>NC_133324.1:160716403-161025778 GCF_042186555.1 Aquarana catesbeiana | reverse complement strand
AGCTGGACACTATTGCTGCTGTGACAAATGGAGAGGCTGCAAAGCCAGTAGACACAGGTGCGTTGGTTGTTGCAGAACTTAACCCCCTCCAGGCGGAAGGATCGGAAAAGGGCGCATATATAGCAGAAGTTTTGTCCACAGCAAAAGAGATGAGTAATGTTGAGTGTCAGGATGATGGGATAATGGATAGGGACATGGAAGGGCTCAGTGTTGCTGAAAATGAGAGGATGAGTGTGACACATGCGATTTGCAGTGCTCATTGGGAGCCGCAAGTTTTGTCAGTGGCCTCTGAGGTGGAGGTCTCTTTGAGTGTCTCAGCCTCTCAAGCCTTAGCAAATGAGCCCCTCCACGTTGTTAGTAAGGGAAAAGTCCCTAGAGTTCTGTGTTTAGATGTGGCATGTCTAGAAATAACTGAGATGTTGTTGGAATTGGTGAAAATCTTTCCGCTGTATACCTGCATGTATCCACCGCAGATGGGCGACCTGGTACTGCGTAGTACCAATCAGTGGAGACACGTGGTACAGGCGATGTTAAGCAATGTTGATAAAAATTGGTTACTGCAATGTTGGTTACTTTTGCAGAAAGTGGTCTCGCAGTTCTCTGCGAGAATGCTTCCAGCGACAGTTATGTGCGGAAGGCGTTCAGGGGAACTGCTAAAGGAATCAGAAATGATAGACATAGTAGAAGTCTCTCCGTATGCTGGTGTGATGAGGTGCATTCCTGCTGGTGCGATTCGAGGTGCAGCTGAGCAGTGGTTGGTACATGGCGCGTGTGCTGTCTCACCCGCTAGACCTCGTGAAAGGGAAGGGCCCGGAAAAGACGCAGCAGTAGTGGGAATTCAATCCATCACTCACAGGGAGGTGCAGTTTGAGGTACCCGGAGACACTTTGACAGGAAATGGCAGTGTTGGTAACTGTAATGAAAAAGTGTATGAGAAGCACTGTAGAGCACTGTCGGACAACTCAGAGGTATTGGTTGAGGTACCAATGGACACAGAAATGGTTAAAGAGATTGGTGTGGAAAAATGTGGCGCAAAATGTGTGTTGGTAGGACAGTCGCTATTGGAGTGTTGGACAACCGGGAGCGATGTGAAACTGCGGGAATGTCCCATAGGGAGTAACTGCTTGCCTGTAGATGGTCCCTCCCTAGACCCTGTCCTAGCAAACCAGGTGACAAGAGGTCTTGATGATGATGATAATATTGAATTAAATAACCCCTTGTGGAACATTGCTATCGAGGTTAAACAGAAGTATGTGGTGTTGATCTCAGATGATTTGGTTGCCAAGGGTAACCACACAGGGGTTAGTGAACCTGATAAACAGATGTTGTTGGTTAGTGTTGCGTCAGGTAGTGAGAGGGGTCAGTCCCTGACAGATTTCATGGAAATGGGTCCCCAACAGTCCCAGGAGAGTAGGTCTGTGGGAGGGAAAAGGAGGATCCCGTGGCCAGAAGGTGGAAGGGATAGAGAGATTAGTGGGAGCCCATGGTTCAAGGTGAAGTGCTGGTGGAAACATACCCGGAAAAAGAAATGGGCCTACGCAGCGAATGGCTGGCACAGAGGTGTCCCATTCTTAGTGACTGGTTTATGTGTTCCTCCCTCCGGTGCGAAACAAGGGGGGAGTATAGGGAAATGTAGGACCCTGTTAAGATCCAGGGTGGGACGTACCTGGAAGCGCACCCGAAAAAAAGGTTGGGCCTACGTGGCTGACAGCCAGCACAGAGGTGTCCCAACCATGACGGGTGCTGGTGTTCCTCCCTCCGGATCGAAACAAAGGGGGGGGATATGTAATAGTCCCTGTCACTGGGAAAAGGGATGGGATCTCTAACCCTGTGTCCATGTCTTATGGAGAGCCAGCAGGTTGTGTCCCCAGGTGCACACAGCCCATATAACGAGGGGCTAGTGAGAGCAGAGGGTGGAGGAAGGTGGAGTGTGTGTAGCTTGTTGCTACTGCTGTGTGAAGACAGACCTGTGTCTGGAGAGTGGTCTGCCCTGTGGGAGTCTGCAGCCTATGTAAAGGGGATTCTTTGCCCAGGGACTGGGAAAGGCTGGCCAGCCTTGAGAGTCGGGGAGACTGAGGAAGCCAGTGAGTCCAGGGGGCTGTAAAGAATTGGCAAATCTGTTGAGAGCAAGCAGAGGAACTGCTGACAAGAGAGCCAGGTGGCTTGGTATGTTTTCCTTATTTTTGGAGTGCTTAATGAAGTTAAACCCCTGCGTGGGAATCCTGAATGGACCTTTTTGCTTTTGTTTTTCGGTTTAATAAACGTGGGCTACCAGGCCCTTAACTATAATGCCTGTCTGAGGTGGACTCACTGCACTAAAAACGCATTTATCGCTTGAGCTAAATACCCCAAACATTACAATATATATATATATATATATATATATATATATATATATATATATATATATATATATATATATATATATATATATATATATATATATATATATTCCTGCAGTCCAGGAGACACTGTTTGGCTTTGCTGCGGGGGAAGCTGGTTCCCTCTAGTGCTGAGTTTGACGCTGATCTGTTACCTCCTTGATACAGAGACAAGGCAGAGCAAAGTATTTTGGGACATGTAGTCTCAATGGATCCCCTGAGCACATTCCTGAGATACAGGCATCATCATCATCTCTTGTTCCAGTGTGGTGAGCGGGCAATAGCCCAACCTTATAGATACTGTATATAGACACCATTGCATCCTGCATCGTTAGTGCCACAAATCTAGGCCAAACCTCATAGACACTATATACAGACATCTCTACCTTCTATCAACCTGCTTTTACTTGTAGTTCTACTGAGGACATCTTTAAGTCAGTGATCCTGGTGATTCCAGCTGCATTCTGTTCAACACAGGAAGATTAGCCTATTTGTTTATTCATAATCAATTGATTTAGGTTTCTTTGCTCTGCCATTCAGAAGTTCTCTGCATACAATTGTTTTCAAAGGGCTAGCTGAAGATCAACCGGATTGCTCCACAGTAATACTTCTCACCTCCCTCCTCACTTTAGGGATTTTTTGCTATTGAGTTCATAGAGTTAGAAAGCTCTGAAAGAGCAGGTTGAATTCCAATACAGTTTCTTACCGCCAAAGGTTCTAACATTGTATTTACTATTCTGCATCTGTGTGTTGAGCAGCAGAAAAGAGGGTTTTGACATTCATAAGAGCCATTCCTCTGCTTTCCTGTAACCTGTTCATATAGGCATTGTATGTTCCTTGCTGCGTACAGCAATTATAGTCCTCACTGTTGAATGTTTGTGTCAGGAAGGGCATGCCAGCACCCAAGATGGCTGCCGAAGAAGACGACCTGTTACCTCTGCCTGTCAGGAAGGGCATGCCAGCACCCAAGATGGCTGCCGAAGAAGATGACCTGTTACCTCTGCCCCTGTCAGAATACCATTGATGCACACGCACCCTGTAACAGCTTTTGACGCTCAAACAGGCTACTTAAACTCAGTCAGTTTCCAGACTCAGTGCTGTCTGCTCTACAGCGTTCCCTGTGTATCCTTCAGTTACTTACCTGACTTCCGTTCCTCTTGTGACCCAGCTTGCTTCCTGACGTTCCCGTTTCCTGCCTGCATCTGACCTCGGCTTGTCCTCTACTCCGCACCTGCCTGCTCCTTCTGCCACTTCACTGCCAGTCTGTTGGCGACCCGGCCTGTAATCTGATTCCGCTTCTGCTTCAGCCTCTGTTCCTGAGGTGCCCGTTTGTGTATGACCCGGCCTGCCTGTACCTGCCTTCTCTTCAGCCTCGAGGGTGCCACCATCCCTTCTGTTGCACCTGCACTTCTGCCTGTGGGGGCCAGTTGTCTGCTCGCTCCAGCTACCTGCCTACCACTGCTCTGGGATTCCTACAGACACCTCTACAGCCCGGCCGAGTGCTCCGATCCAGCTCCAGGTTCAGCGATCCCGCCAGGCACTTGTGCGACTCTGCATCTCGGTGCTTCCTGTCAGCTCTATCAGGGGCTCCAAGTCAGAGTTGTAAGAGAGGCCATCCTCTGCATATTAGGCTCCATCACCAGGTACGTGACAGTAGCAGACAGCCATGTCTGAGCCTGTGCAAGGACCCTCTCCTTTGGAAGAACTCTGCCAACACCTAGCCGGATTAACACAAGCTGTAAAGGACTTACAACAGGGTTATACCCAGCTGGAAGGCCAAATACAGACCTTGTCTGCCTCTGCTCCTGCTCAAGCACCTTCCACTTCTGGGATGCCAGCAGCTCCCACAGTCGTTATGCTACCACCTGCACCCAGAGTCCCAACTCCTGAAAAGTTCCACGGAGAACGCAACAAATTCAGAGCCTTCCGCAACGCATGCAAACTCTGTTTTTCGCTACAACCACAAACCTTCTCCCTGGAAGCCACCAAGGTCGGGTTTGTCATTTCCTTGCTTCAGGGGGAACCACAGGCCTGGGCTCACCGGCTCCTTGAACAAAAGGCCACATCTCTGACGGACTTGGCCTCTTTTTGGAGCCATGGCTCATTTATATGAAGACCCCCAGCAAACTGCTACTGCGGAAGCTGCCCTTCACACGCTTCAGCAGGGTCACAGGGCCGTGGAGGACTATGTTTCAGAATTCAGGAGCTGGAGTTCTGACACCAGCTGGAACGATGCTGCCCTGCGTTACCAGTTCCGCATGGGCCTTTCTGATAATCTCATGGACGAGCTAGCACGAACAGGTGTCCCCTCCACCTTGGAGACACTTTTAAATTTGTCAATCCAGATTGACCGTCGCTTAAGGGAACATAGGTAGGAAAGAGCCACCGACCAGTCCTGTCCAGTATGGATGCTTCCACGAGTATCTGGTTCTTTCAGTCCCGCTTCACCTGCCGCATCCGCTTCAGATGCACCTGAACCCATGAAGCTTGGTCTCCTTCGCCCTTCCCTGACTACAGAAGAACGCCAGCGCAGACGCCAGGTAAATCTTTGCCTGTACTGTGGAGGATCAGGACATTATGTGAGGTCTTGCCCGGTCAAAATCCACAAGTGCCTCTCAGTTACATCCGCTTCTCCTCCATCTCTACCCAATCACTCTGCTCATCTTGCTTTTCCCATTTTGTTACAGCTCCCAGGAGGAACTATCCAGACCCCCCCTATAATTGACTTTGGAGCTTGCAGCTGTTTCATTGATTTAGCTTTTGCTGCCAAACATCACATTCCTCTACTACTCAAGGCTCAGAGACTTTCTGTACATCTGGCAGACGGATCCACCATTAAATCTGCATTGGTTACTCATGAAACCATCCCATTATCTACCTTATCTACCACCATTGCCGAGAACCATCAAGAGCTTCTACGCCTAGATGCATTCGCTTCCCCTCTGTTCCCAATCATTCTGGGTATGCCTTGGTTAAAATCTCTTAACCCTCACATTAACTGGGTTACAGAAGAAATCAAGTTCCTTTCCCCCTATTGCCTTCAGCATTGTTGGCAAGAGAATCAGGACCAATCTCCCCTGCTGTGCATCGATTTGGAATCCGAAGTCCGCCAAGTCGTTCCAGTAGTATATCACGACTTTCTGGATGTTTTCAGCAAAAGAGGGGCAGAAACGCTTCCTCCTCATAGGGCTTATGACTGTCCAATTGAGCTCCTTCCTGGGGTTTAAGTTCCTTTTGGCAGGATCTTTCCTCTATCTGAATCTGAACTTGTTGCTTTGAAAGACTACATTGATGACAACCTTAAAAAGGGGTTCATTCGCCCTTCCAGGTCTCCTGCCGGTGCGGGGATCTTCTTTGTAGAAAAAAAGGACCACTCATTACGGCCCTGTGTGGACTACGGTGAACTTAATAAGGTCACTGTAAAAAAACGTTACCCTCTTCCACTTGTGCCTGAATTATTCCAGCGACTCGGTACGGCCACTATTTTCACAAAATTGGATCTTCAGGGTGCTTATAACCTGGTTTGCATACGAGAGGGGGATGAATGGAAGATGGCGTTCTGCACATGGTTTGGGCATTTCGAATACCTTGTGATGCCCTTTGGATTTTGCAATGCCCCAGCTACCTTTCAGCACTTCATCAACGACGTCTTCCGAGATTTCCTGGATCTATTTGTTGTTGTTTATCTTGATGATATACTAATCTTCTCTCCCACTCTAGATCACCACCGTAGTCACGTCAAGAATGTATTGAGTCGCCTTCGACAACACGGACTTTATGCAAAACAAGAGAAATGTGTATTTGAACGGCAAAGCATCCAATTCTTGGGTCTAATCATTTCCACCAAAGGCATCCAGATGGATCCCCAGAAGGTTACAGCCATTTTGGATTGGCCTGCTCCCAGTGATAAGAAGGGTGTCCAACGTTTCGTGGGGTTTGCAAATTTTTATCGAAAATTCATCAGAAATTTTTCTGCAATCATATCCCCCATTACAAGTTTAACCAAACAAGGTACAAGATTCTCTTGGTCTCTGGAAGCTCAGAAAGCTTTTGACACCCTAAAAAGACTTTTCACATCTGCATCTATCCTGAAACACCCTGACCCAGCCTTGCCCTACGTCTTGGAAGTAGATGCCTCAGACACAGCGGTCGGAGCAATATTATCTCAGAGGCAGGGAGCTGCATCCAGTTGTTTTTTTTCCTGCAAGCTGTCAAATGCCGAAAGGAACCATGACGTCGGGGACCGTGAACTTTTGGCCATCAAAGCCGCCCTGGAGAAATGGAGGTACCTTCTAGAGGGAGCCGCACACCCAATCTTGATCTATACTGATCATAAGAACCTTGAGTATTTAAGAACAGCAAAAAGATTGAAACCCCGACAAGCCAGGTGGGCACTATTCTTTTCTAGATTCACTTTTCACTTAACATTCAGGCCCGGATCCAAGAATGCGAAACCTGATGCGTTATCACGCATGTTCAGCAAATCTGAAGAAATCTCATCTCCAGATACCATTCTATCCCCTTGGAACTTCCTGTTTCTTCAAGGAGAGTTAATAAAACAAATTAAACAAACTCTAGTAAGGAACCCTTCACCAGCCGGGGTATCTCTACTGGCAAAGGATGGGCTACTTTGGCATGAAGACAAAGTCTTTGTGCCGGAAGACCTCCGAATGGCCATCCTGGTGAGATGCCATGATCATGTGCTGGCAGGTCATTTTGGCATTGGCAAGACAACTGAATTAGTACAACGGACATTTTGGTGGCCTGGGGTGGAAAAAGATTGTAGGAAATATGTGGAATCTTGCACCACTTGCATCCACAATAAAATAAGCAGATCCAGAGCCTGGGGTCTGCTAAAACCCTTACCTGTCCCCAGTAGACCTTGGAAGATGATCGCAATAGATTTTTGTCCTCTGCATATCAGGCTCCATCACCAGGTACATGACAGTTTGATATTGATATGTGATTGCCTCTCAGTTATTGATAATGTTTCCTTTAAGAGATATCATTCTAAAGTGTAAACTTGTGTTGATTTACCAATAATCTTATTTCACTAAGTAAACAGGTTAATTGGTTTTAATCATTTCTGGTGTACTTGCTTTATTACTATCATTTCCCAAAGAGAAAATGTCTGAACCCAGGGAGTCAGAGGACTTGCAGGGTCAGGGCAACCAGTGGGGTACTGATTTAACCAGCGAGGGCAGCGCTACAGTTGTGTGTGTGTGTATATATATATATATATATATATATATATATATATATATATATATATATATATATATATATATATATATATATATATATATATATATATATATATATATATATATATATATATATATAAGTTTTTTCCAGCGTTAAACCTTTCATCCAAATTTTAAATTGCTTCATTTGTAAATTTCAAAAGCCAGTATAAAGGTATTTTAGTGGTTAAAAAAAGCACTTGTCGGTTTATTTTTTTGTTTAATTCTCCTTTAAGTGGGTGTGGCAGGGGGTGTGTCCTATGTCTACATACTTTTGCTAATAGGTGTCCCTCGTTACCATCTAAAAAAGTTGCGTCTTTGATATCAATGAGAGACAATGATGGCATCATGGTCTATTGTAAGGTTGGCTGGTGTTTACACTGGAGCATCAGTGATCTCATTTTCTGCCCTTAAACCAGATAAGCAGATTTAGTGTAAATATGAGATCTGAGGTCTTTTTGACCCCAGATCTCATATTTAAGAGGTCCTGTCATGCTTTTTTTCTATTGCAAGGGATGTTTACATTTCTTGTAATAGGAATAAAGTGACACAATTTTTTTTAGAAAGACAGTGTAAAAATAAAAAAAAAGGTAAAATAAATAAGAAAAAAAAATTTAAACATGCCTAGTCCCGCCGAACTCGTGTACAGAGGCAAACGCACACATGAGCAGCACCCGCATAGGAAAATGGTGTTCAAACCACACATGAGGTATCGCCACCATCGGTAGAGCAAGAGCAATAATTCTAGCCCTAGACCTCCTCTCTAACTCAAAACATGCAACCTGTAGAATTTTTTAAACTTCGCCTATTGAGATTTTTAAGGGTAAAAGTTTGTCGCCATTCCACGAGCGGGTGCAATTTTGAAGCGTGACATGTTGGGTATCAATTTACTCGGCATAGCATTATATTTCACAATATAAAACAAAAATTGGGCTAACTTTACTGTTTTTTTTTTTTAATTAAGAAAATTGTATTTTTTTTTAAAAAGTGCGCTTGTAAGACCACTGCACCGCCGTTTTATTCTCTAGGGTGTTAGAAAAAAATATATAATGTTTCTAGCAAAAAAAACACCAAATCTCAGAAAGAGGCATGGTCCTTAAGTGGTAAAACACTAATCATTTTGTTCTGCCAGCAGGAAAGGCTCACCATGCTCCCTGCAGGAATCCCCCTTTAACACTGACTGTGTTGAGGATGGAATTTAATAATTTTCTTTCCTTTTTTCCCATGGTGGAAGGGAAGAAAATTGCATATTGTATAGACTTCTTAAGGCCTCGTTTACATGGGCCACATAGGGGCAAGTTATTATAGACATTCCTCCAGTGTCATACTGTATATCAGCCATTATGCTCCCACCTTGGTAACGTTAAACTGGAATACACCTCTAGGATCATCATTCTCCAGGATTATTATTTCACAGATTTCTTCTCCAGTCCTTTTGATCATTGGCAATCCACTTGATACAGAAGAGTTCACAAACTGGACATCAGTAATGTTCAAGAGAAAACTTTCATTTAATTCAGGGATGTTATCCTATAATGAGAAGGCTAAGAATTAGATGGGAAATATTGCAATTGTGTGGTAAAAATAAGAATTACATTTAATGAAGGCTGCAGCACTTAAAGTAGAACAATAGGCAAAACTATTTTATTCATTTTGGATAGAGTAAGGGAGGGTTATAACAACTGTCAGATTTTTTTTCGCTATCTGTGTCCCATTGCAGAGATTTCCCTTTACTTTCTGTCCCATTTTCAAACAGGAAGTGAGAGGAAATCTCTGAAAATAAAGGGAATTCCTTGGGGACCCCCAGGTCACCAGAACTAGTGTTCCCATTGGAAGATTTCCCCTCTATTACTTTTTTACAAACTTGGGGATTTTCTTTTACTTTCACTTTCAATGATGATGGTAACCAAGACCATTCTAATCCCTCTGCACTCTCTACAAAACTAAAAAAATGTTTTGCCTTTAGCTATAAAAGCATAGCTAAAGGCAAAACTTTTGTGGAGATGGATTAGAACATATGTCAGGTATTTATTTATTATTTATTTATTGTTGCCTCTTCCCGCTGAGTTTCACTCAGTTTCACCTACTCTATTTGTTCTGATTACTATTACTAAAAGTGAGTGTATAAGAAAATCCCATGGTTTCAGTGTTCTGACAATCAGATGTGAACAAACATGGTGATGCCAATCCCCATCCTGCACACTAGAGACTGGTGAAGGGATTTATTTCCTGTAGGACAAAATTATAATGAATGGATAGAGGGCCAGTTCACACCACATGCAGTCCAGTGCATTTTTTTCTGCATCAAAAATGCATGGAAAGTAAGTAAAAATGGTTTCCAATGGCATAATTCACACAAGGTGGTCAGTTCCAGGGCATTCCAGTTCTAGAAAAAAAAAAAGTAGAACTTGCTGCATTTTTCCTGCACTGGACTATACTGGAACGTGGTAATAAGCAACGGAATGCACTGGAACGCATCAAAAATACACCGGACCCCAGTACAGTGAAAAAAAAAAAAAACAGGAAAATTAAGAAATAAGCATCTGGAATGCATCCAGAAATGCATCAAAAACACATAAAAAATATGTTAAAAACATGCATGCAGAAATGCATCCAGAATGGATTTGGAGTACATTTTTGTGGTGTGAACCAGCCCATAATAAAAAGGATGGAAATAAAAAAAGGTGCGCTTCTCGGGACAGCCAGGCAACCATGGAGATCCCGCAAGGACAGACAGTTTGTTTGACAATGAGAGGCTAAAGGAAAGAGAGAATACGGTTGAGTTAAGAAGCAGGGTAGGAAAAGAAAGAAAGTGGAGGGGGGAGGCATGTATGCGGATTACTGTAAACGCTTTAGGAACTTCTCTCACTGGCATATGCGAGAACCCCCTGGACATTAGACTGAAATGAGCAGATGTTGTAATAAATTTATGATTGGGATCCCATTACATCATGATACTCAGGAGAGCAGGAAAACTCATTCCAGAAGAACCATGTTTTACAGAAACATTCTTCTCTAAAGTTTGCCAGTACTATGATTTGGTCCATCAATTTGGTTTGGTAATTTTAACAAGCCATAAGCTGATAGGGGGCCACTGTCTGCTTCCAGAACAATGTAATACAAGCTTTTGCTGCATTCAATAGAAGTATACGCACGGAGCGTTTATATTGTTAACTTGACATGGGGTAAATGGAAGAAAAATGCTGCAGCATCCTCTAACATGCGAATATTCATTAATTTGAATATCCAACATTTGACCAGCACCCAGAAATCTTTAATATATGAACAGGACCAAAATATATGTACAGCATTAGGGGTCCTTTCTCCTCGTGGGACCGAGGAACATTGTAGGAATAATTTTTGAAAGGTCGTAGATACTTTATACCACATTGCAAATATAGAGAGGAGGACCCTCACCTTGCCAACATCCAATATATATATATATATACACAATAGAAGAGAAGCTACACTATCTTCTCGAAAAAATGGACGTTGTAGGCACAGCATGAGGCGGTATGTATTAAAAAAGATTACCAAATTTTATTAGATATACATTAAAATACGACAAACATAGAAAGGGGGATTAAAAAACACCCTCCGTCTACAGGGAGTCAACAGATACCAAATCCTATTGTATGGAGATAAGGAGCCCCAATGTGTCATAGAATATGTTAAAGCGCAGTTCCACTCAAAAGTGGAACTTCTGCTTATCCGTCCCCCCCCCTCTGGTCCCACATTTGGCACCTTTCAGGGGGAGGGGGGAATAGGTACCTGTTTTTGACAGGTACCATTACCCACTTCCGGGAGACGGGGCCGCAGTTCCCCTCCTCCTTCCTCCGCATGTAAATCTGGGGCCAGCAACAGCCCAACTATAGCACCCAAGTCTTCATGGCCACTGAATTTGTTTATGTAGGGGTGCACCGAATGGGTTTTTTGGTGCCAAAACGATACCGAAAATGAAAAATACACTAGGCCGAAAACCGAAACCGATTCCGAAAATGACCGATACTGAAAATGACTTTTTAAAAAAATTGTTATTTTTTATATACTTTAAATAAAATGTATTTTTATATTTTAAATAAAACGTATACATTTTTATACAATACATTGCTAATAGTATTAGCAAAATTTCCATGCGGTACACCTCTAGCAGATATGGTGCAGGAGATGGTGAGAGACTGCAGACATAATACAGGAGATGGTGACAGACTGCAGACATAGTACAGGAGACGGTCAGAGACTGCAGACATGGTACAGGAGACAGTCAGAGACTGCAGACATGGTACAGGAGACGGTCAGAGACTGCAGACATGGTACATTAGATGATCAGAGACTGCAGACATGGTACAGGAGACGATCAGAGGCTGCAGACATGGTACAGGTGATGGTCAGAGACTGCAGACATAGTACAGGAGATGGTCAGAGACTGCAGACATGCTACAGGAGATCATCAGAGACTGCAGACATAGCACAGGAGATGGTCAGAGACTGCAGACATGGTACAGGAGATGGTCAGAGACTGCAGACATGATACAGGAGATGGTCAGAGATTGCAGACGTAGTACAGGAGACGGTCAGAGACTGCAGACGTAGTACAGGAGACGGTCAGAGACTGCAGACATAGCACAGGAGATGGTCATAGGCTACAGACATGGTACAGGAGATGGTCAGAGACTACAGACGTGGCACAGGAGATGGTCAGAGACTGCAGAAGTGGTACAAGAGATGGCCAGAGACTATCCATTGAACACTCATACATATATGGCTGTGTGTGTGTGAAAGTGCCAGGTAATCAGCAGTATACAGTATAACTTCACAGGAAAGTGAAGATGCTTTCACTAACCTACTAGATTCCAGGTGTAATTTTCTGCTGTAAGTTACAAAATGGAACAAAAGGACCTTTTCAGTAAGACAACACAAAGGACAATTGGAAAATGCAAAGAGCAGCAATAACAGCAAGATCAGATCAGTGAAACTTAATTCTGCTTATTTGCTATGGATTACTACACTTTGCACATAGCTCTTTGGCTTACTGGACAGACAGGTAATATTCTCACCTCTGGACTACACTGCCCGCAATGCACAGTGACCTCTTCCCGCCTGACTCTCACCGCGGACAGCCCCGACTTCCACCGCAGGGAGGAATAGAGTGCCCGCCCTGTCACACACGTGGAGATCGAGGAGAGGAGAAGGGAGGTTAGGAGGAGGGAGTGGAGGAATGGGTGCGCCAGAGGGACACTCCCGCAAAGGGCGGCACCCGGGGTGGACCACGCCCCCCTTTCGGTATCTGCTGAATGACAAAAACACAGTTTTTGCCCGATAATTTTCGGCAGCCGAAATTTCGGTACACCACTAGTACTAAACTGTTCAACTCAGTACATTACCTTAGACCTAGAGTTTGGTAGGCACCTAATGGGGGTGAGACGGCTTGTCCAGCAACACCTTTAAATGCACATTAACAAGTATTTAACATAAATTTACTTACAGGCAGTATGCTGAGTTTTACTTGAGCAAACATGCTGTTCTCTCTTATAATAATGATCTTATCTTTAATTGCATAATCTTCATTTTCTGTTGCTCTGTTTACAGGTGGCAGGGAGACATTTTGTAGAGATCGCAAGAAAACAGCAATATCACCAACAAATCCTTGTTCTCTAGTCACTTGCAAAGTGATGATGGTAGAATTTCCTGTTTCCATTAAAAAAAAAAATCATATTAGATGTCATACCCTTAAAAGGAACCTGCAAGTAAGATACATACACATGGTAGAATACCCTTAAAAGAAACCTGCCAGTAAGATAAATACACATGTAGGAATACCCCTAAAAGGAACCTATTTTCTAATTCCAGGACCTGTATACAGGTGCAGTCTGTACTCTCCACTGCAGGTGGCGATCGACTGAATTGGCAATGCAAAAGGGGAAGGAAGTTGTGAGGAACTTGTTTCCTATATTATTTCCTGCGATCACAAGGGGACACCCCATGTGACTCCAGCGGCCATACTGGGTCATTTTGGGTCAGAATGAGTCTATTTAAGACTTCGCCTTCTGGGTTTGGTGCACTTTATGTGAGTGGCTGGCATAGGGACAGGTTCCCCACCTGGCAGGAACAGTGCTTGAAGGTAGGGAAAGGTTCCACAGGAGTAGGGATAGTTCAGGGTCTACGTCAGCCTCTCTTCAAAAAGCTTTCCCTTTTGGTGTGGACCAGCCAAGCCATATTCCGCTCCTCGTTGCAGACGCTGTCAGCATCTTCAAATCTTTAGACCACTGTCACAGTTCGTAAGTGGCTCCAGGTGTGTCTACCCACCGAGCCAGAATAAGTTGTGTTGAACCTTTCTACAACATAACTTTATTGCCTACTTGGAGTCTGTGTGTCTACTGCCTGCCACACCATGTCGCACCTTGCTTACAGACCGTTTATTACAACTGCTGGGGGAATCGAGGGGTCATTTTTCAATGCAAATTGCCACTGCCAAAATCCTGGAGACTTGAACCTACTCTATTTTCATAAGGACTTGAACCTACACATTCCAGGTGACTTCCCCCTATTTTATTTTTCAAGGTTTTATACATGTTGCACAAACCTTCCGGCTCATTCACTTTAACTGATGATGAATTGATGTGCCACCCTACTATTCCATGTGGGGAGTCATTGGGTAGGATAGTCAGCAAAGCCTTTGACCTGCTTGGGTCCAGTATTGCTCCTTTTCTTAGATCCTTGATATTCATGGTAGTCACTTTTGTCAGGAAAACCGTGACTGTCTCTGCCATCTCAGCAATGCTGTCTGCTAGAACTGTAACAGTAATTGTAGTGAGTGTCTGGCCCTCTGAAAATGTGACCTATAAAGAGAAACACAAAAGGAACTATTATACACAGTACTTCAGTATCACAAAACAACAAGCTTTCTGTTCTCATGTTTTGAGACATAAATAGTGTTGGTTACTGTTTTGCATATTAATTATTAACCACCAACTAATTACATTTTATTTGCTGACATCAAACATAAAATAACATAGTTCCAAAATAAAGTAGTATGACTTTGATATTCACCATTGTTGTTTTTGTACATGTATGCCATCTTGGTATAGTGCTAACTGGCCAGAAGTTGACGGGCAGTGCAGGAGACAGTTGAATACCTATTTTACCTTTGTTACTTCTACTTTTTATCTTTACTACCATCTAATATTCATCACCAGAATCCCAGGTACCAGTTCCAGTGCAATTACCTGCACCAATGGAATCATGCATCACAGTCTTTAAACAGTCTGCATCTTCTCTGAAGCAGGAACTTCTAAAAAGGGTCCACCACGACATCTTACCCCACTACTGGCAATCATATGGATAATCCTCTATCTGGGGTCCTCACAGGCCTGAAGAAGGAACGCATGCCCATGGCACTCTAAACTTTGTGTGTCTTACTTAAGATACAAATACCAAATATTACAGAATTAAAATTATTAGGGGACAAGAGCAAGAATTAGCCTACTTTAATATATCTTTGGGCCTATAACTATCTAATAACATTTGCCAAATGGAAGTTAAGGCAGATTTTTATCTGTATTGCATGTCACAATCAGTTAACATCTAAATGCAATAAGTTACTTTTTTATCTTTCACATAATTACAATGCAATCATTTAACATCTAAAAACCCAAGCATTCATTTCACAGCATCCCTCCAAAAACTGCCTGTTAACTAAGATAGTGGCTGACTGGAGTGGTAGCACAACTGTATCATATGTTTCATTATGGTTAAGATCTGTATGAAAAAAAATACTGGTATATCATAATTGTAGAAAGTAGTCACTTACCATTCCTGATGTAGGAAATATATCAGCTACACTGCCATTGGCAAACCACTCCACCACCACCCGTCCATATGTGCCATAGAGACGCTCAATACTAAAGCTAATCAGATTGTCTTGTTCCATCTCCTCTGCTTGTTTCATCAAAGAATTCTGCCATTAAAAAAAATTAACCAATGAATATATTATAAAAAAATATTACTGATGCCTAGAACAGTGAGATGTTGATAAAATCATTACAAAACACAATAATAATCATCACCTGAGAAAACCCGATGATCCCATGGGCATAATCATTGGATGGAATGATGACAGTCACATAGGAATGGACACCAATCTCTGCACCTCCTTTTGGATTTTTAAGTCTTACTCGGAAGGATTCATCTTCTTCTGGGATTGAGTCATCAAGAATATTAATTGCTATAGTGGCTTCACTTTGCCCAGGCTCAAACTTCAGCTCACCTGAACTAGCAGAAAGGCAGACACAACATAACTTTAATACAATAACATGGTTGATGTAAGATGGGCTCCAGAGATAATCACTTTGACAGGTCTGTCTTTGAAAGATATCTGTATCGAAATACTTGGAAAAAATGTATGCTGGAGTACATATGCAGGGAGTTCTTGTGCCAAGAGAACACTGCACTGACTTTAATTCCTTATTTTGGGATTTGAACTTAGCTGGAATTGCTGAAAGCTTTCCACTGACCCCCCATGTGAAATGCATCTTCCAATAATAATGACATGCTAAAAAGTGTTATCTAAAGCAAAACTTTGCTTATTTTTGGACTGACCAGATAAATGGTAGGACCTCTGTTAGATGCTTATTGTTTTTATCACCATTTGGCAAAATCAACCCTATTTGTCCTGGTTTCAGAGAGTCAGAGACAGAAAGTAATGGGAAATCTGAAATGTTATAGTTGTCACCAGAGCAGCAAGTAAGTGGAAAGCTAACCTTGAGGACTGTTTACCAGTGACAGCAGGCTCCATTGCATTAAGTCGACTTCACTGGCAGGCTTAACAGGTATTTTTGGGGCTTGCAGGGGGACTAAGACAAAATTTATTATTAGGCGCTACAGCACTTTTTTAGTGTGAGATCATTGTTCTACTATACAGTGCCTTGAAAAAGTATTCACATCCCTTGAAATTTTCCAAATTTTGTCAATGTTACAACCAAAAATGTAAATGTATTTTATTGGGATTTTATGTGATAGACCAACACAAAGTGGCACATAATTATGAAGTGGAAGGAAAATGATAAATGGTTTTAAAAATGTTTAACAAATAAATATGTGAAAAGCATTGTGTCCATTTGTATTCAGCCCCCCTGAGTCAATACTCTGTAGAACAGCCTTACATTTGCAAGTATTTTTGGGTTTGTCTCTACCAACTTTGCACATCTAGAGAGTGACATTTTTGGCCATTCTACTTTGCAAAATAGCTCAAGCTATGTCAGATTTGATGAAGAACATCTGTGAACAGCAATTTTCAAGTCTTGACATAGATTTTCCATTGGAATTAGGTCTGGATTTTGACTGGGCCATTCTAACACATAAACATACTTTCATCTAAACCATTATATAGTAGCTTTGGCTGTATGTTTAGGGTCATTGTCCTGCTGGAAGGTAAACCTCCTCCCCAGGCTCAAGTCTATTGCAGACTCTAACAGGTTTTATTCTAAGATTGCCCTGTATTTGGCTCCATCCATCTTCCCATTTACTCTGACCGTGTTCCCTGTCCCTGCTGAAGAAAAGCATCCCCACAACAAGATACTGCCACCCCCATGTTTCACTGATTGGATAGTCTGTTCAGGGTAATGTGCAGTGTTAGTTTTCTGCCATAGAAGCAAAAGCATTTTGCGTTTAGGCCAAAAAATTACATTTTACTCTCATCTGACCACATTCTTTCACATGTTTGCTGTGTCCTTCCACATGGCTTCTCGCAAACTGCAAATGGGACTTCTTATTGCTTTCTTTTAACAATGGCTTTCTTCTTGCCACTTTTCCATAAAGGCCAGATTTTTGGCGTGCAAAACTAATAGTTGCCCTTTTGACAGTTTCTCCCACCTGAGCTGTGGATCTCTGCAGCTCTTCCAGAGTTACCATGGGCCTCTTGGCTGCTTCTCTGATTAATCCTCTCCCTGCCCGGCCTGTCAGTTTAGGTGGACGGCCATGTCTTGGTAGGTTTGCAGTTGTGCCATACTCTTGCCGTTTTCAGATGATTGATTGAACAGTGATCCCTGAGATGTTCAAAGCTTGGGCAGTTTTTTTTATAGCCAACCCTGCTTTAAACTTCTTAACAACTTTATCCCTGACCTGTCTGGTGTGTTCCTTGGCCCTCATGATGCTGCTTGTTCACTAAGATGAATAAAAATGCACAATACACTTTTCAGATATTTATTTGCAAAAAACCTAAAAACCAAAAATCGATTGCATTCCACTTAACAATTATGTGATACTATTTACTATAGCACTAATATGAGAATCGGAGAATAAATACTCTCAAAATAGCTAAAACAGGGCTAATTAGCTGTAAAAGGAATTCATTATAGCTCCCAGGAAAAAATACTCCCAAAATCAAATTTACTATAGCGCCCAGACAACAGATATCGCCCAAACCCTTACTCTTGCTAGAACCTGGAGAATTGCACATGGAAATAATGTTTGGAGCATGATATGAATGAATAAATGGTACTTAAATATGTGGTATAATGGTTAAAGATAATCTGCTTTTAAACTGCTTTAAAAAGGGATATATACACTGAAATATCTTTAAAAGTCTGAGAAGAGATACATTTCCGCTCTGTGTACAACTATGTTCCAGCACAAATGAGCATGCTCAGACATGCAAACTACTCTCATTTTAACTCCCATACCATTTTTACAGGGCGCTATAGTAAATGCCAAAATTAGCGCTGGGCTAAAAAGAGTGAAAATGAGAGTTATGTAGCCCAATGCAAGTTTCAGCCATTGATTATAATGGTACAATTGTAACTTCGCCAAATAAATTCTTTTAATGTTGAGATGAACTGTATCTTGCTCTCAAATAAATTGTCCTTGCAACAATGTTGCTTCTTCTACATCTATTATGTTTTTAAGAATGCTACAATGTGTAATGTTTTCATGTTTTGGTAAAATATATTTTTCTCTGTCTATCTCACTTGTTGCTGCCTATCTCACAAAAATCTTGACTCAAACTCACACAGGTGTCTTTACGAACCACAAACAATACCATTGCTGATGCAAATTTAAAATGAGTCACAATTTTGTGTGTTTGGTATTTCCAAATGATCATAATTTTAGCCCAAAAAATGTGATATGTGTACCAACATTGGAAATAAAAATGTAATTCCCAAAATTCAGAGGGTAACATCACTATTCTACACTTACACACCAAGAACCACCAAATATCACAGAATAAACCAAGAAGAATAACTCCTGACTAATATAATTCTGCCACCTATATGTCCAAAGGCACAGATCTGGCCAAGGTTACAAAAAAATTCTGCTGCACTTAAGGTTCCTAAGAGCACAGTGGCCTCCATAATCCTTAAATGGAAGACATTTGGGACGACCAGAACCCTTCCTAGAGCTGGCTGTCCGGCCAAACTGAGCTATCGGGGGAGAAGAGCCTTGGTAAGAGAGGTAAAGAAGAACCCAAAGATCACTGTGGCTGAGCTTCAGAGATGCATTTGGGAGATGGGAGAAAGTTGTAGAAAGTCAACCATCACTGCAGCCCTCCACCAGTCGGGGCTTTATGGCAGAGTGGCCCAACGGAAACCTCTCCTCAGTGCAAGACACATAAAAGCCTGCATGGAGTTTGCTAAAAAAACACCTGAAACACTCCAAGATGGTGAGAAATAAGATTCTTTGGTCTGATGAGACCAAGATTGAACTTTTTGGCCTTAATTCTAAGCGGTATGTGTGGAGAAAACCAGGCACTGCTCATCACCTGTCCAATACACTCCCAACAGTGAAGCATGGTGATGGCAGCATCATGCTGTGGGGGTGTTTTTCAGCTGCAGGGACAGGACGACTGGTTGCAATCGAGGGAAAGATGAATGCGGCCAAGTACAGGGATATCCTGGTCAAAAATCTTCTCCAGAGTGCTCAGGGCCTCAGACAGGGCTGAAAGTTTACCTTCCAACAAGACAATGACCCTAAGCACACAGCTAAAATAACGAAGGAGTGGCTTCACAACAACTCCGTGACTGTTCTTGAATGGCCCAGCCAGAGCCCTGACATAAACCCAATTGAGCATCTCTGGAGAGACCTAAAAATGGCTGCCCACCAATGTTTACCATCCAACCTGACAGAACTGGAGAGGATCTGCAAGGAGGAATGGCAGAGGATCCCCAAATCCAGGTGTGAAAAACTTGCTGCATCTTTCCCAAAAAGACTCATGGCTGTATTAGATCAAAAGGGTGCTTCTACTAAATACTGAGCAAAGGGTCTGAATACTTAGGACCATGTGATATTTCAGTTTTTCTTTTTTAATAAATCTGCACAGCATGATGCTGCCACCACCATGCTTCACTGTTGGGACTGTTGGGACTGTATTGGACAGGTGATGAGCAGTGCCTGGTTTTCTCCACTCCTATTGCCTTGAATTAAGACCAAAAAGTTCTATCTTGGTCTCATCAGACCAGAGAATCTTATTTCTCACCATCTTGGAGTCCTTCAGGTGTTTTTTAGCAAACTCCATGCGGGCTTTCATGTGTCTTGCACTGAGGAGAGGCTTCCGTTGGGCCACTCTGCCATAGAGCCCTGACTGGTGGAGGGCTGCAGTGATGGTTGACTTTCTACAACTTTCTCCCATCTCCCGACTGCATCTCTGGAGCTCAGCCACAGTGATCTTTGGGTTCTTCTTTACCTCTCTCACCAAATGGTCGTCCCAAATGTCTTCCATTTAAGGATTATGGAGGCCACTGTGCTCTTAGGAACCTTAAGTGCAGCAGAAATGTTTTTGTAACCTTGGCCAGATCTGTGCCTTGCCACAATTCTTTTTTTGAGCTCTTCAGGCAGTTCCTTTGACCTCATGATTCTCATTTGCTCTGACATGCACTGTGAGCTATAAGGTCTTATATAGACAGGTGTGTGGCTTTCCTAATCAAGTCCAATCAGTATAATCAAACACAGCTGGACTCAAATGAAGGTGTAGGACCATCTCAAGGATGATCAGAAGAAATGGACAGCACCTGAGTTAAATATATGAGTATCACAGCAAAGGGTCTGAATACTTAGGACCATGTGATATTTCAGTTTTTCTTTTTTAATAAATCTGCAAAAATGTCAACAATTATGTGTTTTTCTATCAATATGGGGTGCTGCGTGTACATTAATGAGGAGAAAATGAACTTAAATGATTTTAGCAAATGGCTGTAATATAACAAAGAGTGAAAAATTTAAGGTGGTCTGAATACTTTCCGTCCCCACTGTATATATATACACACACAGTGTAGCCTATTTCTACAGTGCATTCTGCTGTGCACTGTTTCTAATACACTTCTGGTGGTGTACACAGTATAAAATACAGTGCAGCCATTGTACTAATTCTACTACACTTCTGATGGTGTACACAGTACACAATAGAGTGCAGCCATAGTACAATTTCTACAACTTTTTTGGCGGTGTACACAGTATCTAATACAGTGTGTACAGTTTCTACTACACTTCTGATGGTATACACAGTATACAATACAGTGCAGCCATTGTACAGTTGCTAATACAGTGCAGGCAGTATACACAGTATCTAATACAGTGTAGTGTGGTGTTCCAAAACAAAAATACATCATGTCCGGAAGGCCACCAAGGAGAGGCAGTATCAGGGCTAATTGCCAGCTCCTATCTCTCCACAGTTACTCAGCTGTTGATTATATCCTGCTTGTCAGTCCTGCCTACTTAGGCTGTCCAGCCCAAAGGATCTCTGCCTTCACCTTGGTCAACATCACAGAGCCTTCTGCGTTCCTGCTTAAAGACTTGCTTTGCTGATGTCCCTTCTGGCTCCAGATCCTGCTTGCTGTTCCACTACATTGATCCCTGACTTTTGGCTTGGCTGACTATCTGTTCGGGTTACTGAACTTTGGCTATGTTTCGACTAAATTTGTTCTTTTAACTTTTATTATTAAACAAGTGTGATTTAACTGTACTTCTGTCTCGGTCTGATTTCATTGTTTCTGACAGGCAGACGCTCACAGGCCACTAAAAGAGGGCAAGCAGCCTCTGTGTCTACAGTCAGCAGTGGTGGTCGTGGACATGGTGCATCCTCTGCAGATGGCCGTGGGGCACGCTTGTCCTTTTTTTCTGCTGCTGGCCGTGTTATTGAGCCAGAACATGCAGAAGAGTTGGTGGAGTGGATAACAAAGCTGTCCTCATCCTCCTCATCCTCTGTCACCCAGGCTCAGAGTAGTTTGCCTTCCAACGCAGCTGCCAAAGTGGTCTATTCCATCGGCTCCTTGTCCACAGTCACTCCATTCGTAGCCCCACCAACATGCACAGAGGAGTCCCCAGAATTATTCAACAGTGTCGGGTACATGCTGCTAGAGGATGCACAGCAATTTGAAGGCTCTGATGTTGGTTTCCAGGTTGAGGAAGGGAGTAACGTGAGCCTAGAGAGAGGGGGTGCTCAAGAAGGACAAGAAACTGGCAGTCATGTTCCCCCAGATGCAGCATACTGCCAAGTTTGCTCCAGTGATGAGGAGGGAGGGGATGATGAGGTCTCTGACTGTACTTGGGTGCCTGAGAGAAGAGAGGAGGAGGAAGCACAACTCCAACGAGGATGTCCTCTAAGGGGAAGCTTAAGGGCAGCCACCCTATTGCATCACACCACAGAGCTCCGCAGGTGCAGGGCACTGCTGACTCCCCGCTGACTTTTAAAAGTTCCTTGGTGTGGGCCTTTTTCGACACGTGTGCAACAGATTGCACCGTTGCTGTTTGCAACCTATGTCTGAAGCAGATAAAGCACGGCCAGAACAGCAGCCGCTTGGGCATCACATGCTTGACCAGACATATGACAACCTGCCATACAGTTCATTGGCAACAGCACTTGAAAGACCCACATAAAAAAAAAAGGCGGACTTCTCCTTGCTCCTCATCTGGGATCTCCAACCCTACTATACCTCCAGTCCTCTCAAAAACCTGTAATGAGAGGAATGAAGGTATAGCAATAGGTGTCCCAAGTACTTGCAGCCAATCTGCTAGCAGTACACCACCTTCTGATTTTAGCAGGCAAATTTCTCTACACCAGTTGCTGAACCATAAACAGAAATTTGGTCCCAGCCATCCACATGCTCAGCGTCTAAATGCTAGCTTGGCCAAATTGCTAGCACTGCAACTGCTGCCTTTTCAGCTGGTGGACTCTGTCCCCTTTCGTGAATTTGTGGAATGTGCTGTACCTCAGTAACAGGTTCCCAAACACCATTTCTTTTCACGGAAGGCCATTCCGGCTCTCTACCGGCATGTGGAAGCAATGTTTTGGCTTAGTTGGACAGGGCGGTCAGCAGTAAGGTTCATATTACCGCTGACTCATGGTCCAGCAGGCATGGGCAGGGACGTTACCTTTCCTTCACGGCGCACTGGTTAACTCTGCTGGCAGTTGGGAAGGATGCAGGACAGGGTTCAGTGCTGTTGGAGCTTGTTCGGCCACCATGCCTCCAAAATGCTAGTGGTGATTCTGCCACAGTTCTCTCCTCCACCCCCTCCTCTTCTTCTTCCTCTATGGCCTCTTCTGCAGATTTGTCTTCTGAACCAGCGGTGCTCCGTAAGTGTTCAAGGGGCTATGCAAGCAGTCAGGCTAAAAGATGCCATGCGGTGCTTGAGTTGGTCTGCCTAGGGGACAGAAGCCAAACTGGGGCAGAGATTCTATGAAATCTCTGCAGGGGCCATCTCAGAGGTAGTTGACGCTACGCCAGCTTCAGCCAGGAATGTTTGTATGCGACAATGGCACCAACCTTCTCTCCACCCTCTGACACGGACACTTGACTCATATTCCATGTTTGGCACATGTCCTGAATTTGGTGGTGCAGCAGTTCTTGAGCAGGTACCCAGGCTTACAGGATCTCCTGAGGCAGACCAGAAAAGTCTGTGGTCATTTCCACTGGCCATACAATGCCAGTACATGGCTGGCTGACATTAAAAGGGGATGCAACCTGCCCACCAACCGCCTCATTTGTGACATGCCCACCAGGTGGAACCCAATGTTGGCAATGCTGCAGCGGCTGCACACACAGCAGAGGGC
The DNA here is from genome assembly GCF_042186555.1 of Aquarana catesbeiana. Lineage (NCBI taxonomy): Eukaryota > Metazoa > Chordata > Amphibia > Anura > Ranidae > Aquarana > Aquarana catesbeiana. The sequence goes on along the minus strand of NC_133324.1, from coordinate 161,002,115 downwards.
ATTAATGAGTACCTGTGCGAGTATGGCACCAGGACAGGGTCAGGGAAGCTTGGCTTCTTTTCGCCACGCCAGTGGCTACTGATCGAGGATGCATGCACTGTCCTGTCACCATGGTGGCCGGCTGACATTTTTTCAGTCCTCAGCGCCAAGGTCTGATCAGTTCAAGCAACCATCGCCAGCGCCTGCATTACATGGTGCAGGAATATCTAGGGGCAAGAGCAGACTTGGAGACCTTTCCAACAGAGCATCCACTGAGTTACTGGGTCTTGAGGATGGACCACTGGCCAGAACTTGCTTATTATGGAAGTGGAATCCCTTGAAAACTGCCTATGCTGACTGTTCTATTCCTCCTCAATCTTGATAATGCTAGCTTCCAACAATATTTTTGGTTTAAGGCACCACCATCACCACCCAATGCCCAATTTTTCTGCCCCTGTTTAACAGGGGCATGTAATTACAATTTTTGATCTAATATTTCACAGCAGGGCCCGTTCCTGCACCCAACAAAAGTAACTGTGAGGGCTTACAGTGTTCTGGTACCACCAACACCTAAGGCCCAATTTTCTGCAGAGTTTCTAGGGCAGGTTGTATAGTATATATACTGCTGTTCAGAGTATATATTGCCTGGGGGACCCCCACGCAATTTTTTTAATCATTTGGGTGTGGGGTTCCCCTTAATATCCATACCAGACCTGAAGGGCCTGGTATGGATTTTGGGCGTGACATCCATTTTTTTTTTGTGTTTTTGGTATTTTTATCCATATTGCCGGGATCTGACAATACATTACAGCTGCGAGCAGTTTTAAATTAATTTTTTTCCTTTAGAAATCTCAATTTGCTGTGGTACTGATATAAACATGAGAAAGATGCGCTACTTTACAGGCATACTAAGGTCACTGCCCCAGGCATGATATTTAAAGGAATGTTTCATTTTTATTGTTTCACTTTAAGCATTATTAAAATCACTGCTCGCGAAAAAACGTCTGTTTTTAAAACTTTTTTTGCATTGATACCTGTCTCCTGGGGCAGGACCCGGGTCCCACAACACTTTTTATGGCAATAACTTGCATATAAGCCTTTAAAATTAGCACTTTTGATTTTTCACGTTCATGTCCCATAGACTTTAACGGTGTTCACGCGTTCGAACAAATTTTTTGCCTGTTCACATGTTCTGCTGAGAGCCGAACCGGGGGATGTTCGGCTCATCCCTAGCGGTAATGCTCTGAACTGCCCTGATAACCAGTATGCTTTACAACAGCTAGTATTCACCTGGGTATGAAATCCGACTGATTGGAGACTGATGTTAGCTCATAGATTTCAGAGCTGAAATCTCCTGCCAGTGCAATGACTGTTTTGGATACATTTAGTGACATCATTGTGGTGAAGATCAGCTGCTTAGAAGAAGGAGCCGTTAGCAAAGAAGAGAACTGTCCATTTTCAAAGTTCATGCGATACAATTCTGATCCATTACCACCAGAAACTGATAGATGAGCTGCAAAAAGGAAGAGGAACAATAATTAAATAATTAAACAATAATTAAAATATCAACTTAATAAAACAGTTCTTTTATTTTGTTCATATATATAGTCATCAAACACTGAAAGTAACGACAGTGACAATTATGCAACTAAGCAAATTTCAGTGTTTTTGATTTGATTACATTATTGAATAACTGTTATTATTATATTATTATTTGTTTTAATTATTTATAGTTTATTATGGTATAATTCATGATTTCGTGTTTCAAACTTTATCATACCCGGGATGTCTGCTAGACTCTTGTTTGGACAGATATAAGTGTTTTTACTAAGAATTACAGGCCTACAATACAAAAATCCAAATTTCTATGCCAAACAATGTACTGCTTTCAGCATTAAAAATCTGACATAATCATACCGCCAGGGAGGTTAACTGTAGTTACCCATAACTTCTTGATCTGAATCCTAGTGACAGATGCGTCTGTGTCCTATTACAGCAAATTATTATCATTTCACATGCGCAGCACCAGATAGCTAAGTCTGTGCTACTGTATGTATGTGGTGGTCACCTTCCTATATATTAGTAAGTAAATTTGTTAAATGCAATAAAGTTTATATGCAACTCTTGTTATTTTACTCAACCCTTCTGGTCTGGCATTCTAGCTAGTTTTAGCTCAGAGATTTATAACCAGCATAGGCTAGAGCCAGGTTAGGCATTTGATGGCAACTTCTGGTAGTTAGAGCTCCGGTTGCATAACAGATTGGAAACTACTAGGGACTACGATGCAGAGTAGATAGGTTGACTCTGAGTTCCAGTGCCACACCATAAAGGCAGGCACTGCATCACGATCATCTTCAGGGGCCCCTGCAGCTGAACTTTGCTGCAATATTCATCTGGGGTATCTTTATTAATAACTATATATACCCAAGTACTGTGCACAATTCCTCCAGGACTCTTGTTGACCCCTTTCTAGATAATGCCTGTTTGTACATTTCTTTTTTTTCACCATGTTTATATTGGTAATTTTCAAAGCAAAATAGAAAATAGAAGTTATAAGCATTCTAATATAGCATTTACACGCTTTTTTTCAGTAATAAGATACATGTAGGAATCCTAAACTTGGCATATACAATGTTTATAATAACAAGGGTGGTATTTCAAGGTTGAACAAATAGAATTATTATATAAATCTGTAACATATTGGTGATATTGGTCGTGCTACCTACCGACACTTCCGGACACCCCTATGGGATCATATTGTGTCCAGGTGGGAGCATGGTCAATTATCACACTGTGTACGATTTTTTTCTTATTTTTAACGATACTGTATTAACTAAAAACCTATTAGTAATGCATTTAGGATTTCCAATATTAACTCTTAAGCCCTTTTGTCTTAGAAAGAGGCTTCAAGATCGGTAGGTCCAACAGTATTAGAGAAGTTGTAATAAAGGGGTGTAAAGGTCTTGTTATTGAAGTAAATAGGGGGTTGGACCAAAAAGGATTGGTTTGACAGTATGAATGAGTGACTCGTATAGCGCTACCTATGCAAACTGAATCGCCTCAAGTATATCTTGTAAGGAATATTTGGTTAGCTATGTGTGGGGATCTCCGTGTAGAGAGTTTGAATAATGGATCCAACATGCTCAGGTTTCACTAAGTTTGGTAGGGTTGGCTTTCATTATATGTATCAGCTCTTCCATTTGAGCTGTTTGACGTACATAGCATATCCAATCTGTTACCGTTGGTGGGGTAGATGGGTTCCATTTCAGCTGTACATCTTTTTTTATATAAAGGTTTGTATTATTTCTATTCTGGTGTGCATCTATATATTTATGGTTAATATTATACTGTATGCTACTTGTAGTAGTTCCTCTGCTCCCAATGACTTTGAGTAGATCACTGGTTAATTTCCCAGGGTGGTAACACTGCCAACTTTTTTATCAAACCCACTCTTCCACTTAGCAAAGGTTCTGGTTCTTTTACTTACCAACAGGTTTAGCACACTATCCTGTTTGGGGAGCATCATTCCCCATAACCATAAAGAGGGATACAAGTGGTTCTTTATAATATATAGCTGTATACTATGAGAAGTGCATTTGAAACAGACAAATACGTACCCAACCCTGAAGGGGGCATAAAAGCATGAATCATATTTGCAGCCCTGAAAGCGATGGTCTGTATTTTCCTCATCCATGTCTGTCCTGACTCCCATAGAAAAATAACAATGGATTCATTTTCTCCTGCAAGATAATGCAAACAGCTTTTATCATACTGTAAATCATTTATAGTAACTAGAAAATAAAAAATCTCCTACATGGACAAAATACATTTTGATAAGCTCTCACAATTGCCAAGACATAGAACCCATGTTAATCAGCTGACTCTTTTCAACAAGGCTTCATTCAGATGGGCGCTGGCAACTGTACTGTGTGCAAGAGGTGTTTGTTTACACATCTGCACCCCCGCTAAGCTGTGTCCAGGCACCTTATGAAAGTGGATGCAGAAGCAGGGGCTGCCCAGCCACGTGTCAAAATCAGACAGGCATGCAGGAACGTGTGCATGGCACTGAACACAGACAATGTGCATCAGCTCCTACACACTTGTCAGATTTTGATATTTGGCTGTGTCTGTGCAGCCGCTGCATCTGCATCTACTTGCCCGTGCAGGGTTAAGTTTATTTAAGTCCCGGAATTGTTCTTGATGCTATGTTGCTATGAGATTTAGAGCTCATACACACAGACTTTTCTTGCTTTCTTGCATCTGTGCTTACATGTGCATGTGCATGCGCATATGATATAGTTCCCAAACGCAGAACTTTCAGCTGTTTTCTAGTTTGTACTAGCATGTTGTGCTCCAAACGCAACTTTCAACAAAGAGGGTTTAATAATTTTACCTATTGGACCTCCCATGGTGATTGACACTCTTATAGCTTTATTGTTGTTGTGTTGTTGTGCACTTTTAGGGATATCTTGGTTATAAAAGGAGGAGAGTATACAGCATTTATCTCAAATCAACTGCAATCTGAAAGATACTCCAAAGCTGGCCATGGATGAGTAGTTTTTCCACCGTCCATACAAATAAGGTGAATGAAGAAATCTCCCTCCTGGGATATTGTATTCTGACAGTGGGTCCTGGCATTGTCAGAATACTCTATTCAGCGGCTTTACTGTAGCTGCTGATCGACAAACATTTTCCAACTTATCTACTTGGCAGAAGTTGATCTAACTATCGAATGCTGTCAAACAGGGATGGCCACACACTGATTGAAATTCATCCGGTTCTTTCTGAACCAGACAAATCTTGATCCATCTATGGCCAGCTTAGAGGAACCTCTAATCTTTTTTATTGTAGTACTACATGGCATGCAGCTCTGGTGGTTGTATCTCAATATCCTTAAAGCTAATCTCCGGGGAAAACCTAAGGTAACCGTTGCAGTGGGGCTCCCTTGCAAGGGTTAAATGCTTGTTTTTGTCTAGAGTATTCTTCCTTCCCCTGGCAGCTCTCCTCTTCTCCTCTACGTCCTGTGTTGTGGGCAAGCCCTCGGTGTTTTCACATAGGACTGCTGGTCCTGCATTGTATGTGATGAAGGCAGAGTGCCTACGACTGAAGCAGCGGCCAGGCAAAATGCCAAGCAAAATGGTTTTGGGGGACAAGTTACACAAAGTGGGGAAAAACTTGCAGGATGAGAGATAAGGTAAGTAAAATAGGTTTTTAATGATACCTTAAAGTGGGAGTAAACTCCTATGCATGATTTTTACCTATAGGTAAGCCTATAATAAGGTTTAACTATAGCTACTGTAAATATCTCCTAAACTTGCATGTTTAGGAGATATTTACTGTACATGCAGCCGGGGATGTCACTGACGCATGCGCTCTGAAGGAACGGCCACCCGGGCTGTTCCGCAAATGGCAGATCCCTCGCTCTTGCACGGGAGTGATGTCATAGCAGCTCTGGCCACTCAGACAGCCGGAGTCTGTGAACCCGGGAGAAAGACCGGGTGAAGATGGAAGCGCTTTCATTTTTAGGTAAGTTTCACAGTTTCACATACTGTGCTAGTATGTGATGCATACTAGTACATTATAACTTTGACTTTCAGGTTTAAAAAAAAAAAAAATACCCAGCGGTTTACTACCGCTTTAAACAAAAATGAGCATTGCAGAACCCTTGCAGTGCTGGAGGAGCTTTGCTGAACACCACTTTAAATGACATAATATGTAGAATTTTGATACATATTTCAAGAATTTTTAAACAAAAATCACAAGAGTCAAACACAATTACTTTTTAGGGTACATTTAGGGCTTTGGGTGATAAAGCTAATCTAAAATTGTTCCCAAAATCTAGGAAAGTCATGATGAAGTCTTATCTTCTAGAGAATGTCTGCAATGAAATTTCGTCTTTTATAATAAATTTGCAAATTATATAGGAAGAAAGTACAAAAGGAAGCCAGTAATATCACAGGTGTATGCTGGCTCTACTTTATTTTGGACTGTAATCAATAGATGGAAAAGGGTTTACCAAATCTTTTTTATACCTCTTTTTTGTCTAGTGTTGTTCAATGACTACTTAAAAGAAAAAGCAACTAGAAAATAAGGAACTGAAAATGGAATGAAGACTAAAAGGAAAAATCATACGTGTTAGCTACATGTGTTTTATTATGAAAGAGGGAGTGAAACTCTGTTACTAATAATCTAGTTATTCATGAGAGTTATTTAATAATATTCATACCTTGAAAAAATACAATGTAGATGTCGACACCAGAAACTAAGGAATCCACTCTGGTAGTTCCAGTGACTGCAATATCTTGTGGATTTTCAAATTGGTTATTGGACCATGAGTATATTAGAGAACTGTGGTCAGAAGCTCCAAGGCACAAAACCATGAAGAGAGATCCTCCCCGAGGGAACACTGACAGCCATGTAACTCCTTGGACTGGGAAGTTGTGATGCAACACAAACATACCACTGCTCAATTTAAACACCTAATTCAAAACACATAATATTAAAAATCTGGTTAAAAATACATTTTGCAAATCTGTTATACAAAAATATATTGTTTTCAATATTTATTCCAACAACTTTGATTACAACCATGTACTGATCACATTTTTTTAAATAAAGTTCCAATTATCAGTCACTAGGCTCAATTGGATTGTAATGTATTTGGTATTTTCATTACTGGGTGTTATTTGATATTTTAGGTTTCAAATAGGTGTTTTTTCTTATTAAATGCACATATCAGCAGCATTTTCTATATGTGCATTACAGTATTATTTTTCATGGTGTTTTATATGTAAAAGTCAAATCACAGCATGCAATTTCACTCTTTAAAATAACACAGAACTGTGAGGACAGCAGAAAATTAAACCCACCAGTATTCAAATAAAATACGGATTCATCTGAAAAAAATACCAATGTAAAATATATTTAAAGGCAACAATTTTTTCAATTTTTGATAGACTGGGGAAGGGTTGAAACTACTGTCAGTTTTTTATGTGTGTCCATATAGGGGGATTTCCCTTCTGTTCTTGTCCTGTGGACAGAACAGGAGGTGTTCTGCCTTAATGTCATGTATTTTTTATATGTTGTAATGAATTGCTTTGGGTTATTATTGTTCTGTAGTACCCTGACATTTAGTAGTGATTTTGGACCACTACAACCTTTCTACTACTTTATGTGATTTGGTTTCTCCTCTGTCCTCTTCTTCTGTTTAGTGCTGGTTAGTTCAATCCTAGCTAAACCCTCCCTGTTTTTTCCATGTTCCCTGAGTCAGTGTTAGTACTTCACAGAGGCAGGGCTTAAAGGGTTTGTATAGGTTAGTTTTTTGTTTTTTTTTTAAATAACAAACATGTCATACTTACCTCTACTGTGCAGTTAGTTTTGCACAGAGTGGCCCCGATCCTCGTCTTCTGCGGTCCCTCGGTGGCTGTCTCAGCTCCTTCCCGCAAGAGCTAACCCCCCTCTGGGAAGCGCTCTGCCAAGGGGGTTAGCTTGCGGGTGCGCTCCCATGTGATACAGTCGGCAGCCATAGCCGCCGAGTGTATCACTAGGCCCCACCCCCCGTCTCATCGCGTCATTGGTTTGATTGACAGCAGCGGGAGCCAATGGCTGCGCTGCTATCAATCATCCAATGAAGAGCCCACAGGAGCTGGGGGAAAGAAACATGGGATCGTGCCCACGGAGATTTGGGGCTCGGGTAAGTAAAACGGGGGCTCGGGGGGGCCGGAGAGTGCAAGGTGTTTTTTCACCTTAATGCATAGGATGCATTAAGGTGAAAAAACACGTAGCTTTAAGAAAGCTATTGTCTTCTTACAGTTCAAAAGACAGGAACATCCTCTGTACTGCAATTAGCTAAAGTAAAACAGTATTGGATTCAAGTTCAGTGTCTTATTGAAGAGTTAAGCTGTCTGTGGATGGTGCCAAGATAGCAGGTGACCATACTGTCCAGACAATCTGGGGCTGAAGAGGTAAGTCAATGCATAAAGTGACATTTGAAACAGAACAAGAAGCAAGAGAAAATCTCTCCAGCTTAAGGGAGATACTCTCTTAGACAGCTGTCACTGCAACAGGTGTCCCTAATGGAACACCTATTGTTTTTTAACAACTCCAAATTTTGGATACTTTCCCACTGTCAGTCCAAGTGACAGTGGTCACAGCATAGATAGAGAGTGAATCTCCCCAACCTGACTGGGGCTTTAATCCCTCAGAAAATTTTCTTTTAATTTAGATGCACTTAATGGGGTCATTCACACCACTGCGCTACAGTGACACTCATGTGACATGCGTTGGTGTGCTGCAGTATCATTCATTGTAAATAACATTCCAATGCACCTTCACCATGCACCTGCTCGGTAATGCACTTCTGTGAATTGGGGTGTGCTGTGCTAGAGATTTTTGGTGCATTAGGCAGCCCAACAGACCTGACTGCTGAATGGGCCCTAAAAGAAATAAAGGCTTTTAATAGTTAAATAACTGTTTCACTGTCGCAAAGAAATAATGATCACGCACACCTATGTAAACATTTTGATGAGAAGATGCTGTGAGACAAAGTAACACATTTTGTTTTTCCTTCAGTTACATTTGTGCCAAAGCTATTTACTATTCAAAAATGGATAAAAATATCCAAAGTCCTAGTTATGTGTTTATGATGAGTTAGAAGTTCACTTCAAAAATGCACGTCATAATACCAAACTAGAAGATCACTGATAAATATGTTCAGTAAAATAACTATTTTGTAGAAAACGCATGAACATGGTCCATTTCAAATCATGTTATATTTTTAAATGCATATTATAGACAACTATCATACAAAAAGATTCAACTGTAATTTTGAAAAAGAACACAATTTGCTAATCTTTCATTAATTTTAAACTTAAACCCACACTTGCACTCTAATTTAATCACAATTCAGACAATAACCCACCTGAGAAGTACTTGTATAGCTTCCAATGACCAAATAATGGTCATGATCTCCAAATGAGAAATGTTTGGCAGTGCTTGTTCCTGGGACTAATAAGGTCTGTTTCTGGAATGACAACAAATAAGGTTCACCTCTAAGGCTTTTAAGATGGGTTCTGATATGCATGCAGGCAGGCGGTGCAGTCTACTTTCTCCACTACAGCCACTTCTTCCCAAGTGGTATTGCAGTTGGAGAGGAACTATGTTCCTCTATGGTTCCCCGTGTCACTGGGGAAGCTATCCAATTGGATGCTGCTGCTCCATGTGACTCTAACAGCCACCTTGGGTCAGACATAGCTTATTTAAGGCCTTGGCTCCCAGATTTGCCAAGCATTTTGCAAGCGGGTAGTGTAGGAACAGGTACCCCGTCTGATAGGGACTGAACTAGTTGCAGGTAAAGCATAGGGCTCATAACTTCTCTGAACATTTTCCTGCTTGAGCATAGGATGGCCAGGTCTTATTCTGCCCCTCCCAACAGGTTGAAACATGCTCTCTAAAAGCTGTTGGACCTGTGAGTGTTCCTAGTTGGGCTGTTTTCCCACTGGGTTTATTGTAAACTGTCTTTGCATTATTTCAATACAAGCTCTTTCATTGCACTTGGACTCTGCACCCCACCTACATGCATACATATTACTAAATAGGTACTTCAGTAAAAAAAAAAAAAAAGTCTGAATGTGTTTCTAAATGCACACAATATTGCACACAATATTGCTGGCTATTAATATTTATAATAAATAATATTGTAAAATGTTGATTTAGGAATTCCTTAGAGATCAGGAAGGTTTTTTGGTCTACTGTAAGAGCAAACTTGATCACACTTTTTTTTTTTTTTTTTTGCTTTACCCTGAATCAGCTGCAAGTTTATGATTCTAAGTATGCAGGTTTTTAATTTATTTTTGTCTTTTAGCTAAAATAAATGAACATGTGTCTTTTTTTCAACCTATGTAATTATGTAATAAATAAATGAATACAAATAATGATAATTATCTGTTTTCAACAGTACATTACCAGTGATAATCCATCCTTTGTGAAAGTATACACTGTGTTATTAGAGAATTGACTGGCAATAACAATGTACGAAGAGTCATTTACTGTAAAGGCCACACAATGCCAAGGGTTTTCTATTGTCAAATCCTGTGAAAGAAAGAACAATGTAACGATAATTTTCATTGACTGATATGTAATTTCTCCCATTATCTCCACTTTGACTTGTATACCAACATACCTGGATAGGTACTAGTACCCCACGCCACTCATAAATTGTGGAAGTGGGATGTGCAGTCAGTACACCATACTGTGTACCATCATGGGAGAAGAAACACCAGCTGCTAGCTGACACATTGAAGAAGCCTTGCAGAACAGATAAAACACTATGGGGTCCCTCTGAAATGATAATGGGGATATTGTTCAAATAGAATGTAATATAAATGGTATCATTGAAACTGAAAAAGTGTACTTACAGAACACACACTATCATTTCTCATGCATAATGCGTATATAAACCCAAAACACAAAAGAGTAATATACTGTAGTCTTTAAATGGGGCAAATGCATTTGTGTTTTTTTCAGGCTTTTTTTATTTTAACTGGGTAATCCTGGGAAAAACAGACCCCCTATCACTTTATGTTTTATTTCCCATCATCTATGGGGGGCGACCATTGCTGTCACACAGGTTGAACTTTAAACATGTCTGCCCTTTTTCATCCCCATTACATGTTGGAATAATGGGACTAGTAGTTTACTAAATAAGGTTAGGTAATAAATGTAAAGATAAAGCTCTTTGTGCTTTCATTTAAGCTCAGGAAGCAAACACTGCATTTCTGGCAAGATCAATGGTTATTTTCTGAACACACTGAAAATGTTAACCTTAGCCTGAAAAGTGAAAATGAATGCAGCCACCACATCTAAGGAATGGCAAGTTGAAATATAAAAAATATATGTTTTGGGGTTTATGTATACTTTAAATTATGTGCATAAGGCACCAAAATCACTGAGCATCCGTAAGGAGTTCTCTCCTTCAGGGTGAATGGACAACTGATTAATATGAAGCATTTTAATGTGGGCTTAATAAATCAGTATTGTAGATGCAAAGCATCCTTTAATTGGTGAAGAATCAAAACAATCACAACTTACTTATGCCAAAGGCTGTCCCATATACGGTCTCCCACTCCACACTGACAGACATATTTAGTCCATTGCTACGGGACACTCTGAGATAGACTGTCACATTGTTCTCTTCCACTGTCACAGAGCTCGTCCTAAGCTCCCAAAAAGACAAACATGAAGCTAATTATTGGCAGTTCTTAAAAACAAAGAAAAGCAGGATTTTTTTTTTAAAGACAAGCTTTTGAAATCACTAAAATAAAGGTTATCACTTTTACGCCCTTTCTTTTAAAAAAAAAAGAAGTCACAATATTGTGCCTAAGCCTAGCTACTTCCCTAGGTAATACTAATGGATAACGTAGAATACACAGGCAATTTCCCTGGTCCACATCAACTCAGTTATTGCATATTCCATATACATTTGGGTACTGTCAATAAGGGGATATCCTACTCCTGGAGGAATCAGAGTCAGATTTACACAGATATGTATTTAAGGTACACAGTCACTAAGATTCTAGATCCCAAGTGCACTATTTCTGTCTCCACATCCCACATAGGGTCTCATAATCTATTTTTGGACCCAACAAGTTGTTTTTTTGTTTCTTTGAACAGTTATGTACTGAAAAGCACATATTTTGGGGTTCCATAGAAATGAAAGACCACAGTTGGAATCACAGAAGTTGGCACAGATTCTAGTAGCCCCAGTAGTTAAGAGTGGAGCACTGCTACTTTAACCCTTTCATGCCTAAGACTTTTTCTGACATTTGTTGCTTACAAGTTAAAATCCATATTTTTTGCTAGAAAATTACTTAGAACCCCCAAAGAGAATAAAATGGTGATCGTTGCAATATTTTATGTCTTTTATGTCTTTTTGGAAAAAGATATTTCACTAAGGAAAAAAAAACAAAACAGTAAAGTTAGCCAAATTCTTTTGTATAATGTGAAAGATGATGTTACGCCGAGTAAATAGATACCTAACATGTCCCGCTTTGAAATTGTGCACACTCATGGTATGGGGACAAACTACGGTACTTAAAAATCTCCATAGGCGATGCTTTAACAATTTCTACAAGTTATTTGTTTAGAGTAACAGAGGAGGTCTCATGCTAGAATAATTGCTCTTGCTCTAACGATCGCAGCGATACCTCATATGTGTGGTTTGAACACTGTTTACATTTGCGGGCACAACTTACATATACGTTCTCTTCTGATCATATTCATTGCTGTCACAAGGAATGTAAACATCCCTTGTGATGGTAATAGTCAGTGACATGTCCTCTTTATGGAGGTATCTGGGGGTCTATAAAACCCCAAATCCCTCCTTTGCACTTAAAAGCATTCAAAACGCCAAGTTTGGCTGTTTTGAATGCTATAATTTTTTTAAATTATTAAGTCTTCAATAAACCGGAAGTGATTTCATGACATCGCTTCCAGGTTACTAGATCCAAGACCCGATCGAAGCTGATTCCAGCTTTGTTTGGGTCTTTGGCCAGCTGGCGGTCCCTCGGGCCTCCTGATGGGATGGGAGAGCTCAGGCGAGCCAGAGAAGGCGGTGGGAGGAGGGGGGCATCCCCTTCCGCTGCTTGGGATAACAGCCGAGCGGCTGCTAGCCGCATCAGTTGTTATCTCAAGAAAGCCAAACCTTTGCTGTAAACAATGGTACTGGGTGATGCCTGCAGCTGCAAGCATCACCCTGGTGCAACCCCTTCAAGCCTTTATATTTGTGTACTCTTGGCGTGCAGGGGTTGAGCTGGCCAACATTATACGGTTTTCTTGTTTAATTTCCTTTAGATTTATCTTCAACTATGTAGTGCAAGGGCCTGCCTGATTGCATATACATTGAAAGTGTTTAGGTTTGACCTTATATTATATGGTTTTGGTAGATCTAAAGGAAAATTGTACAAGGAAACTGTATAATGTATGGCCAGTCTTAGGTATCCTATAATCGGATTATCTACTAAGCATACCTATTGTACACATTAAGATATGTAGCTATCTTGACCCTACCTAGTACAGATTATCTTAAGCCTAATTTACAGTGCAATGCTGACAAAGGAAAAATGTTTAAAATGTAAACTATAGAGTGAAAGGTGACCCAAACTAAAATTACAGGTGCCGCAGTTCCCCATGACTAAGCCCCGTGGGCGGAATGAAACGTGTTGGGGCATGGCCTGGTTGGAGCCCAGGTTGGAGCTGTCATACACTTTCTTACAGGGTTTTTCAGAGATGTGCAACTTCCAAGACTTTTCCCTTTTCCATATAGAGCAAAAGTAAACTATTGTGAAGCTTATTGTCCATATAACTCCTAACTGTTTGTGTCCCTTCGTATTACCTGTTATGTGTGGGGAAAATGCTGAAGAGTCCTTGTGGAGCCTGATTCTGCAGCACAGTTATTGATGTCTGCAGTTTTGTGCCCAGCCTAGCTCCCCCAGTAGGATTAAACAATGTGATGGTAAAATGTTCATCCATCTCTGGTTCTTCATCCAGAACTGCAGAAATTTCCAAAGTCTGTCAAGACAACAATAACTGGTATTAGAACCAAGCAATCAGCATCACATATTCCCTAAAAAGGTATGCTTTTCAGAGCTAACCATACATGCTGGAATTAAATTGAACAAATATAAATATTGGGTTTTAGAAGAACATACTCTGTCCTTCTGTCTGAACAAACTATGGGGCCGATTTACCAAAACTGGAGAGAGCAAAATAAATCAGGTGCAGCTGTGCATGGTAGTCAATCAGCTTCTAGCTTCAGTTTGTTTAATTAAGAGTTGACCAAAAAATTGAAAGCTGATTGGTTTCTATGCACAGCTGAACCAGATTTTGCACTGTCCAGTTTTACTAAATCAATGCCTATGTGCCTATTTAAAAGTGGGGTACCTCCGAACCAATTGCTGGTCTTATCTGACTGACTGCAAAAGATGACTCCAATTACCCTTATTTGACAAATGCATTTATCCCTGAGGTTTGCATACTTTTTCTATCAAGGACCTTGGTGTTTAAAAAAATTCAATGTGACAATATAATGTTGTGTGTCTTTGTCAGATAAGACCATCTTTATTTTCTAATATGTCACACTGCTTGTAGAAGCCATTCATACCAGAAACCCGGGAAACTCGAAAGGACTGACACACATTTTATCTTGCATTTGTACAGCAAGTGCCATAGCTAATTATTCTCTATTCTGTGCCCCTATCTGATTCTGGTTTAATCACAATACTAGGGAGTCTATTTCACTGTCTATTGGTTAATTCTAGTGTTCAATTTTGATATATAAAATATAGGAGACTGTAGCGGACCACCTGGCATTCCACCTGGGTGCCTCCACCAAAGAGCACCTCCTGCCCTCCAAACCCTTCCAGCAGACCAAGAGCTAATACCAGCCCTTTACCCCAAGCATCGTACACAGACAAAATGTTGAGGTAAAAATCAAAGGAATGATTGTTTATTGAACAGAAATACAGGTTTTTATACACTTCAAAAATAGGGCAGTCACCACAAACTTCAAACACCAATCCAATTAGCTAACAGCTAACAGTGATCTAATTAAAGAGTAAATGAATTAACATAAACATAAACCCATAAACATTCCACAATGGTTTGGTAATGAGGTTGAGTGGACACAATACTAATCACACCCTCAAGAGGATTGGCAGACAGACGGAAACAATAGGTGACTCTAATTACAATGGGAATTCACACCTAAAAGGCACACAATAGGGAATTATACATTGAGAGAAAAACAGATTACACGTAGCAGCAGGAGACCTCAGCATCAGGATTTTTTAAGCTGAATATAATCCTCTGTTTAGAGTCTTTGAGTCTAGGAGGCGGTTGAAGCAGTCATTGCTGGTTTGGGCATAGAGGCCCCAAATCTGTATCCAGGCCCTAGGACCTGAACCTGAAGAAAAAAACACTCCAAAGGTGCCTCAGGCACACACCTACCAAAGAATAGAGCCCCCTCAAAAGCTAGGGCCCATAGTCAGTAGACAAGAGACTACCCTGCAGTCCCCTACAAAAGCCTCTGTCCTGGTTGGGTCTGTCACAGAGACATATGTGCCATTGACAAGATGCACATAAGACTGTAGTGAAAAAATGAGGGAACCTCAATTCTCCAGAATTATTATCCTTTTTTTATTATTTATTTCAGGAGGAGCACATTAAAATCCTAAAAATTATTAGAGTAATGCACAGTGTGAGTGGAAGCATTATTGAACATTAACATTACCTTAAATCTCTCTCCTTCCTCCAGTACAACATAACCTTCTACTGGGCTTAGGTCACCAGATGCATCAGAACCATTTTCTCCAGTGATGAGATACTGGACACTGACAGTCCCAAATATCCCTTGTGGCGGTTCTCTGATAATATAAAACACTGCAACACTTTCCATCAGGTACATTGCTGTGGGCTCTCGCAAGAAGAAGTGATCGCTGTTATTAAATGATATAACTCCACGACCATCATCACTGGCCAGGATTATGACAGAAGCTGTGAAAACAAAGCATAAATCGGACAATAACTTAAACCAGCAGTCTCCAGACTGCGGCCCTAGGGCTGGATGCACCCCTTTGCATGCCCTTACCTGGCCTTTGGTGCACTATTCCTCCAATTACCACCAATTATTGGCACAGTTTCTCCCACTGACAGCATAGATGGGGCACTATTTATTCTACTAAAACCAATGTTGGGGCATTTTCTACTCCCACCGGCCACAGTTTGCCCCCCTAAATCCTGAAGGACAGTAAACTGGTCCTCTGTTTAGAAAGTTTGGTCAAGTTTGGCCAAAATTCTGGTCAATCCTGAATTAAACAAATGGATTTGGCTAACAATGTCACCATTCAAATATTTAAATATTATTAGGGTCAGAAAAATATACACATTTTTCAGATGCATCTGCAGTCCTCCATACTATGCTAAGTGACAGTGCTGAACCTGGTGTCAAAATAACGTGCTTCCAAAATTCTGAGTAGTTACATGTTAAGGCATTTGTCAACTAATTCACATTAAAGTATTAGGCAACAAAAACAGTTGATGCTTTTAAAACTAACAACACATGGCAACTGTACTTGTTTTTCCATATTTGATTTGGAATTTAAATAGTATTTGGATACTTTTTCTTCCCGTTTGCCCCACGCAGTTTGCTGCTGATTTTTCTTCTGAACAAAGTATGGTTGTAGATTTAATCAAAACAACTATCCTTTTAAATAACATCATTATATTATTACAAGCTAGCTTACTAAATAACTGATTTTTTTTTAATTAGATTGAAAAAAGTCAGATTAAATAACTTGAATGTGATTGATAAATGCTCACACACAGGTTTATAACTTTGTAGATATAATTGCAATATTGAAAAGTGTTGAAATGTATTTAGGCAAGCTCTTCCAAAAGAGGAGCGTGAGCAGAAATTTGACCAAAAGGGATGCAGCAATAGAGGATCTCTATGTTTCCCACTCTATCCAGATCTAAATATTTGGAGTTCTGGCTTTTTACTGACCTGAATGTAGGTTAAATAAAATTTGTAATGTGTTTGTTATATTAATTATAAATTATAAATTATAAAAAAAAACATTAATTCCATTTACTATGCCTTGCTATGTATGCCATTACTTAAATTTCTCACTAATAGCTTACTGACCTAATAATAAAGAGACAAAGCCATTTAAAATAAAAAAAAATACTTTTCCTTTGTCTGTTTCCTTACCTGTTGTATTATTGCCTAATTCAAGACCACGAGAAGGATTTGCAAGTATCAGTTGGAACATCTCATCTCCTTCTGGGATATTATCATCAATAATTGTTACATCAACAAATTTATATTTTTCTCCATCAGCAAAATTTAAAATCTAAAAAAAGAATAGAGCGATATAGAGCTTCCACATAATGGCTGTTATCTTCTATGTATAGAAACAACCCCATAAAGCTCATCATAAGGCAGAACTGAAGAGAAACAATGCAATACATAATATATACTAATACATATTGGTGACAAAGAGCCACATAGAGTGGGAAGAATTTAACATCAGCATAACTGCCATCAACTCAGTAGGAATTTTTAGAAAAAGTTAATATAAAATGTAAGAGTTCTGTATTTTGATGTGGAAAAAAAACACTCTGTAATAAATTTTGACATATGGAATCAATATAAGATTTTTTTTTAAATAAATAATCATGAAGCATTGTCCGCATACAAATAAACATGTTAGCCAGATTCTATTTAACGTGACTTTGGTATTTAACGTCTGCATTTCGCATGGACTAAAAGTTGTAGCTTTTGCAGGAATGAAAGTCAAATGTACTGTATGCTGGAACTGGCACACTGATTGCTCTTTGCTTCACGTTCTCGAACTGTAAAATATCTGAGCAGCAAATACTTACCGTTGATGTAACATTATAATCCATTCCCAACTGGGCTCCAATATTCTGTGCATAGAAGAACAGCGACACGTTACCATAGGTCCCCTTATTCCGATATGCCACCAATGTTAAAACACCATGAGTTTCATTGACTTCATAGCTGGAAGGTAAATATAATTGTGCAAATGAACTTACATCACATTTGAATATTTATGTAGTCATCTAATTTTATATTTTTTAATGAGAAGTGAATTTTTACTTTGCAAGAAAACTTTCACTTAGTGAATATTCACTTTGAAAAGTATACCCAAATGCGTGCAAGAATTTTTTTTAAAAAATAGATTTTTGCTTGCACAGAACTGAAATTATCTAAGCTAAGTGAAAATCCCCTTGCAAAGTGAACATTCATTTTGCAAAGTGAAAATTCACTACTGCTTTGGTAAATAAGAATCTATACAGAATGATTTACTAAAGGCAAATAGGCCATTCACTTTACAAGGGAATTTTCCTTTGGCTTAATGAATAAGGTGAAGTTCTGCTGATTTCTATCACCACGTGCAAGTACAAATTCAGTTTTTTGTTAATTTGTTTTATTTTCCTTGCATTCTTTGCAAACTGAGTTTTTGCATATTTACTAAACTGAGAGAAAATCCCTTTGCAAAGTGAACGGCCTATTTGCCTGTAATAAATCAGCCCCATAGTGCTCACCTTTTGGGGGATATACCTCATCAATCTGGATCTATGCACATATACCAACTTTGTCTGCACTCTCAGAAAAGAGGAGCAAGGAAAGAGACACCATGTGGAGTAGGCAATAGAAGTGTGTTTTTAAAGGTTTTAGAAAATTGTAGAATAATGCAGTATAATGTGTAGTATTATATATATATATATAGATAGATAGAGATATAGATAGATATATAGATAGATAGATATATATAGATCTATATATATCTATCTATCTATATATATATATAGATAGATATATATATATAAAAATAAAAATAAAAAAATATAATGTTTTTCATGTTTTATATATATATATATATATATATATATATATATATATATATATATATATATTTATTTAGGTATAAACAGAAGCAGACCCAGTATGTGTAGATTGTAAAAAATAAGAATTACATTTTGACAACGTATATATCTGGGGCAATCCGTATTAAAATCACAAAGCACATTTTTTGTGTTTATTTTTTATACTTTCCTGTATTGGGTTTACAGTGCCTATACAATGTATCTACTCCCTTGGAAGTGTTCATGTTTTAGTGTGTTCCTCTGGGTTAAACCACCTTTATTTTGACATTAAAGAGCATATGTCTATTGATTTCTGAAAAAATAAATCCACTGTGATTCAATGTTCTATGACAGTAAAACATGAAAGCGTAATACTTTCCATGTAGGGAAAGTATGTCTCATGAGCAAAAGAATGGTCATCGGTGGTGCCCAGTTTCTGCTGGAAAGGTGAGTTTTCTATGTAGGTACTAGTGGCAGGTATGCTTTAATACTCTGGGTATGTATTAGAGAACATGGCAGTTAACAAATGCAAATTAAAACACTTTTATTTTTTTACTCTCACACCTTTAAAGTAAAGTGTATGTCAAGACATGGGCTTCATTAGAGAGATTTACTCTCACTGCCTGTCAATGGTATCAACAGACAGTAAGGGAAAAATCTGTAACAAGGACACAGAGAGAAAAAAACCCAAACAGGGGTTCCAGCCCTACCTCACTCTACTAAAGAAAAGCATTTCTATTTCTGTTTGTGTTGCAGTTGGAGAGTTACTTAACCCTTCCCCATTGTAGTCCATACTAAGAGAAAAAAGAAAAACTTTTTGGTGCACGTGAACTTTAAATTTACCAAGAAGGTGGAGATACCTTTAACTTCTGAAACATTAAAATCATTAAGAACTGGTAAGCAAAAGCTAAGGAATATGTTACACCAACCTTGTCCTTTGCCATTCTATAACTCCTTGAACTCCATCATTTGCATCGATAATGATCTGAGCAGTCATTCCTTCAACATCTGTGACAAAATGAATAACAGTTAAAGCAGATGAAATAAATGACAGACATAAAACTAAACTCATCAGTTAGCATTCATTTATAGTATATATACAGTATATATATATATATATATATATATATGTATATATACATTATATATTGTGAGGCAGTGGCTGTGATCCATACATGGATAAAAGTCATCCGATTTAGTAGGGACCTGCTGAATTTCAATCCATGTATGGGCAGAGTGGTTATACAGAAGTCAATCTACCTATATGATCACTCTGTTGGACTTTTGACGCTCATTCAGCTCCCTGAAGGAAGTCTCTCTGCTGTCAGAATACAAGGGCTCAGCGGGAGAATTCACGAATGGAATTCCCGAAGGGAGGATTCATTGAATGTGTGGATGGGGGAATCAAGTCAATTTTTTTATTCAACCCACTGGTTGATTGAAAACAAATTAATCATCTGTGGGCTGCTTTAGAGTTGTCAGCCTGCAACAGGAAGTGCTGTTATGGACAGTGTCTCCACGAAATTAACTTTGCAACCGATAAGAATTATTTGGTTAAGAAACTGTATAAAGTGAGTCAAGATGCCAGGCATACTGAAAAATACTTTGTGAGTTAACATGTATTTTAAGGTGTTATTGAACCCAAGAACTGTAGCTTACCACTCATTAAATCTGATCTCTGCATTTGTGGGATGGGGTATATATTAAATTTTTTTTTTAAATAATGTTTTCATCGATAAGAAGGAGACTGTAGTTTTATTTATGGAATGAGGTACACTGTATAGTACAAATTACAATTGTGTAATCTATACTGTAACTGAGCGGGTTCTATAAAAGGAACCATTTTGATGTAAGATGATTTTGTGTCCTGACAAAAAAGTGTAGGCTAGGGTTTAGGTTTAAAGTATTTCAGCTGAAGATACACAGTATGAAATTTCAAAGAATGCAGAGAGTCTTCAGTAAGAGAATTGGTTTTTTTTTAGCTAATGGGGTTTGTGACATGGAGTTTGAATCACACCTGAGATTAATGTTTTATAAGCTTTATGAATTGGTCAGAATGTAATATGATGATTTCATTAGTCTAGTAAAGCAGGGTTAGATTGATGTTATTTTTTTTCTGTAAACTGATCTTGAAAGTATATCAGCCTTATCAAAACAGTTTATGACAAGACCAGATTATTGTCTGAATTCTTATAAGCTTTAGGGCACAAAGCAGTAAGGGTCCTGGCTTTGCCAAATAGAGCACTATATCTTTTACCTATAAGCATATTTTTCAGGTAGGTCTCTGAGTCATGGCTCCTGATATCACTGCCTTGCCTCATGCAAGAGGTTCAATAGCAAGGTGTATCTATATTTTACATATACAAACCCTTTATTTGATATCAATGTTTGTTACAGAATGCATAAAAATATTTCAGTGTCTTTTTTAATTGAAGATACGTGTTAAAATGATACAGTATAGCTTGTGTAACAGACGGACAATGATGGAAGACACAAAGTCATAATTACAGGAAAGGTGAGATGTTTCCTCCATACACTAGTACCATGACAGGTGTCAGATGATTGCTAGCTATTTGCAATACTTGAAACCCACAGTCCTAAAACCTAGCTCACATTATAATAATACCAAGATTATTAATTTTCTGTAGAAGATTTGTTGTTACCTTTCATCCTGTAATAGATTAATTCTATTAGCATGCAAGAAAAGAAATGAGAACAGAAGCAAGAGTTAAAGATTTCAGAACACAACACATTGCTATGTCTTTCTAAAAGGATTTCTAGCCACCTTTAGTTCTCCATTCAACTAAAGGTTTCTGTGGTCTTCACATTCATTGAATACAAACATACAAATAACATACTGTGATATAGGGGATTGTTAGCTCAGTGGTAGAATAATTTTTAAGTGAGACCGTGCCAGTTTGAACTTCATTTAGGGCTTGCCAGCCCACTTTTATTACCCACAATGAAAGTAAAGTCCATAAGAAGTTGCCAATGCGGGGGTTTCAGTTTCAAACAGCTTCACTAAAATACCAAGCCAACTGGTTCCCTCTTCAGCAGCACAGCTGCTCTTTACACTGGTCCCTCAGACTCCCCAGCTCTCTTTGTCTCTTTGAACTTACTCTTGGCTCACTCAGCTTCACAGCTCCCTTCTGTTCAGGCCCACTACTGGCCTCTCAATAGGGGCTCTCCTGACACCTTGGGCTTTCTCACTCCTTGCAGACTTACAGATTCCCTCAGTCTCCTGGACTCCCCTAGTTGTCCTGGCTTTTCAGGCTCCCAGACTTGTGTAGCTGCCTCAACACTTTCACCCCAATGGACAAGGAATCTCTCCACCATGGAGTGCTATCTCTTGAGTAGAGCACCTCTGTCTCCAGACAGGATCACACACTTGTCTTCAAACGGGAGCACACCTCCCTCCTGGCTGGAGCTCTGAGTTTAACCCAAGCCTTGTTTATAACAAGTGCACACACCTGTACATTCACACAACCTGCAGGTCTTCAGTAAGACCTGGACACAGGACTGAAAAGGCTTCATCCCACCCAAGATGCTTTGAAGCCTTCAAGATAAAGACCCCGATCTGGGATTACAAACCCAGGGAAACCTGTAAACACAGTATTCTTCACTCACAATAAACACTCTGTAGCCCCAGACTCTGCATTTGTGCAAACCCGGTGTCATTCCTACATCAATTTTCACAGTGGCAGAGTCTCGCACTGTCACAATACATGCATACATAGTGTACATATAACATTTCAGAGGTAGTATACATCTAATACATGATAACACAGGAATACCAAGGCGTGGAGGGGAGGAGGTTGGCAACTTCACCAACAGTTCAACGGATATTAGTGTCACAAGAATGTACTCTTGAAGTTCTGGTATTTCATCCTGTTAATAAACCACAAATCATTAATTTGAAAAAAAAAGAAAAACATGTAGACTATATACATTAAAAGTAAAATTTAGTTAAGAGAAATATAGGGGCAGCCACTGCTGACTTCCCTGTCTCAGTGATAAGGTGGACTTATTCCAAGCGGCCTAATCAAGTAGGACATTCATTCACAAACAAACAAAAGTCTGGAACATTATCACATTTATTTATTTATCACAGCAGTAGACTGTACAACACATATGATATTAAAGCTGTAGTAAACCGCAAAAAAAAACTAAAAAAAAAATGGTCCCCTGCAGAATAACAGCATACTGTGCTAATATGCATCGCATACTAGCACATTATAAAGGACTTACTTTTGAACAAAGCCCCCCACCACTGACAGGGCTTCCATCTTCACCCAGTCTTCCTTCCAGGTTCAGGGGCTTCGGCTATTTGAATGGCCGAGCCATGATGACATCAGTCTGGCGTCAGGGCTCTCTCAATGGGCAGCAGAACATCTATTGAGAGCTCGGTGTGCATGCGCCAGTGATGTCACTGGCTGCTACTATTGTAGATATCTCCCAAATAGTGCATGTTTAGAAGATATTTACTGTATCTACAGGTAATCCTATTATAGGTTTAACTGTAGGCACAAATAAACAAGGGGGGCTTTACTAGTACTTTAAGTAAATGAGATCTTGGACAGAAGAAAACCCCAAATTTTGTTTCTGTCTAATTTTAGCTACCTGCCCACACTCATTTAAAGCGGTTGTAAAGCCAGAATGTTTTTTATCTTAATGCATTAAGATAAAAAGCCTTCTGTGTGCAGCAGCTCCTCTCAGCACCCCTGATACTTACCTGAGCCCATCTCGATCCAGTGATATTGCAGGAGAGTCTTGGCTGCCCAGGACTCCCTTCTTCATTGGCTAAGACAGAAGCATGGCGCCATTGGCTCCTGCTGATGTCAATCAAAGTCAGTGAGACAATGAGGAGAGGGGGGTGGGGCTGGGCCACGGCTCCGTGTCTGAATGGACACACGGAGCTGCAGCTCGGCTCAGGTGCCCCATAACAAGCTGCTTGCTGTTGTGGCACTCAACAGGAGGGAGGGGCAAGGAGCGCCGGCAGGGGACCCGAGAAGAGGAAGATCTGGGCTGCTCTGTGCAAAACCACTACACAGAGCAGGTAACTATAACATGTTTGTTATTAAAAAAAAACAAAAAACAAGACTTTAGTATGTGATATAAAATAAATGATACACTATATAATCGCCCTCACCAATAGTGTGATCAAATAGCAGCGCTGAATACCTAAAACATACCCTAATTCAAAAAAAATTGTATATACAGTGATTGCTCAATGTGATAACTAAAAGTGATAATATTATGTGTCCATAATAAAGAACCAAACAGTGTTTCTAATGAACACTCCTCATGCAATTAATTGGTGTATAACAGCAAAAAATCAAAAAAATTAATAAAAAAGTCCAAACATAAATAGTGACATAGTAAAGTAGTAGTGACAATATCAAAATTATAATCTTCAATGATGATATCTTCCACCACACCGCTGTGAATGTGATTCCACTCCCCTTCAGCGAGCAAACTCACCAGCTTTTTTTGCCTTACACTCTCGTGTTTGGCTTGTAGGCTTTTCCCACACAGTGGGGGTAAAGTGATCACCTCCAATCAATATCCGTATGGTAAACCGCAGTATATAAGCAAATGCTCTCTCCACATGAAAGAAAGGAAAAGCGAACCAATAGTGCAGTAACGCAACACACTTTAATAAAAGTAACACTCTCCTTCACCATACAACTCACATTTTCCAATTTTCAATAACGCAAAACAGCACAGCAAAACTTGGTTATCACCAACAGCACTTCAAACGGTAACCTGGACGTATGGTGGTCACGGCGGACCCAGGTGCTCGGTGAACGTGAACACTCTCACCCGTTCCTTAGAGCCCTCCGTAGCCACTTCCCCGCTCACTCGTATGGCGCCGCCTGTCACAGCGTCCTACGTCAAGCTTCCTCGATTGCCGTATAGCCACGCCCCGACATGTTTCGTCACACCGGACTTATTCATGGGATTGGCTAGACGGACTGGCAATCTTTCTTATATATCCTCCCCCCGCATGACGCGCAATGTCAATGATACTGCACTTGCGCGCTCCCTGTGTCCCCGTTCATACCATACGTGAACATTGCTTTTAAACATAATTAAGGGACATCGAAATTCAGAAAATTAGCTTAAAATTACTACAACATTATGACTAGCAATTCCCCACTCGCTGATTGGTGATCCCACACACCATCCCCGAGGGACGCGTGCCACCCATACTAACGAGTATTGGTGCGTTTTCTATGTGTAGTAATAGCTATAAATTGGTAATGGAGACATTGCTGTCTATAAAAATCTATATATATAAAAACATTTTCCCTTATCATATAAAATTAATAAAAATTATAATTATATATTTATAATTATAATTTTTATTAATTTTATATGATAAGGGAAAATGTTTTTATATATATAGATTTTTATAGACAGCAATGTCTCCATTACCAATTTATAGCTATTACTACACATAGAAAACGCACCAATACTCGTTAGTATGGGTGGCACGCGTCCCTCGGGGATGGTGTGTGGGATCACCAATCAGCGAGTGGGGAATTGCTAGTCATAATGTTGTAGTAATTTTAAGCTAATTTTCTGAATTTCGATGTCCCTTAATTATGTTTAAAAGCAATGTTCACGTATGGTATGAACGGGGACACAGGGAGCGCGCAAGCGCAGTATCATTGACATTGCGCGTCATGCGGGGGGAGGATATATAAGAAAGATTGCCAGTCCGTCTAGCCAATCCCATGAATAAGTTCGGTGTGACGAAACATGTCGGGGCGTGGCTATACGGCAATCGAGGAAGCTTGACGTAGGACGCTGTGACAGGCGGCGCCATACGAGTGAGCGGGGAAGTGGCTACGGAGGGCTCTAAGGAACGGGTGAGAGTGTTCACGTTCACCGAGCACCTGGGTCCGCCGTGACCACCATACGTCCAGGTTACCGTTTGAAGTGCTGTTGGTGATAACCAAGTTTTGCTGTGCTGTTTTGCGTTATTGAAAATTGGAAAATGTGAGTTGTATGGTGAAGGAGAGTGTTACTTTTATTAAAGTGTGTTGCGTTACTGCACTATTGGTTCGCTTTTCCTTTCTTTCATGTGGAGAGAGCATTTGCTTATATACTGCGGTTTACCATACGGATATTGATTGGAGGTGATCACTTTACCCCCACTGTGTGGGAAAAGCCTACAAGCCAAACACGAGAGTGTAAGGCAAAAAAAGCTGGTGAGTTTGCTCGCTGAAGGGGAGTGGAATCACATTCACAGCGGTGTGGTGGAAGATATCATCATTGAAGATTATAATTTTGATATTGTCACTACTACTTTACTATGTCACTATTTATGTTTGGACTTTTTTATTAATTTTTTTGATTTTTTGCTGTTATACACCAATTAATTGCATGAGGAGTGTTCATTAGAAACACTGTTTGGTTCTTTATTATGGACACATAATATTATCACTTTTAGTTATCACATTGAGCAATCACTGTATATACAATTTTTTTTGAATTAGGGTATGTTTTAGGTATTCAGCGCTGCTATTTGATCACACTATTGGTGAGGGCGATTATATAGTGTATCATTTATTTTATATCACATGAGTTTTTGATTTTAAGCAGCTGCTCAGAGGGAGGGGCTCACCCCATAAGCGCAGTGTTTGGCACACAGAAAGGGGCGTATCATCTGTGTACCATATCAGCAAGACTTTAGTATGATTTATGAAAACAAATGCAAGAGATCAGCTTAAGCGAGCATACTTTTTTCCATTAAGAGTATACTTTTATATAAGCTGCATTCTGAAGAATTTAAATAATTTATTTATTAAGGGGTTCAAGGCCCGGACCCAAACTGGTGCGACATGCACTTCGACTTTGAGAGCACAAGTCGCATGACAAGTGGTGCCCCACTAAGTGCATTGGAACTGTTCTAATAGTAGCGACTTGAGTTGCTCTGACTTAGAAAAAGGTTCCTGCACTACTTTTGGTGCGACTTTGGCACGACTTGCATTGACTTCTGTTAAAGAAGTCATATGCAAATTGCGCCGCAGTCGCGCTGGGATGTCAGCTTCAAAGTTGTGCAGAAGTCGCAGCAGTGTGAACAGGGTCTTAGCTGAAACTTAATAAACCTACAGGCAAAGTAAGTACAAAGAAATGCTATCACAATTGAATTTCTTCTACACATTTTGGAACACCAATATACCTAATATTTATTTATTAAATAAACACTTTCTCAAACTGCACTTAGGGCCTTATGTATCACCGTGTTCTTACAAAATATAGGAGTTAGGTTTTCTAAATGTTTGAATCTAAATGGTGGCATTGGTTAATAAATCCAGTTCTGAGTAACAACATAATGATACATAGGGGTTGATTTACTAAAACTGGAGCGTGTCAACTCTGGTGCAGATGTGCATAGAAACCAATCAGCTTCCATTTTTTTTTTTTTTTGTCAAAGCTTAATATAACAAGCTGAAGTTAGAAGCTGATTGGCTACCCTGCACAGCTGCCTCAGATTCTGCACTCTGGGGTGGAATTTCAGAACCAAAAGCGGTAACCCCGAGTCAGGGAAGAGCTTACTTACCTTGTCCCCTGGATCCTGCGATGTCTCCCCACAGTGTAAGTGGCTCGTCCTCCACTCGATTCATCACAGAGCCGAGCTCCGTTCCCTGCAAGCGTTGCGACGCACAGAGAACGGCGCCAAATTCAAAAAGTGAAACACATACAATACATACAGTACACTGTAATCTTACAGATTACATTACTGTATGAAATTATTTCACATCCCTTTTGTCCCTAGTGGTTTCTCCAGTTCCCTGCATGCAGCTTTATATTATAAAAACTGTTCTTTCTGCCTGGAAACTGGAGATTGTCCATAGCAACCAAAAGCGTCCCTTTACATCAAAAGTGGTTTTAGACCAGCTAGAAAACAGCGATAATAAATTAGAATCACTTGCAGAATTGAGCGATAGTAGTTTGTAGGGAAATCCATCATCAAACACTGAAAAGTAATGACGACAATTCTGCAACTGAGCAAATTTCAGTGTTTTTGATTTGATTACATTATTGAATAATTTTTATTATGATTATATTATTATTTGGTATAATTATTTATAGTTATTTATTATATTATAATTTTTGATTTCGTCTTTCAAACTTTATCATACCCGGGACGTCTACTAGACTCTGGTTTGGACAGATTTAAGTGAGTTATTCCTAAGAATTACAGGCCTACAATATAAAACGCCAAATTTCTATGCAAAAGAATTGTACCACTTTCAGCATCAAAAATATGAAATAATCATACCGCCAGGGAGGTTAAGGATCCACTAGAGCAAAAAAGGGGTGTTCCATTTAAAAAGTAATTTTTACTTTGCAAGAGGCTTTTCCCTTAGCTTAGTGAATGAGGTGACGCTCTGTTGTCTTCCACCATTTAGTCATTTGCAAGCAAAAATACAGTTTTTTTTTTATTTTCCTAAGGTTGGGAATTCTTTCCAAATTGAATTTTCACCACATTCACTAAGCTAAGAGAAAATTTCCCTGCAATGTAAACAGCATATTTGCCTTTCGTTAATTAGCCCTTTATTGTGTATCTCCATTTAATAGCTGAAATAGTATTCCTATCCTACCTAATTCATATAAAGAAGGCATATAATTTGTGTTTTTCTTTTCTTTTTGTGAACGTCATAAAGCAAAGGTTTTGGAACACCCTCCCTTCTGTACACACTTAAACACCAGTGCCATCTTAAGAGCATTATAGGCCCCCGGGCAATACAGTGCACTGGGGCCCTGTCTACACAATCACGCACGATTGCCCATCAAATGTAGCTTTACTGTGCCCGTGAATGCAGCCTCACTGTGCCCATGAATGCAGCCTCACTGTGCCCATCAAATGCAGCCTCACTGTGTCCATGAATGCAGCCTCACTATGCCCACCACTGCAGCCTCACTGTCCCCATGAATGCAGCCTCACTGTGCCCACCATTGCAGCCTCACTGTGCCCATGAATGCAGCCTCACTGTGCCCACCATTGCAGGCTAACTGTGCCCACCATTGCACCCTCACTGCGCCCATGAATGCAGCATCACTGTGCCAATTAATACAGACTCACCATCGCCTGGTAACACACACACAGCGGGCATCTCCTCCTGTGTATCATGGAGCTGGCTGGGTCTGTGTTCAGTGGCAGCGCTTTAACAAGGTTCTGCCCCCCTAGACCGGCTCGTGTGATAGGCGGAACACTGATTCAATCTACTACTACACGAGCCAGTCTAGGGGGGCGAGACCTTGTTACAGCGCGGCTGCCGAACACAGACCCAGTAAGCTCCGTGATACACAGGAGGAGGAGGAGGAGAGAGGGAAAGAGCGGAGTGCTGCAGCCACATCTCAAAGCGACCCCAGGACAGGCGACTTAGCAGGAAATTTCCCAGTAGGCCAGTCCGGACCTGGCTGGGGTCGCTGGGCAGGTGGGGCCCCCAGGCAAGTGGGGCCCCCGGCAACTGCCCAGCGTGCCCATGCGAAAAGATGGCCCTGTTAAACACACATGAGAGTTATTTTGGTGTGGTAGAAACATTGTAAGAGAAAAGATTTTACCTCCAGTATAGGTACATCAATGACAGCAGTTGTCTGACCATCCTTCAGTATTAGTGATCCAGATGCAGCAATGTAGTCTAGGCCTGGCTCTGCAGGTAGGATATCAGTCTTGTTAAGCTGATGCATCAAATCCCATGTTGTGTACGTGATATTAATATCCCCTGAAAAGTGCACAAAGGCATAAAGATATTAAATGTTTAATAACACAGTTTACTGTATTGTAACAGAGACCAGTATATACTGTAACTGAATGATAAATGAGGAAAAATGTGGCTGTTATTAATTCCATTGTAACAATAGTGTATCATTAAATGGACCAATAAAAGAACCCACCTAGGGAACCATATTCCCGGTTTATAAATAGCTGAATGGTTTTATTGGCTTCTTGTGTTACGACAAGCCTGGAAGCAGGTGCAAAATTTAACAGCCCATGGGGTTCATCACTGGCTTCTACAGTCAGAACGGCTTCATATCCCTGATTGTCAAGAACAGCTTCCCCTGGTCCAGAAATTCCTGAAAAAATGAATACAAGTGCATGACAGCAGAAATCAACATGAGAGGGTACTTACTACTATCAATGACACATGTCCCTTGTGCTGCTGACTTGTCCTCTGACCCGTCCCCCATACTTCCGCAACCATCATTTTCTGGTGCTGCAGGGGTTAATAGAGTTGAGGGACCATCATCAAGAATGCTGACTGTGCCCACCCTTTCCATCCCTCTCCTCTATTCTTAGAAGCCGTGCTATAGCTTCCATAAATGAAAAGTGATCTATGAATAGAGGAAGAACGAAAGGTCCGTCTCTTATAATAGATCACTTTTTTGCTAAGAGAAGATGCCTGCTATTATTTATTTGCTAGAAAAGCAAGCAGTGGTGGGTATCTTGTGATATTTGCTTGCTATTCAGAACTTTTACATTTAAGACAAGAAAATGGAATATAAATTTACCTAGGCCCCTTTCACACTACTGCGACTTCAAAGTTTGCCACGATTTAACTGCGATTTTGGTGCAATTTATGGGAATGCCTGTATAAACTTGAGATCTATGGACCCCAAGTTGCATCAAAGTAGGACCAAAGTAGTACAGGGACTACTTTGAAGTCAGTGAGACTTGAAGTCGCACAGATCTGAACGGTACTTTGCAGTCCCAAGTTGCAGGACAAGTCGTACAAGTGTCAAAGGGGCCTTAATGGGGCAACCACTATTTATTAGCAATTTTTTTGGCACCATGTGAAATTGGAAGTAGGAGTACTTCCGTGGCTACGTTGCACTTTTTT
This sequence comes from Aquarana catesbeiana, assembly GCF_042186555.1. Lineage (NCBI taxonomy): Eukaryota > Metazoa > Chordata > Amphibia > Anura > Ranidae > Aquarana > Aquarana catesbeiana. Next base: position 160,971,831 of record NC_133324.1, on the reverse strand, counting down.
TGCACACAGGGAGCTGGACCAGAAACACCAGGCATGCATTAGATGAGTTTTCCAGCCTGATGAGTCTGTCTGCAAACCATAATGTTCTATGCTAATAGGGCTGGATGTGGCATCCCAATATATATTATATATATATATATATATATATATATATATATATATATATATATATATATATATATATATATATATATATCATAGGGAAAGGATTGAAAGAGAAGCATTGGCTTCACTCCCTAGAACAGGGGATATGACTAGAGACCATGGCTCTGATCCTCTGATGGGCCCGGGCATCTAAACTCTTTGCACTTTTAGTTAAATGTAATACTTTACAATTATGGCAGGGACACTGTTTGCATCATTGAAGTAGGGACTGATACAAATGTTGCTGCATTATCTGTAAAGCATTGCTTAACATTTAGACATATTGATATAATATAAATAACTGATAATGAAATAAAAATATATAATATCACACTATCTAATATCTGACACAAAGGGGGTTATTTACGAAAGGCAAATCTACTTTGCACTACAAGTGCAAACTACAAGTGCAAAGTGCACTTGAAATTGCACTTAAAGTGCACTTGGAAGTGCATTCGCTGTAAATCTGATGGGTAGATCTGAAATGAGGGGAAGCTCTGCTGATTTTATTATGCAATCATGTGCTAGGTAAAATGCTGTTTTTTATTTTCCTTGCATGTCCCCCTCAGATCTACAGCGACTGCACTTCCAAGTGCACTTTCAGTGGAGTTTCAAGTGCACTTTGCACTTGTAGTTTGCACTTGTAGTGCAAAGTGGATTTGCCTTTAGTAAATAACCCCCAAAGACACCCATTATGTACAGATGCTTCTATATATCAGCCAAACAAAAATTGGGTTCCAGTATATAAATCGTGGAGTGAATTGTCAGGGCAGGTGAAGTTTAAGGCCAAAATGAATGAACAGCATCTCCATGTATCAGAAAAGCATGAGTGATTAGATCCAAATGTCTATGAAATGTACAAGCTACACAAGCAGACTGCCAAGCAGAATTCTGTATTGTATAAAGTCGGGCTGGAGATGCATTCACATATCATCCCCACCTTCAGTTAGCACATTGTACAGGATGAGCCGATATTCCTCTTTCTCCTCAGGGATCTGGTCATCCAGCAAGTGGAGAGTAATACTTGAGTTCAGGGACCCCTTTAATGATAAAGAAATGCAAATAGTCCATGCAGTTGCATATTGAATTTCAATTCCATGATTTTTTTAGTTATTCACCCCACATAAAGTTAATGAACTTAATAATAATACATAATAATAAACAATACTGTATATACAATATACATATATATAAAATTCTGCTCTAGGTTTCCTCCTATGCTCCATGTATGTGGTCTCTGATGAAAGGAAGAATCAGAGTTCAGGTTTGCTGATCTTTCCCTGTGTCTGAGCTTATTTGACCAGAGGCCTAGGCTTCTGCTTATGTGACTTCACTGGATAGAGTCTGGAGCAATATTTTCAGTTAACAAATGAGTATAGGTCTTTTGTCTATGAAGAGAATGGGGCTAATTTGCTAAAGGCAAATAGGTTGTGCACTTTACAAGGGGGTTTTTACTTAAAGTGGATGTAAACTCAAAGTCATCCTTTCTTAACTACTGCCATAGGGGTTATCTATAAGGATATACTGTACATGCCTCCTGCATGTATCTTTACCTGTCAAATGTCTCCCCTCTGTCTGTTATGAGAGCCGAAAAACTGCAGATTCTGTGGGCGGGTCTGTTGTCTGGAGCTCGGTGGGTGGAGTCGTGATGTCAGTAGAATCCCCGCCCACCTCTACACTCCCCTTGTCAATATGCATTTTCTCCTGTGTATTTCTTACACTGAACTTCTGCTATGATCTCTAACATCCAGTGAAAAGACAGGAAAGTAATCACATGACTTCAGCATGCCAAATCATGCTGAGGTGTGGAACAGCCAATCCTGCTGAAGAAAGGAGTGGGGGAGGGAATTAAAACATAATGCATGTCTTAGGCTAGTGCACGAGATATGTAAATCACCTGTCACTCACAGCAAGGGGGAGGATTTGACAAAGTTTTTCTTTGTTTGTCAAGATTTATCTCACTGAACAATAAAAGAGGATTGCTCAGAGATGGATTAACTCTTTGTGGCAAGACTGGGCTCAAATGATAGGAAATCTTATACTCTACATTATGACATAAAAAAAAATAAAAAATTCGGGTTTACATCCACTTTAACTTGAACTGTAAATGTGGTGAAAATTCGCTTTGCAAAGAATACCCAGCAACACACAAGAAAGATAACTAAAACATTATTTTGATGCACATGAATGGATGACAGACATCATCAGAGCTTCACCTCATTCACTAAGTAAAGTAGAAAATTCCTTTGCAAAGTGAACAGTCTTTTGGTCTTTATTAAATCAACCCCAATAGCTGTGTCAGCATTCATCTCGACTAAACCAAACGTAGAAGGTCTCAGCTAGAACAACTGAACAGATTTGGAAATAGAATGTAATAGAGAATAAACAGGGATGGATCTCTTTCTACCAGAGATTAGCGCACATAATTCCATGAAAAGATTCATTTGGGGGGCATTTACCTCTGGAAAGAATATCATTCCTGTACTGTTTCCAAAGTTTTGGTCTACACGGTTCCCCACAATTCTCCAGTGGACTGTGACATTTCCACGGCCAGGAAAAGTCCGTACAACATAAAAGTGCAGTCTTTCTCCTACAACAATACAGACACATAAAATCCACAGCAAATGAGATGTCAGTCACTGGATTCATTGACATGAACAATTATATAATGTAACATGATTTTGGATCAATATCTGTAGCTCATAAAATAAAGTGACACAAAACCAGCTAACAGCACATGAAGCAGATAGCAGATGCTTGCTCTAAGTATATGAATAACCAACTATTAAGTGTGGGCACTTCTATAGCCAATGTATTGTTTATTACTATGCATCATGCAGTATAAAATACTTGTATTCTATTTTCTAACAAGACTCCCTGTTCACTGCTGAAATAATACTGAGAGTCACTGCTAGATATAATCACACATAAAATTAGACGGCTAAATCTTGCATTGACATAAATATATGTCAATGCAAAGAGTTAACATTATGGCCAGAAATGTGTGTTTCATCCATCAGCGAAACACACGTCCCATTAATGCATTAGGCCCGTATCTGGCTTGATGTCAGTAATGTAACACAATTAAGGAAAGGACAGGAGGGAGGCTGCAGATTGCAGAAGAACACATAAGTCTTTAGTAAGGTCTTACACACAAGTATCACCACAGTGAGCCACAATAGGAATATATTATATGCAGCCTGTTTATTCTGAGGTTATCTCTCATTAAATGCAGCATCTACCAAATAGAAAAGCAGTAAAAATATTTTTATACTAGGGATCCTGTATATGTCAATGCCATTAAAACAACATCCTATCAGAAAAAAAATGATTAAGGTAAACTTTACAGTAGCAAAAAGGCGCTCACCTTCTCGACCAATCAATGATCTTGAGGCTGTATGAAAGCCAATTATGCCAGCAACATTATCATTAGCCAAAATGACTATGGAGACTGTGTTGGAACTAGGGAGAATGCGGCTTCCTCCCTCTGTATATGTCAATGCAATTTCAATGTTTTCATTGTCCTCAGGGTCTGAATCATCCAGTATCATCAATGTGACCACTTTCCTTGTTTCACCTATCAAACAAATACATCTGCGATAAGCTTGAAATACAAATTATTATACCATCAACATACCTCATAAACTTCATTGCTGCATTGTACTATTCTGAACATTTTTTTAACTGTTATTAATGAATTAATAACACTTAATAATGACTGTTTGTATTAGTTTTGTTTATTATTGAAGAATGAATATAATTATTACTTGCGTTAACATTGTAAACCATTTTTTTTAAATGTTACGCTTAGTGAGCTTGGATAATGCCTGATTTGATGTCTCTTATCTTTTACACTGCTGTAGCACCACCGTTCTACCATCTCTATGTGGGCCATAGTCACTTCCATGTGGACTTTAGCGCATACAATAACAGTTATATACGCAGATGCCCTGCCAGTCTGCACTATTCAAAGACCGAGGGCAGGTATAAAAACTGGAACAAACATGAAGTTGCTGTTCTCAGCATGCAGATTGCATGATTTGCTAGTTTTAGTGATTGCATTTTATTCACTTCATAGGTTCTAGGTGGAATTTTTGTGTGCCACCTGTTCTTTTTCAATCACTAGTCAGAACATGATTTCTTATATGGCTCTATGTATTTGATCACCACGGGGTTTGTTATTTTATTCGCTAAAAAACAAAAAAAGACAGGAATTTTTTTTAAAAAAAACAAAGTTTTTTGCTTTCTGCTATAAAACATATTCGATGAGAAAAAATTTAAAAATCAAATTTCTTCATAAATTTAGGCCAATATGTATTCTGCTACATGTTTCTGATAAAAAAAATCCCAATAAGCATATTTTTACCACTTCAGCTCTGTAAGGTTTTGCCCACTTCCTGACCAGGCCATTTTTTGCGATATGGCACTGCAAAGTTTTAACTGACAATAGCGCGGTCATGTGTCATTGTACCCAAATAAAATTGATGTGCTTTTTTCCCACAAACAGAGTTTTCTTTTGGTGGTATTTGATCACCTCTGAGCTTTTTATTTTTTGCGTTATAAACAAAAAAAGGCCGACAGTTTTGAAAAAAAATATATATATTTTTTACTTTCTGCTATAATACATATCCAAAAAAAAAAAAATGTAAAAAAATTAATTTCTTTATCAATTTAGGCCAATATGTATTCTTTTACATATTTTTGGTAAAAAAATTCCCAATAAGCGTATATTGATTGGTTTGCACAAATGTTATAGCATCTACAAACTACAGGATAGATTTAGGGACTGTGACAGACTCACCCGGGACAGAGGCTATTGGAGGGGACTGAACGCAAGCCTCTTGCCCACCAATTATGGGCCCTAGCATTTGGGGGAATGGTGCTCTCTGTGAGCTGTATGCCTGGGGACCCTGGGGTTGGTGTTACTTTGGATTCAGCTCCATGTCCCCCCAAAACACACAGACTCTGGGAACCCTTTTTATGCCATATTAGAATGGTGACTGATTTATACCGTTGGGACTCGTACTGTTAAATGCTAATGTCATCAATTCTGCTATAATGTGTTTATTGTAAATAAGTCTAGTGTGGCTCTAAGAGTCTTTTTACCCATTGTTGTTTGTGTTAATTAACTGTGTGAAGCTCGGTGACCACAAGTCTGGGCGAAAGGTCATGTCTCAGTCACCTAGGCTGTATAAAGGATTAGATAATTAGCTCATGTTAATTAGGTTACAGTTGTATTGTTAGAGGAGGTTCCAACAGCATATAAAGTCTTGTAATTTTGATTCTAAATAAAGTCAGTTCATGTTAGCAACAAGCAAGTGTCGCCTTGTTTTGTGCTCAGAGAGGTTGGAATATCTGATATCTGTATACAGACTGGGAGGAAGTGGTATATGACGGAAGCACTCAAGTGGAGTGTGGGACGTTCCGTGACAGGGACTTTCATTTATTTTTTTATTCTTTACTGGTAATGGCAGCGATCTGCGATTTCTTAACAATTGAAGGGTCACGGCGGCCATCGCGGCCGCTGGACCTGCTGATTGGCTCCCGTTGTATTTAAACACAGCGGCAGCAGCGTGCCGGTGGCGCACACATGCCCCCTAAACCACGTGCAGTACGTGATTTTGCGCAGCCGGGCCACCTTGCTGAAGTATATGTATGTGGGGCAGTCTGGAAGCGGTTAATAGATTTGCGCAAAAGTTATAGCGTATACAAACTATGGTGTATATACTGGAATTTTTTTTCATACTAGTAATGGGGATGATCAGCGACCTATAGAGGGACTGTGATAGTATGGCGGAAAATTTGACACTAAGTGAGCGTTTCCACTGTAAGTGGGACCACAAGGGGCCATACAGGGTTTAGAAAAAATGCCTCAGCATAGTACAGCAGAGGGTTTTCTGTCAGCCAATCAGTGGAATGTATCGTAGCTCCGCTTTAACTGAACCGTTCCATTTTCTATGGCCCCACATCTGAAGCAGGACCCTGAATGGAGCGGTACGGTTCAGTTTCATAATGGAAACACCCAAAATAGCGTACCGTACCAAACCGAACCGATCCGCTCAGTGGAAACGAGGCATAACTGACACTTTGACACTTTCTGGGAACCAGTGACACTCATTTAGTGCTAAAAAAAATACACTGTTGCTATATTAATGACTCCGGCTGGGAGGGGATTAACATCTAGGATGATCAAGAGGTAAATGTGTGCCTAAAAGTGCTTGGTGCATTCACTGTGTGCTGTTTTAATTAAGGGATATGCTGGTTTTTACGCAGGGAAACAAAAACAGGCACATCCCTGCTGACAGAACAGACCTCTGTATTTTTTACATCCACAGAGCTCTGTCCTGTCATCCTCTCCGCCAATCAGTGGGTCCCGGCAGTCAATCATTGGCCAGCACCTGCTATTCGGCTGTGTGTAATCACAATATTAGATATGTAATCCAGCGCAGGAGAGACTTTTTGCTGCTGTACTCCTACGTGAGACGGTCGGCAAGTGGATATACATCCTGCATAATAATAATAATAGGCACTTTTCATTTTACACAATTTGATACACTGGGGCAAAATGTCATTACATATCTCCAATGTGTAAATTTCCATGCTACATTCAAACTACATATGAGGGCAAAACACACTCTTAGCCAGAAATTCCTGCACATCCACATTACAAAATGACATGAAATAATATCCTTATTCTCCAAAAATAATCCATACACATCCACTACTTAAATCTATTTTTAATTTAATTGTTTTACTGTGTATTTCTTCTTCCATATAACATCCTCCATTGGCTCCTGAACCTCCCCTTTTCCCTCTCCTTTCTATTTGTTTGGAACGAGCCGTGTACATTAGCTGCGGTCACGTGCAATGCTCTATGTACACTACACATCCCACAGGGGCCTCTCTATAATCCCTAGCCCATCTTTGGAGAGATGAAGAGAGGGTGTCTACATTCTTACATACATGGAGACCATGGATCATGAACATATCGCAGACGAAGTGCATCCAGTAGCAATCACCACAGGTAATCAGTGGCTGTGCAGAGAACCACGAACAAGTGGGGCCGCCGGCAGGAATGGGGCCAGCGGCCGCACCTACCTGCTGAATGCCGCGGGAGGATCTGCCGCTACAATTTGCACTGCCCCTAATCACCAGTGTGAATGTAGCTTATGCATGTGCTTTGTGGGGAGGTAGAGGGGGGTTTGGGCAGGGAGCTTTGGTGGGGAGCAATTGAAATCTGCAGTCCCACTAGAGCCGGCCATGCAGCATTTACCCACCTAGCACCCCTACATTCCCTGCTGCTGGTGCTATTGCAAACATGGCAGCCCTGGCATCTCTCCAGACGTGCTATGCTTACACAGCATCCCCGGCATCCCTTCAGACATTCCCGAGCCACGTGCCAAACTCTCTGAGGCTGTATACGACCCATTGGAAACCCCTGGTTTAGGGTAATTACAACAATACTGTATTACTACATTTCTTATTCTGCAGTATTAGGTCCAACATTTTGGGGTTGATTTACTAAAACTGGAGAGTGCACAATCTGGTGCAACTTTGCAGGGTAGCCAACCAGCTTCTAACTTCAGCTTGTTCAATTAAGCTTTGGCAAAAAGACCTGGAAGCTGATTGGTTTCTCTGCAGAGCTGCACCAAAATTTTATTTGCACTTTCCAGTTTTAGTAAATCAACCCCTATGCATGCTTATTCTGTGAAAATTAGTTTACCTTCAGCAAATATTAAAACAACTGTATCAGCTATAAAATCAACGTTTCTGGTAGCTGTTCCTCCAACAATGCCCCATTCCACTGTCACTTGTCCCAGGCTTCCTTCACGTCGCTCTATGACAAGCTGTACCATTGTCTGTGGCTGCTCCAGGACCTCTATATGGTGGCCTTCCACTGTTGCATTTGGACTTTGGGTGTAAATCACAAATACTCCAAAAGCATCTCCATTCATCATGATTACAACCACTGATTTGTTTGGCTGTCCTATAGTTGGCGGATCCTTTAAGCTGGCTGTAGTGTTTAGCAGTCTGACATCAAGAAGAGACACAATAAATTGCTCATCTAATTCTGGGAAACTGTCAGTTAATATAGAAACAGTAAGATTTGCAAACTCTTCTCCCTCGGGCATGGTAAACCATTGCCCTGTGACAGATTCATAATCACTGCCAGCTGTGGCCTGAGAGCTAAACAGGATAGACGCAGTGGTGCTGTTCTTCCTATAGGTCCAGAACTGTGTGCTGTTGGTGAGTTGAAACGGTAGTGTTGCTACCCAGAAACATTGAGGAGAGCCAGAGCTTCTACTATAGGAAAATGCTGAACATACTTGATTTTTCAGACAGGCAATGGCACAAGCCTGGAGGGGGTTCTCAGTTAATGAAACATTGACTGAAGTCCTAGATAATGCCAAAGGGATACCAGACGCTGGAGCTTCAAAATACGATAGTATATCCTGACCTCCCTCAATCGCAAGGTTAACTACATCTATCTCAGAGGTGCTGTACAGTACTTGCAAACGGCCAAATCTTCCTGCGCTGAAGAAAAAGAACACAAAAAAACATGTAAGCGAGAAAAACTAACATGCTTCTTGCTAGATTTTCTATTATTCTGATAATTCAAGTAATAAACTGTAAACCAGTACAGAGAAAAGACTAACTTTGCTTTTCTATCTTCTTGTTATTGATTTGTATTTTTTCCACAAGCCATTTCTTATACTGAAAAAACTTTACCCATTCTCAACTGGTTTATTTTCATATAAATTGCTGAGGGCTGGATCTCGTGGCTGGAGTGTGTACTCCGAAGGCATCAATCTATGAAGAAAATTAGCCGGCAACCCGGTACATTCCAAGTTCCAAATGCTTTATGTGGCTACATTTAAAAGTGCCGCTATACAGCTAACATGTTTCGGCCATGCAGCCTTCTTCAAAGCATAGACTATAATTATTTGATGATGGCCAACAGTTTGGAATATGGTACTGGCTATAGCACTCATGGAAATTAGTGGAGATAAAAAGTTGTTTAGTTGATACTTACCTTGTATTCCTACTGGTGTCTGTAAGTCAGGTCCATTTGTCTATCCAGTGCTCCCAGGATCCCAGAGTTGGAGGTGTGGGAATTCTGCAAACCTTACTTACTGTCCACTGTCCATGTTCCTCACCCCGGTGCAGTTTCTGGGTGTGGGGGATCAGCAATTCTGCAATGCAGATGTGCCAGAGCCGCATTTCACTTTTATGTCATTGCTGCAGACTCCTCTTCTGGATCCTGAGAAGACCTGACCACTGTACAGCTGATAAAAGGTGTCCTCATCATGCAGGCAGTGATATGGACACCCAAAAAAAAGATTGTGTCTCTTTTATACTTAATTAATTATCTACCCACTATATTATATCACTACAATACCCAGAAGAAGAGAGAAGACTTCAGGCTAGAACATCACATATAAATATGATATAGACATTTGGGTAGTTTTTTCTTTGCCAGTGCTTAGTTAGAAGTGGGGTGGGGATAGGAGTTGGGGGAAGTGAAGGTTGGGCAGATGTGCCAGATCCTGGAGAGTGAGTTTAAGGAGACGTATTATTAAAGAAAATATGTAAGCTACCATTACTGACCATCTTTTTAAAATGTGTAATTTGCCAATCTGTCCTGATGATTCCCTGGCTTTGATACTTTCTGATTCACTTACCTGGAACAAGTAGACCTCTATGTGCCCTGGATCAGTGACAGGGCAAAACACAGACAAACAAAAACTGCTGTTGCAATGCTAGTGGCATACTGCATCATATATGTCACTTTTGGGGGAACAGAACACAGAACAAAGAGTTATCAGAGATTAACAGACATTTGCCAGATAAAGTGAACAAACCTTCTTTTGATTGTAATATTTGCATAAGAACTCTTCTCCAGAGGTTCCTGAACTTTGTAAATGAGCCGAAGGAAGGAAATGGTTCCATAGGGATTGTCATTGGCTGGAATGGTAATTCTTACATTCCCTTCTGCTCCTATTGATCCTCCATTTGAAGCTCCAGTAAGTTGTACTATAATGATCTAAATGGACATTTGAGCGTTAGACTATCATTCCAGAGATTCAAACTTGTATGGTGCAAAAAGAGGTGTGCAGTGTGGAGTAACCCATAGCAAATGATTGAATTGTAAATTCAGTCTGTTTATATCATTCTGCTAAAACAATGGTTACAGTTGACTAGAATAGTAAAAACTCAGCAAATAACACACAGCTTGGAGTTTTACATATTCTCCTATAAAGACACATATACAGTCAGATAAAATAACACAGAACACTATGCAGTAATATAATAATAATACAATTAGAAAAAACATTAGAGTAAAAAATTGTTTATAAATGCTTAACAGTTAAAACACAACAGTAGAAGTAACATAATGAATAAAATGAACTAAGATTTTAAATGGATAATAAAGAAAATGCAATATGGGGGGGCATGTAAACTAGGGTACATCAATACTAAGAAATTGACCTGCTTTATTCCTACCATTTTAAAGGATTAGCGATTGCGTTACAGAGATATTGTAGGAAAAGGTCACAAAATTCTAGGACCACCATTAACCACCCCAGATACTTCTTTGTTTTTATTCTGCTCACCTCTTCAATCTCAGGAACGTTGTCAGCGATGACTTCTATTGGAAGAGTCTGTATGGTTTCTCCAGCAGAAAAGCTCACATTCCCAGACGTAATTAGCAGGTCTCCTGAAGCAAGCTTCCCATTGATGGTAGCCATCCACTGGACAACAACATTGCCAAGTGTGCCAGCATTTCGAATTATTGGCAGATACACACTAACTGTATTGAAATCTGGTTCATCTATTGTGACTGATGTTACCTGGAAAACTGATACACAGATCATTATTATACTGGTATATATCACACTGATATACTTTTGTATGGCATCAGAGATATTTTACTATTTTCATTTTTTACTCTTTTAAAAAAATACAATGTATGTTTATAATCTAGTATCCCAGCAGGGGTTACAAACTGGCGGCCCTCCAGCTGTTGCAAAACTACAATTCTCATCATGCCTTTGCCTGTGGGAGTCATGCTTGTAACTGTCAGCCTTGCATTGCCTCATGGGACTTGTAGTTTCGCAACAGTTGGAGGGCCGCCAGTTTGAGACACCTGCCAGAGAGGGTTTGTAGCAGTTTATGCACCCAGTTTTTCAGTATACGACCAATAACTGTGGAAATGCAGGACACATTCTTGCACAAGAAAAGTTAAAGCGACCCTCTCCATATCTTACATAAAAAAAAAAAAACGAAACCCCTGCTGGCCCCTAAATCCCTATTGTGTCTTGTGGTGAGAGTATGTGTTGCCAGGACACCATGGATCTTTTTTATGAAGAAATCACATCACAGTGCATATAGTGCAACATTTTGAAACCACGCAGGTCCCCTTTCATAAGGCATATTACGCCATTACATACCTGATCAAGGGGTCCTGCATGGCCTTAAAACATTGCGCTATTTGCCCAGTGATGCCCAGTGATGTTATAAATAGATTGAAGAAGAAATATCATTTACATTTATTTTCAATATACTGTCGCCCATGGGACAGATAACATGTAGTACCGCCACCACCCCTTCCTTTCCTTTCATAGCCTGGGAGGAGAACTTAGACAAGCAACCTCTTGTCTCAGTTCTGAGCTGAGACAAGCTTTGTCTGTCTGACCAGATAGCTACACTTAGGAAACTCTTACCAACATGTACTTTTTCCCATAAAGGACAGAATAGTGAAAAAATTACCAACCAACTCTCTACAGTAAGTACAAGTTGACAAGAGGAACCACAGTGCAACCAGGGTTAACAGGTATTCGACCCACTTAAAGTGCTGATTACCTGCTGCGGCCGGTAAAACATGAAGCAGGGGCATTTCAACACACAGGAAAGGTAAGTATCGGGCCTGTTTTTTAACAGAGTGTGTACACTACAAACAATTTATATGAAAAATGTATACGTAATTCCAACATATTATAGTTTTAAATGAGCATGCACTTTCATAAATGAAGGCAAGCTAGAAATAATAATAATAATAATGATACAATGATTTATTAAGTGAATAAAATGTATTTTACTTACCAAATGATCCATACGGATCATCAGATGCTTCTATAACAATAGTCGCTTCAGTTATTTCCCCAACCATGGCTCCTCCTGTTGTCTGATTTAACAGCAACACCTGAAATGACTCCTCCACTTCAGGACTGATATCATTAATAATGTAGATTGGCACTGCTTTGCTGGTTTCTCCTTCAAGTAGCACAACATCTGATGATGCTACAGTGTAATCTTCACCTGAAAAATAACACACATAAAAAAAGTTTATTAATATGAAATGTCTCTTTTAAAAATACTGGCCAACTCTGAATATTTGAGAAATCTACACAGATTTCCTATATTTCAACAAGGGAATAAGAATTGTTGTACCATAAGGTTGCTAATTAGAGACTACTGCCAGGCCCTGCATTGAATACAAAACAGGAATGATGATGTCTAAAAGAGGAGTGGCAAAATGAATGGTCAAAAAATGCACAGTGACTTTATCACAACTAGAACAGGTGGGGCACTGAAAGCTTAAGGCAATTTAGTTTTTTCTCCTAATGTGACCATAGAAGGGCTTAAAAGTTATTTTCAGGGGATGACTGAAACATTGGTTCAAGCTCTGTGCAAAGCCCTGGGAAAATCAGAGAATCAATCACACATTTCTTAGGTCATTCTATACACAAACATTGTACAGTACAACACCTATATTGTCACCGTTGCAAAGAAGCAACATCTACATTATGGCATTATGTTGACAAAGCTGTGGATTGAAATGGAAAGGTAATTTGTAATAGCATTAAATGAGTCATGTCATGTGAATGGCACTATAGTCTGCACTTACCAGCTGTTGCAGTTATTGGCACGGCTTTGAATTTTACCGAAACATCACCAAACATCCCACCGACTCTAGTAACATTAATTATTGGTCCAACATAATTTTCTGCAATGCGCACTAATGTAGTAGACAGCTGTAGAACACCAAAAGCATCATCACTAGCATTTATAATGACGTGTGCCACTGTCTCACTTCTCAAACCTAGACGTGGAGAGTTCAGTACTGTAAAGAAAAGGTTACATTTTCAATGAGAGATCCAAAAGAACCCTTACACTAATTTCCCTAAAATATCAGTGGTGTGTGAGCAAAAGATATACCGTATTTATTGGCGTATAACACACACTTTTTCCCCTTAAAATCAGGGCAAAATCGTGGGTGCGTGTTATACACCGATCCCCACTGAGAAAAAAAAAAAGAGCGAGCGCCGCCGTAAAAGACAGAACCGAGTGCTCGGCTCCGCTCGCAGTCACGCCGCCCCGCCTCCCTGCTGTTTTGGAGAGGATGAGAGGAGCGAGTTCTGCCGAAAAAGACCGAGCCGAGTGTACTGTTCGGCTCTGCTCGCAGTCCCGCCCAGCTCCTATGATGGACATAACAGGTCCAATGGCGGGACTGCGAGCCGAGCCGAGTACACAGTACACTCGACTCGGTCTTTTTCGGCAGCACTCGCTCCTCTCATCCTCTCTGAAACAGCAGGGAGGCGGGGCGGCGTGACAACCCGAGTACACAGGCTATCTCGGCGGCAAATTTAAACAATTAAATGTTGCAAACAGCACACGACACTGGGGAAGGCTGCACTGGGCAAGGCTGCATATGACAATGGGCAAGGCTGCAAATGGACACTGTTCATTCTGCAATGATGGACAAGGCTGCAGATGAACACTGATGAGGCTGCATTGATGGGCATTTAAATGTAAGTTTTTTCCTTAAACTTCCCTCCTAAAAGTTTTTTTCCTTAAAATGCCCTCCTAAACTTGGGGTGCGTGTTATACGCTGGCGCGTGTTATACGCCGATAAATACGGTAGTTATTGCTGTATTTGACATATAGGAAAACTAGTGTGATCTGCTCAGGACAAGAGTTTTCTGAAAGCTGTGTGAAAATGTTATGACAATTTCCTTTTGGTTCTTTGACATTTGCTAACAATTAGAAGTAGTGTTGGGACAGGGGCGTAGATAAGGGGGGTCAGGGGGTTTAACCACCCCAGAGCTTTTGTTAGTGGCACAGTGACAGCAGCTAGGCTAGTGGAGCTGTTGGACAACCAGCTCTGGGAGCCGCGCAGCCTGTCTCCTGTCACCACCGCAACCTGTCTCCTACACTCCCATAACAAAACAAACATGCTGCTGCCCACCAGGCATCGGGGAATCCCAGATGGTGACAGGAGGGAGGGACTTTTTAGGAAGCTTCAGTTGCCTATTTGCTGAGAAGGTAGCATTGGGCAGTGTAGCCTGTACAGGCTGCACCGCCCCCTACTGCCTCCTTAGTCAAAGGGTAGCTGAAACTTCCTCAAAAGTCCCTCCCTCCTGTCCTGACATCATACAGGATCCCCCGATGCCAGCGGGTGGAGGCATGTTTGTTTTTTTTCCGCTGCCTTTTCAACCAACAGCACACTGTCCTACACTGCTTCACTGTAAAAGACTTCTTGCATCTTGCACCTCCTTAATTGGAAGACTGCGGAATTAAAGGCAGCTCTGATGAGGAGGGGAGAGCTGCACTGAACTGCCTGAACTGCTTGCCATGAAGTTCCTCCACTGATTGAGGTGAGAGAGGAGAGAAATGTTTTGCCCAGTAGAAATGAAGGAAACACAGAGAGCTTTTAGAAGTGCCCTTACCCCCCTCCCCCCCCCCCCTTTAATTACAGCCATTTTAATGCCACCCCAATTCCTGTCCTTTTTAACAGGGTAAAAGTAACCTGACACCTGTGCAGCATACAAGTCAGCTTACTGTCACCATGTTAAAAGGACAGGAATATTGGTGGCATTACACTAGCCAAAACTACGGTCAGGAGGTGATCCTGTCGCCCCTGAATGCCTGTGGGTTTTTTTTTCTGAATTGCAGTTTGTAATGGTGTTAATGCACCACAACCACAAGCAAAGTGTTTGGTTCACAGTTGTGGCACAGCCTCATTGACTTGGGCTGTGCCTCATTGACCCTGATGAGGCTTCTGGAAGTGGAGGTTGTCATGTTTTGGGGTCTCTCTATAGATGACAGCGGGGAGGATGAAGATGATGACTCCCTCATCCTGATTATTCTGGGGGTGTCAGGCGTGGAGTGTGACAATGTTTTAAAGGAGCTAGTCGTGGAACCTGGTGTTTGTGGAGAAACAGCCTTGACACTACAGTGACCATCTGTCTAGGATATACCCAAGGAGGAGGAGAAGGACACAGGGGTGGAAAACATCCGTTGAATGCACGACTAGACCCATTTGGGGTCTTCCCTTGAGGTCAGAGGCTAGAACACACAGGGTGTGGATTGGAGAAGAATATTCACAAGCTTTTATATTACCTGCATTTGGACTTTTTTTCCTTTCTTTGCTGCACTTACTCCTACAGAGACTATGGCTTAGTAGCTGTAGTTATTTTGGATACATTTTGGATTACTCATCCCTGTTGATTTTTTAATTTTTTTCTGATGTTATTGTTATTGCACTATTTTGCACATTGGGAAGTGAGATTGTTATGAGCACTTTATTATTAGCACTTTATACCTTAGGATTGGTTTAGAGGTATCCATGAATAGTATTAGCACTTAATTATTAGCACTTTACATTTTAGTATTGTTGTAGAGTTATTTAGTGCTGCTTCACTACAAATCACATATATTTTTGGTGCTGGCAACACTTTAGAAGTCAGCTGCTTTATATTTATCTCTTGCATTTTAAGCAATTTATCATGTTTATCGTGTACACGTTTAGTGGCGCATTAGTACATCAAGTTTAAAATTGGCCCAAATGAACTATTTAAAGTCACTGGAAACATGAAGTTAGGTTTTAACCCCTCCACTGTGCTATAGGGATAGTGGGACCCGCTCTTCCACCTCCATCCAGACTACAGGATTGACCATCAGGGGATGGACCAGGGGTGGCCCGTCCATAAAGGGTGCAAGGGCGCTGCCCCCTCCATCACGCCACTCCTCTATATGACTAATGGATAGATTCATGCATGAATCTATCCATGGCCGCCGCTGCCACCCCCTGTTCATGCGAGTCCACCCAGATGTGTTAGAAAAGCAAACTAATATTTGCTTTTCTAACACTGAACCGTCTTAGGAAGCGCGGGTCTAATACCCATAACCTGATTGGCTGAAGGCACAGGTGCCCCTATTTGATTCCTAGCAGAACGGAAGAAGAGAGAAGGGGGAAGTATGGAGGACACAGAAACCATCCCACAGCTCGCGGCTGTCACCCGCTGCCTGACCCGCCACCAAAATAGGGTAAGTGCCAGGCAGACAGCAGGCGGGCAGGCGGGGGTCACATTGGCTGCATTTGATGGGCATAAGTGGCTGCATATGATGGGCACAAGTGGCTGCATTGGATGGGGCACAAGTGGCTTCAATTGATGGCACAGTGGCTGCATTTGACAGGGCACAAGTGGCTGCATTTGATGGGCACAATGGCTGCAATTGATGGCAGAGTGGCTGCATTTGATGGGCCACAAGTGGTTGCATATGATGGTCACAAGTGGCTGCATTTGATGGGCATAAGTGGTTGCATTTGATGGGCACAAGTGGCTGCATTTGATGGGAAAAATTGGCTGCATTTGATGGGGCACAGTGGCTGCATTTGATGGGCACAGTGGCTGCATTTGATGGGGCATGGTGGCTGCATTTGATGGGCACAGTGGCTGCATTTGATGAGCACAGTGGCTGCATTTGATGGGCACAATGAGGCTGCAATTTTTTCATTTTTTTTTCAGTTTGTTTGCGCCCCCCCAAACATTTTGTGCACCAGCAGCCACTGGGATGGATTGCAGAGGCAAGGGACCATGTGGACATCAGGTACAAGAGGGGGGCCCAGAGCATTGCTGACTACTTCTGACTTGGTTGGGACAGAGGAGGGGAGATTGATCGCCATCAGGAGGTCATCTGTAGCATCTGTGTGGTGAGAGGCCTTCACCCACCCTTTTTTGTTTCAAACAATGTTTGCTGTTACAGGGATTTGCTGCCACCAGTAGAGTTTTGCCTAAAGGTGATTCCATATGCAAAGCTTTATATGACATACTCCTGATCCTTGTAATATTTATGCTATAATGTACAGATGCTGGTTGCTCAGTAGTCACTGTTAATGAAGTTCTTCTTCAAGGTAGGCTGTGTGTAGGAAAGCATATACAATGGGAAAGTTTTACAAACCAATATGCTGAAGTCTGTTAGACTCCTGGTTGTAGCACAGTAATGAAAGCATATTTTTTGGGTACGAGGGCAGTAATATATGCTATTGTATACACAGTGAGTAGGGTTTTAAGCACAATTTTTCCACATACCCTCAATTTCTTACCGTGTAGCAGGCACGCTAATCATTGTCCCCTGGGTACCCAAGGCTTAACCCCCCTAAGAAAAAAAAATATCTATGGCCCTGTGTTGGGAGAATACAAAATGAGAGATGTGTACAAATTACTAGCTCAGAGAAGAGCACTGCTAAGCATTATTTATACCTACATTCCTTAGGCAAAATCATCTCAGTGTGATTTAAACTAAATGGCTCATTTTATGAAATAAAGAAAAATAAAATGTACTAATGTGGTACTCAGACCTTCAAAAAAGTCAACTATAGCTGTATGTATTTTTAAATGTATTAGCTCAACCATTCCTTCTTAGCAGTGCACAGGTGTGAGTGGTAGAGAAATGATTCTGCTTCCAATGATCAATCAGCAGGATGCACAAAAAATCAGGCTATTTGGTTTAGGAGATTAGATGATTTGCATTTTAGTAGTACTTCCAGCTTGACAGACAAAACTGATATATATATATATATATATATAGATCTAAACAGACTAGGACCTGTGAGACAATAAAATTATTTAATTTAGACTAGAATTCTTACTTAAAGTGGATGTAAACCCTTACATTTACCTAGTGAAGTGAACAGCCTCAGATGACACACAGAGATGAAACAAATCCTCCTACATAAGTTTTACTTGTATATCTGCAGTCTTCCCCTTTCTACACGCTTTCAAAAGTGCAGATCATGTTAAAAATCTTTCTTCATCTTTCAGCAGTACAGGCTATACATAGAGAAGGGTGGAGAGACTGCTTTTACACTATGTGAGACTGATTGGAGGAAAGGGACACCCCTTCCCCCTCCACATAGGCAGAGGAACAAAGGAACATGCAAAGCTGTATTCTGAATAGACAAGCTCAGTGCATATCTCCCTCTAAGCTCCCTCCCCAACACAAATTTTTAGCTCATGTTATCTCATGTGTCGGAGAGCTTGTCAGAAGTGACTCATGTTGATTACAGACGAACGAAGCACCAGAGAGAAACAACACTTAGAGCTTCGGAGAGAGATAAGTAAACACTACAGATGTATGTGCTTATTTCAAATTTCGTGAATGGGGTTTACAACCACTTTAAAGCATTTTCCCTTACAGGTAAACAGTTTTTTTGCAACGCAGGTGGTTTCGGTGACTAAATGTAACTTCCTCATGCTCTTTCACCATTCCAATCAGCCAGCAGAGCCCCAAGAAATATTTAGTATCTCCCATTATAGTAACACACATGACACCACCCAGTCACCCTATAATGCAGTGCTTGAATGCCTAAACACCAATCCTCACTACAAACAGAGGCTCACAATTTTAATAATGTTCTTTGAGGTAAAGCACTGTATGTACATACCAGGTTGTTGCTGTGCTCTTTCCACTATTTTGACGTTAAATAATTCAACAAACAAAGATTCTGACCTCTCTGGGTCATTGTCATCCAATATTGGAAGAAAAATTTTGATTTCACTCATATTTGCAGAGAATAGGACATTTCCAGAGATAGGCCAGTAGTCTTTCCCTTGGGTGGCTCTTGCAATACTTGGAGAAATAAATGAAAGTTTTTCAGAGTCTGGAAGTGTTTGATAAGAAACCATGACAGTCCCCATTAGGCCATTTAACCTTTTGATTGTTAAAGATATATTCTGATATTTTTCCTCAACTTTAGTTGGCCGGTTTGACTCAGAAAACACAAAAAGCCCATAGGGATCATCATTAGCAAAAAGTGTCAGTGAAGCATTAGTCAAATCACCCAAACGTCCATCGGAAACATTTGTGATTATAACTGAGAATACTTTATCCAGTTCCGGGACATCATCTGGAGATACTAGAATTGTTATGTTGCCACTTTTCTGTCCAATTTTAAAAGTTACATTGCCAGAGGTGAAAGCTAAGTCTGCAAAAGGATCAGATTCTATCTTCCAAAAAACAGACACCATGGATAAGGCACCTTGGTAACGCGAAACCTACAAAATATTAAGAACAATGTAATAAATAGTCAGACTATGTAAATGAAAATTCTATATATATATAGATGCTGTGTCTATCCCTACAGAACATTAAAGTCTCAAAAATGTCCTTGTTCAAAATTCTGAATTCTATTATCTGAAACACTCACTCAGTGCACTAATCTCCTCCCATGTATGAGCACTTTCGGATTTACTGACCCTGTATACAGAAGAGGAAATGGAATTTTTGGCCTGGGGGAAATATGAACTCGCCTAAAAAAAACAGTCATCTCTCAGAGCTAGAAAGGAAGTCAATGATGAAAGACATCCCTTTGTTGGCTCTTCCTAACATCTGCTTAAGGCCCTGGTGCTTCTTTGCATAATCCCCTCCTTTGGAGATCCCCTCACCTGTGCAGGCAGATTACTTTTGTATCTCTGAGTAAGAAAGTTAAGTCACCATAGAATCGTTGTTTGATTTTTGGTTTTATTTACTTTATGTGCACTACTGGGAATTTGTGGGTGAATTTTTTATACAGATGGCATTGTCCTGTAGCGTATGTGGTATCATGTCAACTTTTGTATATACATTGGTATGTTATACTGTGCACTGTCTTTCTTTTTGTTTTGTTTTTTTGCAAAAACATATAAAAAAAAAAAAAATGACATCCCTTTGCCAGGCAATGTAATCACAGGACTAAACAAAGAGCGAACAACTAATTTAATACCAGTAAGAGTTGTCCTACTCTGAATGAGGTCTGACTAATGGGCTATCTCAAAGCAGGGTCACCAGCCCAATATATACCCCACCCTAGTCCTTTCTAGTAGTAAAGAAGACTCTGTAATGGTCACCATATGGGGATCAATGTTACTTCTGATTCCTAGTAGCTGTCTCTAACAAACCAGTGATGGCCAAAGTAATGTTTTAGTAGTGTTCACATAAACAGGTGTCAAGGCACCATAAACGTAGGTCAGGAGGAATGTACTGCCTTTTGGAAATGCAGCAGCATGTACTGTACTATGCACTCGAACTAGAGATGGCGCTGAAGTGAAATACTAGCGTCTGTATGTTTTTTTATATATATATTTATATATATATAGATATATATATATATCTATATATATATATATATCTATATATATAGATATATATATATATATATCTATATATATATATACAGTATCTCACAAAAGTGAGTACACCCCTCACATTTTTGTAAATATTTTATTATATCTTTTCATGTGACAACACTGAAAAAATGACACTTTGCTACAATGTAAAGTAGTGAGTGTACAGCTTATAAAACAGTGCACATTTGTTGTCCCCTCAAAATAACTCAACACACAGCCATTAATGTCTAAACTGCTGGCAACAAAAGTGACTACACCCCTAAGTGAAAATGTCCAAATTGGGCCCAAAATGTCAATATTTTGTGTGGCCACTAAGGATGAGCCGAACACCCCCCTGTTCGGTTCGCACCAGAACATGCGAACAGGAAAAAAGTTTGCTCGAACACGCGAACACCGTTAAAATCTATGGGACACGAACATGAATAATCAAAAGTGCTAATTTTAAAGGCTTATATGCAAGTTATTGTCACAAAAAGTGTTTGGGGACCCGGGTCCTGCCCCAGGGGACATGGATCAATGCAAAAAAAAGTTTTAAAAACGGCCGTTTTTTCAGGAGCAGTGATTTTAATAATGCTTAAAGTCAAACAATAAAAGTGTAATATCCCTTTAAATTTCGTACCTTGGGGGTGTCTATAGTATGCCTGTAAAGGGGCGTATGTTTCCCGTGTTTAGAACAGTCTGACAGCAAAATGACATTTCGAAGGAAAAATTCCATTTAAAACTATTGCATTGCCGACAATACACATAGAAGTTCATTGATAAAAACGGCATGGGAATTCAACACAGGGAAACCCCGAACCAAAATTAAAAAAAAAAAATGACGTGGGAGTCCCCTTAAATTCCATACCAGGCCCGATATTAAGGGGAACCCCGGCCAAAATTTAAAAAAAAAATGACGTGGGGTTCCCCCTAAATTCCATACCAGACCCTTCAGGTCTGGTATGGATTTTAAGGGGAACCCCGCACCAAAAAAAAAAAAAAAAATGGCGTGGGGTCCCCCCAAAAATCCATACCAGACCCTTATCCGAGCACGCAACCTGGCAGGCCGCAGGAAAAGAGGGGGGGACGAGAGTGCGCCCCCCCTCCTGAACCGTACCAGGCCACATGCCCTCAACATTGGGAGGGTGCTTTGGGGTAGCCCCCCAAAACACCTTGTCCCCATGTTGATGAGGACAAGGGCCTCATCCCCACAACCCTGGCCGGTGGTTGTGGGGGTCTGCGGGCAGGGGGCTTATCGGAATCTGGAAGCCCCCTTTAACAAGGGGACCCCCAGATCCCGCCCTCCCTGTGTGAAATGGCAAGGGGGTACTTACCCCTACCATTTCACTAAAAAACTGTCAAAAATGTTAAAAATTACAAGAGACAGTTTTTGACAATTCCTTTATTTAAATGCTTCTTCTTTCTTCCATCTTCCTTCATCTTCTTCTGGTTCTTCTGGCTCTTCTGGCTCTTCTGGTTCTTCCTCCGGCGTTCTCGTCCAGCATCTCCTCCGCGGCGTCTTCTATCTTCTTCTCCTCGGGCCGCTCCGCACCCATGGCATGGGGGGAGGCTCCCGCTCTTCTCTTCATCTTCTTCTTCATCCTCTTCTCTTCTTCCTTCCTCTCTTCCTCTCTTCTTCATTTTCTTCTCCGGGCCGCTCCGCATCAATGCTGGCATGGAGGGAGGCTCCCGCTGTGTGATGGCGTCTCCTCGTCTGACAGTTCTTAAATAATGGGGGGCGGGGCCACCCAGTGACCCCGCCCCCCTCTGACGCACGGTGACTTGACGGGACTTTCCTATGACGTCACGCGGAATGCCACAGGGAAGTCCCGTCATGTCCCGTTGCGTCAGAGGGGGCGGGATCACCGGGTGGCCCCGCCCCCCGTTATTTAAGAACCGTCAGACGAGGAGACTCCGTCACACAGCGGGAGCCTCCCTCCATGCCAGCATGGATGCGGAGCGGCCCGGAGAAGAAAATGAAGAAGAGAAGAAGAGAAGAAGGAACAAGAGAAGAGGATGAAGAAGAAGATGAAAAGAAGAGCGGGAGCCTCCCCCCATGCATGGGTGCGGAGCAGCTAGAGGAGAAGAAGATAGAAAACGCCGCGGAGGAGATGCTGGACGAGAACGCCGGAGGAAGAACCAGAAGAGCCAGAAGAACCAGAAGAAGATGAAGGAAGATAGAAGAAAGAAGAAGCATTTAAATAAAGGAATTGTCAAAAACGGTCTCTTGTCATTTTTAACATTTTTGACAGTTTTTTAGTGAAATGGTAGGGGTAAGTACCCCCTTACCATTTCACACAGGGGGGTGGGATCTGGGGGTTCCCTTGTTAAAGGGGGCTTCCAGATTCCGATAAGCCCCCCGCCTGCAGACCCCCACAACCACCGGCCAGGGTTGTGGGGATGAGGCCCTTGTCCTCATCAACATGGGGACAAGGTGTTTTGGGGGGCTACCCCAAAGCACCCTCCCAATGTTGAGGGCATGTGGCCTGGTATGGTTCAGGAGGGGGGGGCTGCACTCTCGTCCCCCCCTCTTTTCCTGCGGCCTGCCAGGTTGCGTGCTCAGATAAGGGTCTGGTATGGATTTTTGGGGGGACCCCACGCCATTTTTTTTTTTTTTTGGCGCGGGGTTCCCCTTAAAATCCATACCAGACCTGAAGGGTCTGGTATGGAATTTAGGGGGAACCCCACGTCATTTTTTTTTAAATTTTGGCCGGGGTTCCCCTTAATATCCATACCAGACCTGAAGGGCCTGGTATGGAATTTAAGGGGACTCCCACGTCATTTTTTTTTTTATTTTGGTTCGGGGTTTCCCTGTGTTGAATTCCCATGCCGTTTTTATCAATGAACTTCTATGTGTATTGTCGGCAATGCAATAGCCGCGGGTAGTTTTAAATGGAATTTTTCCCTCGAAATGTCATTTTGCTGTCAGACTGTTCTAAACACGGGAAACATGCGCCCCTTTACAGGCATACTATAGACACCCCCAGGTACGAAATTTAAAGGGATATTACACTTTTATTGTTTGACTTTAAGCATTATTAAAATCACTGCTCCTGAAAAAACTGACATTTTTAAAACTTTTTTTTGCATTGATCCATGTCCCCTGGGGCAGGACCCGGGTACCCAAACACTTTTTATGACAATAACTTGCATATAAGCCTTTAAAATTAGCACTTTTGATTTCTCCCATAGACTTTTAAAGGGTGTTCTGCGGCATTCGAATTTGCCGCGAACACCCCAAATTGTTCGCTGTTCGGCGAACTTGCGAACAGCCAATGTTCGAGTCGAACATGAGTTCGACTCGAACTCGAAGCTCATCCCTAGTGGCCACCATTATTTTTCAGCACTGCCTTAACCCTCTTGGGCATGGAGTTCACCAGAGCTTCACAGGTTGCCACTGGAGTCCTCTTCCACTCCTCCATGTCGAAATCACAGAGCTGGTGGATGTTAGAGACCTTGTGTTCCTCCACCTTCCGTTTGAGGATGGCCCAGAGATGCTCAATAGGGTTTAAGTCTGGAGACATGCTTGGCCATCAAGCCAAGGCAGTGGTCGTCTTGGAGGTGTGTTTGGGGTCGTTATCATGTTGGAATACTGCCCTGCAGCCCAGTCTCCGAAGGAAGGGGATCATGCTCTGCTTCAGTTTCTTACAGTACATGTTGTCATTCATGGTTCCCTTAATGAGCTGTAGCTCCCCAGTGGCGGCAGCACTCATGCAGCCCCAGACCATGACACTCCCACCACCATGCTTGACTGTAGGCAAGACACACTGGTCTTTGTACTCCTCACCTGGTTGCCGCCACACACGCTTGACACCATCTGAACCAAATAAGTTTGTCTTGATCTTATCAGACCACAGGACTTGGTTCCAGTAATCCATGTCCTTAGTCTGCTTGTCTTCAGCAAACTGTTTGTGGGCTTTCTTGTGCATCATATTTAGAAGAGGCTTACTTCTGGGACGACAGCCATGCAGACCAATTTGATGCATCATGCGGCATATGGTCTCAGCACTGACACGCTGACCCCCCCCCACCCCTTCAACCTCTGCATCAATCTCTGCATCAATGGTGACAGCACTCGTATGTCCATTTCACAAAGACAACCTCTGAATATGAGGCTGAGCACATGCACTCAACTTCTTTGGTCGACCATTGCGAGGCCTGTTCTGAGTGGAACCTGACCTGTTTAACCGATGTATGGTCTTGGCCACCTTGCTGCAGCTCAGTTTCAGGGTCTTGGCAACCTTCTTATATGTAGAGCCATATGTAGGGCCATCTTTATGTAGAGCAACAATTCTTTTTTTTCAGATCCTCAGAGAGTTCTTTGCCATGAGGTGAGTTCTTTGCCATGAGGTGCCATGTTGAACTTCCAGTGACCAGTATGAGAGAGTGAGAGCAATAACACCAAATTTAACACACCTGCTCCCCATTCACACCTGAGACCTTGTAACACTAATGAGTCACATGACACCGGGGAAGGAAAATGGCTAATTGGGCCCAATTCGGACATTTTCACTTAGGAGTGTACTCACTTTTGTTGCCAGCAGTTTAGACATTAATGGCTGTGTGTTGAATTATTTTGAGGAGACATTTAGAATTTACACTGTTATACAAGCTGTACACTCACTACTTTACATTGTAGCAAAGTGTCATTTCTTCAGTGTTGTCACATGAAACAATATAATAAAATATTTACAAAAATGTGAGGGGTGTACTCACTTTTGTGAGATACTGTATATATATATATATATATATATATATATATATATATATATATATATATACATATATATATATATATATATATATATATATATATGGAGCAGGGCCCTCTGATTCCTACTGTATCAAAGTGTATTGTATTTGTACTGTCTACCCTCAAGTTGTAAAGCGCTACGTAAACTGTTGGCGCTATATAAATCCTGTATAATAATAATAATTATATATATATATATATATATATATATATATATATATATATATATATATATATATATATATATATATATATATATATATATATATATATATATATATATATATATATCAATCAGTGCCTCACTTTATCACATAACCAAAACTGCTCACTGCATATACAGTAGGTAAAACAAGCACTACATTGAAACCTAGCGAGCTAAAAGAGTCAAGAAATGATAACACGCAAATACATTTACCTGAAATATTACAGGGCTGTATCCAGCATCTGGTTCAGTTGCATTCATAAACAGAGAATCATGGCTGAATTCAAAAACTCCATGAGCATCATCAGAGTCTTCTATAATCACAGTTATGTTTGAGGCTATACCCAAGCTAGCTGTGCAATTAACAACCAATGTAAATATTATTAGAAAAGACAGTGAATTTGGAAAATTATGAGAGTGCATAGGTAATATAATATACTTAAGTATGTTATCTAATTTAAAGCTGAACTTCAAGCAGATATAAAAGGCACAACTTAATGCGGCCCTGTATTCATTTATACACATTAAAATGTAATTTGTTTAATGCAAGCAGTACCTGAATTTAACCTGGTATCAGCTTCTTGCAGTCCCCTGCACAGCAGAGCTCAGACTAAGTAATGGAGAGGCAGCACAAAAGGCCAGTGAGTTGTGCTGCAGTGCTTTTATGCTAACAAGGAACATAATGATAGGAGCATAATAACTAATAGATAACCTCATCGGTCTGCTGCTTTTTCTTTCACTGTCTAGTCACAGCCTTAGGCTCGATTCACACTAATGCGTTTTTTGATGGATTTTGCATTTTGCAGAAATGCAGGGAAATTTTTTAACATGGGTTCCTATGAAACATGTACACATCAATGCATTTTTGTGCCTCTGGGTTTTTAGAAAGGGTCTGGGACTTTTTTCCCACAAAGTGCAGCGTTTTGCATGTAATAGACTTTAATGGACCTGCATCCAAAACGCAAGTACCGCATTTTTACTGCAATTTTGCCGCGCTTTACGATTTGTTCTTTTTTTTGTTTTTTTATTAGCTGAACATTCACTGTATATACCTGGTTACTAAGGAGGAGGCCGGAAAGTCGGCGACAGCGTCCTTAACAACCGATGAGTCATCAGCTGTCAGCAGCTTCCCCGCTGAATGTAAAAAAATAAAGAATTGCTGGCTACAAAAAATTGGGGAAAAAAATAGCATGGGGTGCCCCCCCAGGTCCATACCAAGCCCTTGGGTCTAGTATGGATTTGGAAGGGGCCCCCATGCCAAAATTTTTTAAAGAAATGGCATTGGGTCCCCCCCAAAACCCATACCAGACCCTTATCTGAGCATGCAGCCCGGTAGGTCAGAAAAAGGGAGGGGACGAGAAAGCGCCCCGCCTCCTGAACCATACCAGACCGCATGCCCTCAACATGGGGGGGTGCATGTTGATGGGGACAAGGGCCTCTTCCCGACAACCCTTGCCAGGTGGTTGTCTGGGTTTGCGGGTGGGGGGCTTATCGGAATCTGGAAGACCCCTTTAACAAGGGGGCCCCCAGATCCTGGCCTCTTCCCCTATGTAAATGAGTATGGGGTACACTGTACCCCTA
Source organism: Aquarana catesbeiana (assembly GCF_042186555.1). Lineage (NCBI taxonomy): Eukaryota > Metazoa > Chordata > Amphibia > Anura > Ranidae > Aquarana > Aquarana catesbeiana. Next base: position 160,944,716 of record NC_133324.1, on the reverse strand, counting down.
CCCATTCACCAAAAAAAGTAGTGTAGTGTGGCAAAATACAGTAGACAGTTTTTGACAAGTCCTTTATTAAAAATATTTTCTTCTTCCCCGCTTCTTCCTCCATCTTCTCCAGCATCTCCCTCCTCTGGTCTTCTCCTTCTCCAGCTGCTTCTTCTTCCGCTCTTCTTCTGTCTTCTTTGTCTGGTGTTCTTCTTCCTCTGCTGCTGACGATCCTCCTACGATGCTGCGTCCCACTCCCGCTGATGACCCTTCTCCGAGGCTGCGTCCCGCTGATCTGTCCGTGCCGATGTCAAGCATTTCTTAGATAACGACAGGGGCGTGGCCATCGGATTACATCATCCGAAGACCCCATCCCCTTGTGACGTCACAGACTCATCATGCCCCGAGTGGTGACATCACAAGGGGCGGGGCCTCCACATGACGTAATGTGATGACCACGCCCCCGTCGTTATCTAAGAAATGCTTGATATTGGCGCAGACAGATCTGCGGGACACAGCATCAGAAGACGGTCGTTGGCGGGAGCGGGACGCAGCATCGGAGGAGGGTCGTCAGTGGCAGAGGAAGAAGAACACTGGACAAAGAAGACACAAGAAGAGCGGAAGAAGAAGCAGTGGGAAAAGGAGGAGCACGGAGGTGGAAGATGCGGGAGGAGATGGAAGAAGAAGCGGGGAAGAAGAAGATATTTTTAATAAAGGACTTGTCAAAAACAAAACTATCTACTGTATTTTGTCACACTACACTACTTTTTTTTTGGTGAATGGGTAGGGGTACAATCTACCCGATACTCATTCATATGGGGGGGAGGCCAGGATCTGGGGGCCCCCTTGTTAAAGGGGGCTTCCAGATTCTGATAAGCCCCCCACCCGCAGACCCCGACAACCACCGGGCAAGGGTTGTCTGGAAGAGGCCCTTGTTCCCATCAACATGGGGGCAATGTGCTTTTGGGTGGGGGGCGCACAGCCCCCCTGCCCTAAAGCACCCACCCCCGCCCACTATGAAAGCATGCAGTCTGGTATGGTTCAGGAGGGGTGGGGGGCGCTCGCTCGTTCACTCCCTTTCCTGACCTGCCAAGCTGCATGCTCGGATAAGGGTCTGGTATGGATTTTGGGGGACCCCACGCCATTTTTTTAAAATGGCCCCTCCCAATCTATACTAGACCCAAGGGCCTGGTATGGACCTGGGGGGGCCCCACGCTGTTTTTTTTCCCCGATATTTTTTTTTGCTGGAAATTCTTTTTTTTTTTACATTTAGCGGGGAAGCCTGCTGACAGCTGATAACTCATCGGTTGTTAAGGACGCGGCGGCGGGCTTCCCAGCCCCCTCCTTAGCAACCAGCTATATATAGTGTAAAAAAATTGTGAACCGCAAACCGCGGCAAGCACCGCAAAAAGCACTGCAGAAACGCTCAAAAGCACAATGCATAGAAGTGAATCGAGCCTATTAAGGATTAGGGCTCCATTCACACTAGCACGTTTTTTGATGCATTTTGCATTTTGCAGAAATGCATAGGAATTTTTTAACATAGGTTCCTATGGAACATGTTCACATCAATGCCTTTTTGTACCTCCGCGTTTTTGGAAAGGGTCAGGGACTTTTTTTCATGCAAAATGCTGCATTTTGCATGTAATAGAATTCAAAGGACCAGCATCAAAAAAATCAAAAAGTGCAGCATTTTTGCAGAGTTTTTACAGCGTTTTTACAGCATTTTTGATGCGTTTTGCATTTTGTAGTGTTTTTTTTTTCTTTTTTTTAGACTGCATACAGTCTAAAAAAAAACTGTAAAAAAAAAAAAAAAACGCAAAACGCAGCAAAAACGCTCTAAAAACGCTGCAAAAACGCTGCTCAAAAACGTGGCAAGCATCACAAAAAAACTCCAGAAACGCTCAAAAGCAACATGCATAGATGTGAATCGAGCCTTAGACCTGTAATGCCTCATTTCCACTGAGCGGATCGGTTCGATTCGGTACGGTACGCTATTTTGGGTGTTTCCATTATGAAAGTGGCCCATACCATTCAGGGTCCTGCTTCAGATGTGGGGCCATAGAAAATGGAACGGTTCGGTTAGGGCGGAGCTACGATACATTCCACTGATTGGCTGACAGAAAACCCTCTGCTGTGCTATGCTGAGGCATTTTTTCTAAACCCTGTATGGCCCCTTGTGGTCCCACTTGCAGTGGAAACGCTCACCAGAATAGACCGGACCATTCTAGGCCATTCAAACTGTACCGACCCGAACCGATCCGCTCAGTGGAAACAAGGCATAAGTGTTACTTAACTGTCCTAGAGGAAAGAAAGGTATATTGCACTTCCAAACAGGGCTGTGCTGTGTTGTAGAGATGTATAAATCTCAGGGCTGGAGGACAGAAATTCAAATCCTTTGTCAAATAAAACTTTCCCTTTATCTGTTTTTATGGTTTTTTGGAGTTCAGCTTTAATATAACCTTTGTTATAATCATTACCTGTCCATATCTCTGTCAATAATATAAAATGTTAAATACATTTAGAAAACAAATTTTAAAAAAATCATATAGGTACCTTAGGCTCGATTCACACCTATGCATGTTGCTTTTGAGCGTTTTTGGAGGTTTTTTTGTCATGCTTGGCACGTTTTTGAGCAGCGTTTTTGTAGCGTTTTTGCGGCGTTTTTGCCGCGATTTGCATTTTGCGTTTTTTTTTTTCTTTTTTTTTTACAGTCTTAAAAAAAAATTACAAAAAAAAAAAATAAAAGAGAAAAAAAAAAAAAACGGCAAAAACGCACCAAAAACGCACCAAAAACGCTGCAAAAACGGTGCACTTGCGTTTTTGATGCTTGTCCATTGAAATCCATTACATGCAAAACGCTGCTTTTTGCATGAAAAAAAGTCCCCGACCCTTTCCAAAAACGCAGAGATACAAAAAAGCATTGATGTGAACATGTTCCATAGGAACCCATGTTAAAAAATTCCCATGCATTTCTGCAAAATGCAAAATGCATCAAAAAACGCGCTAGTGTGAATGGAGCCTAAGATGTAGCTGCATGGGCCAAAACCCTACGGTACATGTAAAACTGTTTACTCCTGGCCTTTTTAAAAAAAGTCTTCTGAGGCCTGGTTCACATCTATGCAAATTTTAATGCATTTTCAGTTTTGCAGAAACACACTACAGTCCATTTAACATGGTTTCCTATAGATGTAGTTCACATCTGTGCTTTTTTCTAGAAAGGGCCAGGGTTTTTTGTCTGGTTTTTAGTCCCATAGACTTCAAAGATTTAAAGATGGTTTAAAGATGTGTATTGAAAAACGCAAAATGCACCTGCAATATGCAAACTGCAACCTGCACAAGTGTGAATCAGGCCTTAAACAAGTAAACAGAAAAAAATGACTAACTATTGATTGTTGCAACTCCCTTTCTGTTGGCCTTCCATTGCACATGCTATCCTCCCTTCAGTCTATCATGAAGATTAGATCTAGACTCTTTACTAACTTTACTAAACGATTTCTGTCTACTGCCCCTCTCTGACAATCGTTCCACTAGCTTCTGCTAGCCCAATGAATACAATTCAAATTACTAACCACAACTCTCCTCTGAGCTACATCACCAACCTCATCTTAAAATATCACCCAAACCGTTCCCTCTACACCTTCCAAGACCTCCTGCTCTCTGGCTTCCTCATCATCCCTTCTCATGCTCAACTTCAGGACTTCTTTAGAGTCTCTTTTAACCTCTGGAACTCCCTACCCTAATCTGTCTGCCTATCTCCTTCTCTATTCACCTTTTAGCCATCCCTGAAAACATATCTCCTCATGGTAGCCTATCCCGCCTTTACCTAAAAACTGTGCTTGCACCTTCTCCATCAGCTTATCCCTCACAGTTATTACCCTTTGTACCACTTCCCCCTCCCATATAGATTGTAAGCTCTTACAAGCAGGGTCCTCCTAATCCTCTAGTATTGAATTGCATGTTTTTCAATAAAATACTTTTCAGCTTTTTCATACATTTATTCACTGCATCTCAGTGCTGCTAAACTGCTGCAGCCTCTTTGCAACCATCGTCTACGTGCATGTACTCTAGTGATGGCTGCATGGCACTTCTCAGGATTTCCTGATGGTAACAATAGTGGACTCTGCCTACATACAGTAATATGTGGTGGGGCAGCCACTTTAGTCTCTATTAATAGCCCTTGTGACAATGCACAAATGGATAGGATAGTGCATTGTTTACCTATTTAAGGAATGGCTAAAACAAGCACCTTCATGGCAAAAATATTGTCTTTTAAAATGGCATTAATGTGTTAAAGCTTATATGAGATTTTAGTGAATGAGTTTACACAACAATCAGAAATCATTCCACTGACAGTGATCTTGGTTATTGAATTTAAAGTAACAGTCCAAACAAAACTTTTGTGGACAGAGTGGGACAGGATTAGAACCTTTTGGGGCTTTTTATTACTGTCTGTGTTCCCACTACAGAGGATGTTCATGACTTCCAGAGTCAATCATGTTGATCACCAGGACATTAACCAAGTCAGTAATACAGACACTAATAAAAACCTAAAATAAGTTCTGACCTTTAGACATTTTATTCAAAACGAAGAAATAGGTTTTGGTTAGAGTTCATTAAATAAGAGCAGAAATGTTTGTTTAGTCTTGCAGACGTCAAATTGGCGCTTATTGGCAAGCTTCTGTGTGTTTGTATTCAATGATATTACTTTATTTATTATCTCTGTAATCTGTCAGCAATGTTTCAGATTAGCATATTGACTGTTTACTGTACATGCCACATCTTGGCATAATGTTGCATAGTTTACTTTACATATAATAAAGCTACAGAGGTTTGTCTAAAGCTCTAATTTGAATAACTGCTGGTCCCTGGCATATGTTTCCTGACCTATACTAAGAAAACATATATTTACTCTCTAAAAGTTCAACATATCATTTTCAACGGAAAGGTTTCTTGTTTTACTTAGTCACTATGATAAAACTTTTTTTTTTATATTTTGGATACAAAAACAATATAATATATATATATCTATATATATCTATATATAGATATATATAGATATATCTATATAGATCTATATAGATATATATCTATATAGATATAGATATATATCTATATAGATCTATATATATATATATATATATAGATATATATATATAGATATATATATATCTATATCTAGATATAGATAGATAGATATATATAGATATCTATATATATATTTATATAGATATATATAAATATATATATCTATATATATCTATATATATATATATAGATATATATAGATATATATCTATATATATATACTGTATCTCACAAAAGTGAGTACACCCCTACCATTTTTGTACATATTTTAATATATTTTATCATGTGACGTAACTGCAGAAATTACACTTTGCTACAATGTAAAGTAGTGAGTGTACAGCTTGTATAAGAGTGTAAATTTGCTGTCCCCTCAAAATAACTCAACACACAGCCATTAGTGTTTAAACCGATGGCAACAAAAGTGAGTACACCCCTACATTTTTAAAAAATTTTCTTTTTTTTGTGACTGCCTGGAGGGGGGGGCAGCGCCCATGCACCCCCTATGGACGGGCCGCTACTGGGTGATGGACTGACCAAGCATGTCTCCAGACCTGAACCCTATTGAGCATCTGTGGGGTATCCTCAAATGGAAGGTGGAGGAGATCGCTAACATCCACCAGCTCCGTGATGACGTCATGGAGGAGTGGAAGAGGACTCCAGTGGCAACCTGTAAAGCTCTGATGAACTCCATGCCCAAAAGGATTAAGGCAGTGCTGGAAAATAATGGTGGCCATACAAAATATTGACACTTTGGGCCCAATTTGGACATTTTCACTTAGGGGTGTACTCACTTTTCTTGCCAGCAGTTTAGACATTAATGGCTGTGTGTTGAGTTATTTTGAGGGGAAAGCAAATTTACACTGTTATACAAGCTGTACACTCACTACTTTACATTGTAGCAAAGTGTCATTTCTTCAGGCTTGTCACATGAAAAGATATAATAAAATATTTACAAAAATATGAGGGGTGTATTCACTTCTGTGAGATACTATATATATATATATATATATATATATATATATATATATATATATATATATATTGTATACAGTATATACACAGTATATATACTAATTTTAGCTGTATGACAAACAGAAGACAAGGAAAGGACAGTAAGTGTGGTGCTTACCCCTCTGGTGCACAGCGGGAAGGAAGAATTCCATGTCACCATCACCACTAGCAAAGTCATCATCCCTAAAGAGTTCAGCCACTTCAGGAAGAGACATACAAAACACACATATACATGTATATACATATAAGAAAAAGAAAAGGAGACAGACAGTATTTTTAACACCAAGATGAGCAAAATAAGAAGCTATATACTTTAAAAAGAAGGAAGCCACATAAGGAACAGACAACATTCAGATGATACAGCAATAACTACCACTACCCATCTGGAGTGAGGAATGTGTCCATCATGAAAACAGTTGGACCACAACCTGAATATGCTTCCTTTTTGCCTTGGTTATTACTGTTGTGATCTCACCATAAAAAAGGTGAAACCTTATACATAGAACATATTGTATATATTAGTGCTTCTAATAATTTTGTAGGTATGATCAGAGCCTGAAAACCCCATATCCACCTGAAAGCACACCCACTCTTGTGTGTATTATAGAGATTAGCAATTGCAGCACACATATCGTATACAGTATGAACACATAAAGACATACAGTATTTAATAAGCAGTCAGTCTGACATTCACCAAACATTCACTGCAGGTGGATCTTCTTGGTACGTGTGTTTTAAATGACTGATTCATCAACAGAGAATGTTTGGTTAAAGTTACATTCAGTGCTTTATAGATAAGCCCCCTAGAATCTATAACGACCAAAAGGGGTTATAAGACCCAATATAAGAAAAGTGTATATATGTATCAGCAACCGCCATGCACATTTATGGAAAGCTGGAATATGTTATACAAAGTTGTACAAAGCTCTGAAAAACTGAAAAAACATAAAAGAGTATACAACTACTGGTTTTCTTAATAATATCATGTACATACAAATATTAACCAAATTAATGAGTATAGAAGAATGAGTATAGGAGAACATTAATACACCACTTACTGTAAATGTAGTTTAATGTATATCAGACACAGCATTTCCATCATAGAAAGATTCCAAAATACAATTCTGAATAACATTAGGCTCAGTTCACAAACCCACCAGGATAAGGATTGTAATTTTTCAAACACAGTTATTTTAAGTTGTGTCCAATGAGGTTGGAAAATCAGTCACATGGCTAAACAAAATCCTTATCCCTGTGTTAAAACTTTGTAAATGGATTTTTAAATAAATATTGGATTGGATTTATTACAGCGGTATTAAACTCAAAACAAAAAATGTAAATGATTGCAGCTTACTAATCATTAGACATGGAGGCTGCATTCATTTTCTTTATTTTTTAGGCTTTTTTTCACCTGGTGATCTGGACAGTAACATACTTCCTATATTAGAGCGCCTCCATTCTGAATGATATCTGAGCACAGGGGGCACCTTTGGACAGCAGCATTGTCAGTCTGGGGGGGGAGGGAAGTGTTAGATGTACTAGCAGATTTAGATACAATAACAAATTAACAAAACAGAGAATGGTTTGATCAGATAGTTTCACAGGCTGGTAACAGCCTGTCTACATGAGACCAAAACCGGAAGTGACAAAATGCTTATCGATCTGGTTTCTTAGACCATAGAGATGATCAGGAATGTTCCGTCAGTCATCTCTATGGTAAGCTGGCAGAACAGGAAGGCAGGGGGGATAGGAACAGGACGGGGGACCCCCTTCCACCTCATGTAAAAGCAATTCAGCCTCTTTTTATCTGCTCAGATTGCTTTAAAATTTTTCTGCATCACCAGCTGAAAAAACAATACTGGGGTCATGACAGCTGCTGCAGCCATGGCCCTGTTATGATCTCTTCAATCAGAGGACGAACTGGTATGTCTTTTCGGGGAAAGGAAATTAGGAAAGTTTGTTCTGTTTAAAAACAACAGACTTACTGGCCTGGATCACAAGATGAAAATAGGGGAAATAACACCTAAAAAAGAAAATGAATGCAGCCACCACATCTAAGAATTGTTAATCCGCAATATAACAAATATTTGCTTTTGGGTTTAATACTGCTATAATGTGCTCAAGGGAGTCACTTATAGCGTTTGTGTCTATACTTAGTAAAGACTGTTAAACACATATAATGCATATTTTTCATTGTCAAGATATCTTGGGCTACTTACTCACATTGTCAATGTTGCCTTTACTTCCTTGTGACTTTAAAGTGATTGTAAAGGTTATTTTAAATTACCTTCTCTGTGCAATGGTTTTGCACAGAGCAGTCCCGATCCCTCTCTTCTCAGGACCCATACAGTGCTCCTGGCTCCTCCTCTTCCTAGTGTGTCATCATAGGAAGCCACTTCCTATTGTGGCAAACCTGCGGCCTCTATTCGAGCCATGCTGTCTGTGTCTGTAGACACAGACAGCGAGGCTCTGCCCCGCTCTCCCCCCACAGGCTGTGATTGTCAGTAGAAGTAGCCAATGGCCCCTGCTACTGTTTCTAAGCCAGTGAGAAGAGAGAGAGTACGGACACAGCACTGGATCAAGATCGGGCTCAAGTAAGTATTTATAGGTTGCTGGCGAGGGGAGATGCACACAGGTTTTTTACCTTAAAGCGGGGGTCCACCCACACCGCCAAAAAAAAAAAATATTAAAAGCCAGCAGCTACAAATACTGCAGCTGCTGACTTTTAATACATGGCCACTTACCTGTCCCAGGGTCCAGCGATGTCGGCAGGCGACGCGGAGAACCCGCTCGGTTCTCGGCATCTGCCGCCGCCATCCTAGGTGAGGGAGTCAGGAAGTGAAGCGTTGCGGCTTCACTTCCCGGTTCCCTACTGCGCATGCGTGAGTCGCGCTGCGCATCATAAGTGGTCCCCGCTCTCTCTTGGGAGCTGTGTGTTCCCAGCAGACAGCGCAGTGGGGACGGGAAGAGGCGTAGACTCCCATGGGAGTCTATGCCGGAAGTGGGTGCAAATAACTGTCTTAGACAGGTATCTGCACCCCCCTCCCCCCTGAAAGGTGCCAAATGTGACACCGGAGGGGGGGAGGGTTCCGAAAAGCGGAAGTTCCATTTTTGTGTGGAACTCTGCTTTAAGGTAAAAGAGCTTCTGCCTTTATAACCACTTTAACAAAAAATCAGGCTCCTCTGCATGCCCAGTAGATAGTCTTTATATACCTTTTTACACTATATCTGAATGGAAATCGAATGTTCTATTGGGGTGAAGGCCTATTTGTTGATTAGAAGAGGGAGTTAGGTTATAGAATTTCATATTTTGAGACATTTGATTGTAGAATATGTAGTAACTCATAGCAACCAATCTTTTTTCTGTGGGCAATGTTTTTACAAACTTTGTGGGAATTATCTTGATAAAAATGTACTTACAATTATTTACAAAAACCTCTACGTGTCTGCAGGCACCCCTGAAACCTGAAGTGTAAGTGCAAACCAGCTTCCTGGTCCCAGGCTCTGGTCCTGCACCCTCCAACCTCACGTGCGTTATAATTGATTATTAGGGCTACAATTATGCATCAATAATAAAATGCATGGGATTACAAAAAGTGGAGATATGGCCACCAATTAAGAAGCTGATTAGTATTTGCACACCAGATTTGCGGGATACAGTGGCATTTTACATGGTACATGTGGTATGAAAGATCCGGGAGGTTTCTTCTATTCATAAAATGAAAATCCCACACAGTTTAAGGTGTCTCTAAACCCAAAAACAAAAATGTATTATATTGCAGCTGTATTCTCCATCTGACTAATGTTGGGCAGAAATGTTTATGTCTGCCTCCTTGGTTTTACAATCGAAAGATGTTTAGTGGGATGGGGCCAACAGGGCCACCCATGTAGTAAGTTTTGGCAGGTTCATAAAGAACCAGCTGACATTTGGAGAGTGTATGGTCAGCTTAGAAAATTGAAGCTGTACTCCAGCCAACACTTTTTAAGCAATTACAGCAATAATTTTTTTTTCTTTTTGGGATAAGGGTTTTACATAAATGTAGTGGCGTAGCATGGGTTGTCAATGCCCAGGGCACGGAAAGTAATTTGCACCCCCTAACCCGTGGATTTTTAGCACTCCCTGAGTCCCTTCCACTAGTACAGTTATAAACCCCTTGTGGTACATTTACAGAGAGAGAGGAAGCGAGAGGAGAGACTCTCTATGGCACTACAAATCCCAACATAGCAGGCTTAGATTCCTCAGCTCAGCACACAGAGATATCCATCACTGGGTCACTACAGCCTGTCAGTCTTTCTACATTTCCTCACTCCCTGCCACACACCACCAGCACCATGCCCCACTCCCTCTCTACATCAGTGCCCTGACCCCCTCCTACTTTCAGCTGCTCCCTTCGGCCGCCTCCTCCTCCCTTTTCCCTCCCTCCCTCTTTCTGCCATCTGTCCTCCAGCACCAGCTGCCCCTCCATGTCTGTCCCTCTCACTAACAGACAGCTTGATAGGTTCCCTGGCCTAATCTCAGAGTTTCAGTCAGACTCAGTTCCCTTTGTGAGCAGGAGGCCACAGAATCTGGAGGAGGTGGGTGGAGCTGAGCACTAGGAAGAGGAGGAAGTTACATCCTCCTCCGCTCTGAATGTTGGGGTCTCTGCATTACATCACTGGTTGCTAGAAGCCAGGCGGTCCTAGCAACCAATATTTTGACAGCGGCAGTACTTGGGGCCCGGCCCCCTATAGGTGTATGGGCTGTCCCCCCTAATAGTGGCCCTGTTAGTATGCAGTTGGCTGGGGCATCAGACCCAGCATACACGGGGCGGTGCGGGACAAATTATTTGCAGCCCTCTAAATGTTGAACCCGGGGCAACCACATAAATGAATAAAAGCTGACCATTGTAAGCACCCCCTTTATTTGCTATGTCTCAACCCTCTACCTACCACTTTGCTGGATAGCTTGAAGGTCTGTAAGAAGAATTTGAAGAATAACAAACTTACTGAAAAGATCAACAAGTGAAAATAAAGGAAAAAATGCATAAGAAAAGAAAACTAATGCTGCCACCACATTTAATATTTCATAATCTGAAATAATTTAACTTTTTGCTTTTGGGTTTAGATACACTTTATTGTAGTCGAATCAGCAAACTGTGAAATCTGGGTTGCTGCAGGTTGCACATACTGTAGTTTTTACTGCTCATTCAATAAGCCTTTCTTGCTGATATTTTATTTTTTTCTTGGAAAAGGTCAATCAAAGCAGTACAAACTGAATGAATTTATACAGAGGAAAATCATTCGTACCTCCTCCTTCTGCATTCCATAAATCAACTCTAAACGATTTGGCCAGTTCAGGCACAGAGTTATCCGTGATGTTAACATAAATATATTTGTATCTTTCACCAGGCTGGAATTCCAAGGAATCTACTGTTTTCTAGAAGAAAAAAAAAAACATTACTTTATATCAGTTTTCGAGACTGACTGGTGATAACGACCATCTATGATCTTAAATCAGTCACCTGATAATCCTGGGGACTGGACGCTGTCAACGAAACTGTCCTATATTGAACTCTTATTGTTCCCAAGAGACCTTGTGCTCTGACTATCAGCAACTTTACTTGTCCTACTTCTTCCTTCACTTTAATTGTGGGTGCAGTCTTTGCTGGAGTAATCATACCATCACCTGGTTTTGGTGGAGGATCCAAAGAGAACTGAAGCAGCCCTGTAAGAACACATTAATACATAATCTCCTCTATATATTTGTGCAACTTCTTACAAATAATCATACACAAAATATTTAAGGTAAATAGAAAATGCAGATGGAAAGACTGCTAAAAATCTTTCAGTGTCATGACTGAATAAACCACAACGTTCCTCAAAAATGTTGTTATTACACAGAGATACAAAAACCATTCTTACAATTTCTGGTTTAAACCTTTCACTACCAAGAATGCATCACACATGTCATGGCTGTGCTCCTTTTAGGTAGCCAGTGATGTATGGTATACTGTATGTCATGGCAAAGTATTAATGTATTTTATAGAAGGTATTGTTTTATAAATAATTGCACACACATCAGGGGGCATATAAAATCATCAGTACTCTGTAGGTCCAGGGCTCTCAGTGAATATATGGTTCTAGGGATCCCTTGAAAACATTCAGTTCTGTAATGCGAATTTTAATTGTAGCAAATTTGATTCAACAAAGCCTTTGCGACCTGGCAAAGCAGAAGTTTATTATTCTCTTCTTTATTTGAGAGGGACTCTGGCATCCTGAAACCCTTCAAAGAGACCTTCACTAGCTATGACCTACGCAACCACCATATCTCCTACTATTGGCAATGCTCGAGCTAAACTCCTGCGCACAGACAAAGCTAAGAAGTTTCAGCTATGCGTAGACGACCTTCTTCTTCAAAACCAAGCCTATTCCATTTTGGACATCTATCTGCCCCTCAATATGGCCTTTACGAAAACTGTCTGACTCTCTTCAGCTTCCAACTGAGGTAAAGACATTCCAGACGAATAACTTTTTGAAAAACTCCTCAGCGGTTACAATAAGGTTATACATCTTGTGACCAACGAAATATTGAAAGAATCATAGTTTAAACTTCTCCACAGAGCCTATATTTATTTTCCTTCATCCAAAGAGAACCCTCGCCCAGCCTCTTGCTATGCGGTCTATCCAACCCTTCTCCTACTCACTGCCTCTGGTCGTGGTCATGCATTTCCAACTACTGGGAGCAGGTGTCCAACTTCATCTTCAGAATTAAGCAGTGCCGTATCCCTAAAGGCCCTCTCCTTATGCTGTTCAGCTATGGCACCCTGACAACTTGGACTACCCAGGCTCATACAGCAAGGCTCAACTGTAATAATTCCTGGATTTACATCTGTCTATTAGTTGCCCACAGATCCATCCAAAAAAAAAGGGACAGCACCCACAGGGCCTACCATTTCAGATGTCAAATGAGTTGAAAATGCTTTTATACTGTGAAAAGCTTCAAAGGGATCTGTTCCACTCCTTCTCTGGCCAATATTTCAATTCCAGATGGCAAGCTTTCATGGACCATACTCTGCCAAAATCAGAAGCGTCTGCCCTTTTGTTTTCTTTCCACTAAGTAGACCGGCCTCCCCAACTTTACTCCTATGCTGCAAGGCTAAACCCAGTTCTTTCCAGTTCCCCACCGCAGCTGTAGCCTCAATGACTTAGAGCTCCCAGGTCTGTGGTGTCATCCTATAGTTGTCTTTGGTTGTATTTTGTTATTTTGTTTCTCCTTGCTTCTAGCTTAATAAAATTCCCCTCGGGTTCGTTCCTACGCTTTTGGGCAGGGGATGACCCCCTGGGCTTTTTTCCATCCACGTTTCTCAATCTCCCTCTTAGGTATCTGTATTACAATCTCTTCCTAGACATGTATGGTACAATTGCTTAACTAATGGTATCCTTACTTGATGCATATATCTGTGATTTATTTTTGTGTGCTCAAACTTGCTTGTATTTTGTGAAACCTAATAAAATGTTTTGAAAAAAAAATAGGTTCAGCCATCTGAAGCACAAAATAGAGGAGAGGTGCCTGGCAACAAAAGGGTTGCCTCACAGGTCCTTTATTGAGAAGAGAAAAAAGGTGCGGTAATATAATTATGTACAGGTAAAGGTCACTACAGTGCAGTGTTCAAAGCTTATCACAGGGAGAATGTGACTCTTCCTTTTGTCCGCATTTCTTTCTCAACCCTCCTCAATGCCAAATCCTTACTTTCAGATTATTGTCAGTTAGAATACTGTGATATTATTTTTTTTTACAAAAAAACTTGACTTACCGTAAGGGTGATCACTTGCATTTATTGTTATATCTTCAGAATTCTTGGATGGATCTATACTGGCTCCACTGGTAGGAGTAGACCCAACTTTTCCATCCGCAGACACAGCATTTGTGAGGATAACTCGGAAATGTTCTGCAAGTTCTGGAATGTCATCATCTAGAACATGTAGATTTAAAACCTACAACAAACAAGATCCAAATAGCACTGGACATTTGGTTACAGTGTCACATAAAGAATGCTAATAATGAAATAATTTGTTGTAACACAATTACCACTTGGATGTATCCAGATTATTTTTTAAATTGCCCCTGTTCTTGAATCAGTGCTATACAAGTGTCAGCATCTTATCTAAAACTGGATTTTTATCAGTGGAGCCTGTAGGAGGAGAGAGCATAGTGATTATCTCATCAGTGTGCTGCTGCTCCTGTATCACCAGTCACTAGGACATGGGACTGGTCCTAAAGCAAAATATATTGTTTAGCAGGAGTGTAGTCTTCAGTGAGATCTTATGGGGTGTATGCTATCTAGCAGGGTGTCTAGAACAGAAGACTCTCCTGCAAGGTAGTGGGCAAGCCTGACTTTGCAGATAAAACAGTTCCCATATATAGATTTGAGTAGTGTACTTAGCTGTTTGCCTGGAGTTTAGCTTAACAAAAGTGAAAATGTTTATTTCCACCTTTAAGGCCCCTTTCACACTTATACGACTTGTCCCACGATTTTGTACTGCAAAATCATATGACAAGTCATTCTCCATGATTTTCAATGACTACCATTCATATTGGCACGACTTTAAGTCGTGCCGACATCAAAGTAGTCCCTGCACTACTTTGGTCCAACTTCCATACGATTTGTACTCCATAGACTTCAATGTTAAACCTTCAAGTAGCATGCAAATCATACCTGAATAATATAGACACAATTTCAGCACTACTTTGTAAGCACAAGCTGAGAATGGTTAATGCCAAAGTTGTGGCAAAGTCGTACAAAGTAGTACTTCTCCCAAATCGCAGCAAAATCGTGGCAAAATCACAGTAAAATCGCGTGACTTTGAAGTTGTATAAGTGTGAAAGGGGCCTTACACTTATATTCACAGGCTTTATTCTAGTGCTTTCACTGTCTAAGGCCCCTTTCACACTTATACAACTTCAAAGTCATGCGATTTTACCGCAATTTCGCGGCCGCTACTTTGCCGCGATTTTACTGCGATTTTGCCGCGATTTGGGAGCAGTACTACTTTGTACGACTTTGCCACAACTTTGGCATTAACCATTCTCAGCTTGTGCTTACAAAGTAGTGCTGAAATCGTGTCTATATTATTCAGGTACGATTTGCATGCTACTTGAGGGTTTAACATTGAGGTCTATGGAGTACAAATCGTATGGAAGTTGGATCAAAGTAGTGCTGAAATCGTGTCTATATTATTCAGGTACGATTTGCATGCTACTGAGGGTTTAACATTGAGGTCTATGGAGTACAAATCGTATGGAAGTTGGACCAAAGTAGTGCAGGGACTACTTTGAAGTCGGCATGACTTAAAGTCGTGCCAATATGAATGGTAGTCATTGAAAATCATGGAGAATGACTTGTCATACGATTTTGCAGTACAAAGTCTTGGGGGACAAGTCGTATAAGTGTGAAAGGGGCCTAACTGATATTTTTACAACAAAAAAGTCTTAAAAATTATATATTTTTTTTTGTTGTGTATTTCAGTAAAGAGTAGATAGAGGAAAGTACAGAAGGGACCAGTATAACTGAACTGTGCTTATGTAACCACCCTGCCATAAGCAGGAGTGTCTTGAAAAATTCAGTCTGCGTGGTGGTAGTTAATCAATGCCAATGTATACCAAATTATAGGCTGTTCTTGTTCAGTTTACCCTAAGTTCAGCCTGGCTGTCAGTTTTCTCTACTGTCGGGTATATGGCACAGTGGGCTTGGATTTAAAACATTCATATCCTTTTCCAGCCAACCACTAGGAGATCCTTTGCCAGTGGAGCATCATGGGAAAGGGAATATAAATTACCATATTTATTGGTGTATAACACGCACAGGCATATAACACGCACCCCAATTTTAGGCGGGAAGTTTAAGGAAAAAAACTTACATTTTTAAATAAAGAACTTCAAAGCAAAATTAGGGTCACAGCTCATCAATGCAGCCTGTTCAGTGCCCATCTGCAACCTATAAATTGACCAACAATGCAGCCTGTTCAGTGCCCATCTGCAGCCTCACCTTTCCCATCATTGCAGCTCTGCCAGTGTTGGATTATTCCTGCTGTCTTGGAGGGAAGAGGAGGAGTGAGTGCCGCTGAATTACATAGAGCCACGATCAACTGTGCACCCGTCACTCACAGCCACACCTACTGGCCCTGCTCATATGATAGGCAGAACAGTGGCACAATGCGGGGTCAGGAGGCGTGGCTGTGAGTGACGGAGCGCCGGGTACACAGGAGATCATGGCTCTATGTAATTCAGCGGCACTCGCTCCTCCTCTTCCCTCGGAGACAGCAGGGATCGGTGTACAACGCACACCCACGATTTTCCCCTGATTTTAAGGGGAAAAAGGTGTGTGTTATATGCCGATAAATACGGTATATATAAATGGTGAGCTTGTTCAAAATGTTGCAATTAATTTTTATCACCTGTACAAAACAATTCTTATAAAGCTTAAATACATAAATCAAATAAACGGTGTGACGAAATCCATAAATCCTCCATTCGTCCATAACGTGCCCACATCCAATGTAGTGATTCAAAGTCACAATCAAAAGCAGTCCAAATAGGAATAAAGAATCTGCTGTAAGTATACAAATAGTTATCTATGACCAATAACATCCACTCCTCTACTACTAAAAGTGCTGAAGTGATCCTTTGTGCGATGAGTGAATTGGCCGCTCACCTTTAAGATATGACCATAGGGTCAGACAGCGCCTTTTTTAAATGTCCCCAGTTTTTTTTATTTCCAACTGGCTCGATGTGTTCCATTAGGGATCCCTCTGCCGAGTTAGCCTAGATCCACTCACTTACAGTTTACTAAAATATATAGAAGAAAGTGTTCATAGTGCAATATTGATAAAGTATGAAGCCTTTTTAATCAAATAAAATGATACACTCACAATAAAACAGCATGTAAAACAAGAGAGATCTCAGCTGAATGCTTCCAGCTACCAGCTACCTTGAGGAAGTCACGTGACAAGTGACGCAACGCATCGGGCAGGGCCTGTGACATCACTTCAGGTGTCTCCAATACCCAAAGTCGGTAATGAGGCATTCAGCCAAGATCTATCTTGCTTTACATGCTGTTTTATTATGAGTGCACAGTTTTATCTGAGTAAAAAGGCTTCATACTTTAGCAATACTGCACTATGAGCTCTTTCTTCTATATATTTGAGTAAACTGGAAGTGAGTGGATCCAGGCTAAATAGGCAGAGAGATCCCTAGTGGAACACATCAAGCCAGTTGGAAATAAAAAACCTGGCGCTTTGTGACCTTATGGTCATATCTTAAAGGTGAGCGGCCAATTCACTCATTGGTGGCTGGTGGTGGATTTTTCTTAACACCAAGGATCACTTCAGCGCTTTTAGTAGTAGAGGAGTGGATGTCCTTGGTCATAGAGAACTATTTGTATACTTATGGCAGAATCCATATATCTATTTGGACTGCTTTTGATTGTCAGTCACTTTGAATCACTACATTGGATGTGGGCACGTTATGGACGAATAAAGGATTTATGGATTTTGTCACAACGTTTATTTGATTTACGTATGTATTTAAACTTTATGGGAATTGTTATGTACAGGTGATAAATATTAATTGCAATTCATATTCTGATTAACCACTTAAGGACCGGAAGGATTTGCCTCCTTAATGACTATCCCATTTTTTGCGTTACGGCACTTCACAACACACTTTTGGCAGCGTTCATAAAGCTTCTGGACACTGCCAGCAAAGGCCTCTTTAGGAATTGATCACTGAACCGGTGTCACACATTCTTGGATTGGCGCCACATCCGCAAAACGTGCGCCTTCCATGATGCTCTTCCATGGCGGGGAAACAGAAAGAAGTCAGTAGTGTCACGGGGAAGACGATGAACACCATTCTATCGATCGTCGGTTGGATTCCAGATCTAACTGGTAGCACAAGATCTCATACCCTGTGATGATAGTTTGCAGAAAGGATGGATCTTGGTCACACATGGTAATGAAATCTCCAGAGGTTTCAATCCGTTTTGCTTTCTGTTCATCTGTCAAGCTTGTGCGGCACAAACTGGAAACAGAACTTCCGCTTACCCAAATCTTCAAGGATGACTGTGTCCTTCCTAATGGCCAATTCCTCCGCCATCAATCATAGAGTCAGTTGCTGATTCGGTGCTAGCACTCGTTCTGCTCGTCGACAGCTGACCTGAACGTGGCTCATCCTCAGTCATTTCCTTGCCAGGCAAAATCGTTTGAACCAGTCATAAACACATTTTCTGCTCACGGCTTATGTCCCGTACACTTGCACCAACATCTCATATGTCTCCATCCCCGCTTTCCCAAATTTGTAGCAGAACTTGATGTTCACTCGTTGCTCCATTGCACTGTGACCCTACCTCTCACACTGGCTATGTTCCAACTGCCCGCATCGGTTTACCCCGATGGTCAGGAGTACTCCACGCTAGGTGGTGCTTCTCGACGTGTCTCTGGATAGCCATGTGCATGTGAGGTCAGCTAGACCATGTTACCGTTGAGATATTGGACTCTTCACCAAACTTTTTAGACACACCTCGTAAATCTATTCTCTATTCAAGAAAGTGACTGGCACCCAACTCTTTCCAAACCCTCAATAATCACCATGGATCCAGCTCTGAGGTGTAATGTCAGCCATCCTTGTCTCTGGGTGTACTCCACCTGCTCCTAGGGGTCAGGGGGCACTACACTAATAAAGAAATTCAGTGGTGCTATAAACATGTATTCTACATGTATTCTTCTCGTATTTTATGCATCCAGAAATGTATAAGCTAGTTATGAATTACAACCATGGATATAAAGAAGTTCTTAAAGTATAACTAACGGCAAAACTATTTTTTTTCGTTTTGGACACAGTGAAAAGGTATTGGAACACCTGTCAGGTTTTTATTGCTGAGTTCCCATTAGGGAGATTCACCTTCTTTAATTTTTCCCATTTATCATCAGAGTGGAAGTGAAAGAAAATCATAAATTTTGGATTGTCATCACAACGGGAATGGAGGGGACACTAGTTCTGGTGACCCTGGCGACAACAAGTGATCCTCTCACTTTGGAGGGATTTCCTCTCACTTCCTGTTTTTGCTGTGGGGCGGGATATAAAGGCAAAACTCCCTAATGTGACACAGATGGCAAAAAATAACTGACAGGGATTATAACCTTCCCTTACTACATCCAAAATGAAAAAACATTACAATTAGTCATTCACTCACCTTTGATCTCTGGGAGGGAAGAAATGTAATATTTCCACTTCTGTTAGTGAAATCTGCCACTGAGTCATTAGTGACACCAGGGTCGCTCTGAATGATGGTGTAGAAGAGATACACAGTATCCAGTGCTCCTCTGGTACGCTCCACAACACAGGAGATTGTAGAATCTTCCTCTGTTGACTGAAAAGAATATGTTCAGACATCATCTCATTTAACACCATTATAGTATCAGAGAATACATCTGTAGACATTTGTTTTTTCATGTTACTACATTCATAAGTGTGTGCAGCTTATTGCATTAGGGTGTGCACCCCAAAGCTCAAACACACACGTGTGTGTATGTATGTATGTATATATATATATATATATATATATATATATATATATATATATATACAGTAATATATACAGTATCTCACAAAAGTGAGTACACAGCTCACATTTTTGCAAATATTTTATTATATCTTTTCATGTGACAACACTGAAGAAATGACACTTTGCTACAATGTAAAGTAGTGAGTGTACAGCTTGTATAACAGTGTAAATTTGCTGTCCCCTCAAAATAACTCAACACACAGCCATTAATGTCTAAACCGCTGGCAACAAAAGTGTGTCCATTGACACAGACAGCAGGACTCACCCCTGCCCCCGTGTCCTTAAATTTTTTAAATTTTTACAATAACTTTTTATTATTTTTTTTTTTTTTTTACAGTTTTTTAGGAGACCCATTGGGGGGCTTTGGTGAAATATCAGGGATCTAAACAGACCCCCGATGTCTTAGTTTTGAGACAAAGAAAGGGACTGAGGACAGAGATTCCTCAGACCCTTTCTCTGCAGCCAAGCAGCAGCGGAAATCTGCGCAGCACAGGGTGATTAGGGTGTGCCCAAGCACATCTGGCACACCCTGTGCGCACATCTATGACTACATTATCATACTGTGTTATGGATTCATATATCACAAGCTGTGAAAAGCAATGGTAAGCAAGAAAAAACATCACCCAAAATCCCTCTGTTGATATTCTCAATAAACAGTTGCAAAACAGTCACAGCCTGGCTGTGTATAAAGCAGTAGAGGTATAGCTAAGACAAGCAGTCATACAGTACATTGTACACATCTTAAGAGGTTGTACAGAAGTTCCAAAAGACATGATACCCACATGTGCTGATGTGCTGGAAAGCCACCAGTTGGGCACTGTTGATATATAAACTGTATATATATATATATATATATATATATATATATATATATATATATATATATATATATATATATATATATATATATATATTTATACACTCACCTGCTTTATTAGGTACACCTGTTCAATTGCTTGGTAACACAAATTGCCAATTAGCCAATCACATGGCAGCAACTCAATGCATTTAGTCATCTAGATGTGGTGAAGATGACTTGCTGAAGTTCAAACCGAGCATCAGGATGGGGAAGAAAGGGGATTTAGGTGACTTTGAACGTGGCATGGTTGTTGGTACCAGATGGGCTGGTCTTAGTATTTCTGCTGATCTACTGGGATTTTCATGCACAACCATCTCTAGGGTTTACAGAGAATGGTCCGAAAAAGAGAAAATATCCAGTGAGCGGCAGTTGTGTGCCTTGTTGATGTCAGAGGTCAGTGGAGAGTGGGCAGACTGGTATGAGATAATAGAAAGGCAACGGTAACTCAAATAACCAGTAGTTACAACCAAGGTATGCAGATTACCATCTCTGAATGCACAACACATCAAACCTTGAAGCAGATGGGCTACAGCAGCAGAAGACCACACCAGCTGCCACTCCTGTCAGCTAAGAACAGGAAACTGAGGCTATAATTCACACAGGCTCACCAAAATTAGACAATAGAAGATTGGAAAAACGTTGCCTGGTCTGATGAGTCTCGATTTCAGCTGCGACATTCAGATGGTAGGGTCAGAATTTGGTGTAAACAACATCAAAGCATGGATCCATCCTGCCTTGTATCAACGGTCCAGGCTGATAGTGGCGGTGAAATGGTGTGGGCAATATTTTCTTGGAATACTCTGGGCCCTTTAGTACCAATTGAGCATATTTGAAATGCCACGACCTACCTGAGTATTGTTGCTGACCATGTCCATCCCTTTATGACTACAGTGTACCCATCTTCTGATGGCTCCTTCCAGCAGGATAATGCTCCATGTCACAAACCTCAAATCATCTCACCACTGGTCTCCTGAACAAGGCAATGAGATCACTGCAATGGCCTCCACAGTCACCAAATCTCAATCCAATAGAGTACCGGGAGATTTGCATCTTGGATGTACAACTGACAAATCTGCAGCAACTGCGTGATGCTAACATGTCAATATGTACCAAAATCTCTGATGAACGTTTCCAACACCTTGTTGAATATATGCCACGAAGAATTAAAGTGACACTAAAGGTAATTTTTTTTTTTTTAAATAACATACATGTCATACTTACCTCCACTGTGCAGCTCGTTTTGCACACAGTGGCCTCGATCCTGGTCTTCTGGGGTCCCTCGGCGGCTGTCTCCCCTAGCAGAGAACCCTGCAGAGAGAAAGCTCGTCCCTGTGGGACAAGTTCGAGGGTTCAGGTAAGTAAAACGGGGGGGCTGGGGGCCGGTCACTGACAGGTGTTTTTTCACCTTAACACTTACCTTTACAACCCCTTTAAGGCAGTTCTGAAGGCAAAAGGGGGCCCAACCTGGTACTAGCAAGGTGTTCTCTCTCTCTCTCTCTCTCTCTCTCTCTCTCTCTCTCTCTCTCTCTCTCTCTCTCTCTCTCTCTCTCTCTCTCTCTCTCTCTCTCTCTCTCTCTCTCTCTCTCTCTCTCTCTCTCTCTCTCTCTCTCTCTCTCTCTCTCTCTCTCTCTCTCTCTCTCTCTCTCTCTCTCTCTCTCTCTCTCTCTCTCTCTCTCTCTCTCTCTCTCTCCTCTCTCTCTCTCTCTCTCTCTCTCTCTCTCTCTCTCTCTCTCTTTATATATTTATTTATTTCTTTATCAACTGTACCATAAAAGCTAATGATACTAAAATGATTAATGCTCTGGATGCAATCAGACAACTCCAGGTGGATGTAAAAAATGCATATTAATTATTCATTAAAATCACTAAATGTTTTTTAAAATGCAACTACTGTAACTTCTGTATTGTAACTACTGTATCTTGTATTTAGCTACCTGCAATCCCTACAATGGAGTACTGAGACCACGGGTCCACATCCATTCCATGCAGAAGTATGGCGTGTGCTATAATAGACAGTGTGCAGTCCCATTCATTTTGGATGGACCATAAGGATGGGAAAAAGAAATTCTTGCAGTGTGTGTTTCGTAGATGCATTTGTCTGCCATTCAAAATCAATGTCACCATAGCCAAATACACTGTGCTTCCTGAGTTACCATATGCTATTGCGTGTGATGATGTGAATGGGCCCTAAAACCTAAAAAAGGGAAGGGCAGCACAAGAAGCCAGTTGCCTGGAGTTGAACTTTGACATCCTCAATCCTTGGTAAGATACGTATGCATATCACCCTGTAAGGCACAAATCAGCTTTCTTTCCTACCTGAGGAATACATGGTCCCGTAAAACCAAACAAACCATTGGCATTATCACTCTTCTGTATTCTAATGGTTGCTGTTGTGTTCTCCTCTGGAATCCTGGCTCCCCCATACACAGATACTAGTTTTAGTATATATAGCTCCTCTCCCTCTTCCACAGTGTCATTCCGTGCAGCTACAACAAATGACTTGTGTATTTCTCCTTGTCTATATTCCAAATAGCCGGATATAGGATGCAGGTCACTCTTGGCTGGGGTGGCATGTAGTTCACTGATCTCTGCTCGAGATAACCTTTGTTCATATAGGCGGACATCTTGCAGTAGGCCAGTGTATCTGCTGCTTCCATTCACTCCTGCACCAATACGTACAATCCCTGGACCTGATGGGGAGGACAAACATAACATAAACATACATTTCTATTACAGCTTTTCAAATCATAAGCCATAACAGCAACCACAAACAAGTATGTTTAAGATGCTATCTATCTACTTTCAGCTGCACTAACTAAACAATCAGAATACAAATGTGCGAACATTGAATGAAGCTCTTTTCTTAACAGCTGTCATGCCTATAATCAAGGCCGGATTTCCATTAAACAATTCTAGGCCAGTCCTATAACTCCCTTTCTATGACCACAACGTTCTGTAATATCTCCATTTCTAAAACCTAATATGAAATAAATGTATAGAACATTTTGGCATACAGAATATAAATTACAGGAGAAGGTTTATAGTTGAATGCTCAGAGTGGGATGGTATTAAATACAGTTTTCAGTTCATATAAAATCATTAAAGAGGCATACCTCCCTCTCCCCCCAAAGTAAACTATATACTCCCATGTATGTACCTGCCAGATGCATGCTGTGCAGGCCATGGGGAGTCGCACAAGCCATGACTCTTCTGACCAGCCCCTACTCTTTTCTGTGCTGTAGAGCTTGCAGCCATGGCTTTGTGACTGCCCACATAAAAGATATATAAATATTAATATAACTTTAATCAGGGCTTTTTTTCAGCGGGAATTTGCCACTTCGTTCCGCCACCTCCAGCACCCCTGTCCTCTCCAACCTGTCACTAAACACAGAAGGCAGTAAAGGAAGTTTTTGCACTACTCACTTCCTCTATTGCCTTCTGTATTTTATCACCAGGCACCCAGGGCATGTGCAGGGATGGGCATTTGCTGGTTGGTGCCCAAGGTCCCGGTGCAACAACTGCCCACATTTTTTTTTTTCGTTTATGTGGTGCATTGGGAGCTGGCTGCCCTAACCCTCGCCTGTCGGACCTTAGCAGCACAGAACCGAGTGAAGTGATCTGGATGTGTGCTACAGGTCTTGTAGGTGGAAACTGTATGGTCTTGAAAGAATAAAAACCCACTCACCTGCTGGTTGCCCTGCTGTAAAGCTGTTGTAAACAGTTTAGAGAGAGCTGTGAAGAGAAGGGGGGGGGGGTGCTTATGCAGAGATGCAACTGTGGAGAGGTTGGAGGTGTAGTGCAGACATATCAGTTGTGGGGGGGGTTGAGGGGATCTGTGAAAAGAGGCGAGAGCTGTGTAGGGGGGTGCAGATTGTGTAAGCTTACCCCCATCCATAGCTGGGGATGTAAGCTCTGGTTCAGGGGGAGAGTTAAATTGTGGACAGGGGTGGAGAGTTGAGCTCTGATTTGGCGAAGAGGAGAACTGTGGATTGGGGAAGAAGAGGGGAGCTGTGGACTTGGGGAGAAGAGGGGAACTGTGGATTGGGGAAGAAGAGGGGAGCTGTGGACTTGGGGAGAAGAGGGGAACTGTGGATTGGGGAAGAAGAGGGGAGCTGTGGACTTGGGGAGAAGAGGGGAACTGTGGATTGGGGAAGAAGAGGGGAGCTGTGGACTTGGGGAGAAGAGGGGAACTGTGGATTGGGGAAGAAGAGGGGAGCTGTGGATTGGGGAAGAAGAGGGGAGCTGTGGACTTGGGGAGAAGAGGGGAGCTGTGGACTTGGAGAGGATTGGGGTGCTGTGGACTGTGAGATAAGAGGGGAGCTGTGGACTGGAGAAAATGGGAGCTGTTGACTGAGGGAGAAGAGGAGAGTTGTGAATGTGCAGAGCGAAGGGGACCTGTAGACTGGGAGAAAAGAGGGGATCTGCGGACTGGAGGACAAGATTGGAGATGTGGACTGGGGGAGAAGAGGTGAGCTGTGGATGGGGGAGAGAAAAAATGAGCTGTGGACAAGGGGTACAGAGCACAGCTGTGGATAAATGGCACAGCGGTAACAAAAGAGGTGTGCAGAGGAAAGTACTTTTCATTGTGCTGATATTTTTCTGTGCCCTGTGTGTTACGAACACCTCAGTGCTGCACTCTATGAACTCCCGGGCCCTGTGTGTTATGCAATACTGAGAGCAATAATGCGCACATTATTTGGCACTGCTTTATGTCTCTCTGTGAAGAACATTGAGGCTGGGGATTGGGAGTTGGCTGGGGAGGGTGCGTTCCTGCACCTATTCTCTAAGAAAAAAAGTATTGTCTTTAATACTAACTAATACACATTTTATGCTTTAGAATTCATTTTTACAGTTGCATTTCTAACTACCGTATTTATCAGCGTATAACACACACTTTTTTCCCCTTAATATCAGGGGAAAATCGTGGGTGCGTGTTATACGCTGATCCCTGCTGTCTCTGAGGGAAGAGGAGCGAGCGCCACTAAATTACATAGAGCCGCATCATGCACAGCCTCCTGGCCCCGCATTGGTCACTGTTTTGTCTATCATATGAGCAGGGCCAGGGGGCGTGGCTGTGAGTTACGGAGCGCTGGGTACACAGGAGATTGTGGCTCTGTGTAATTCAGTGGCGCTTGCTCCTCCTCTTCCCTCACAGACAGTGGGGATAATCCAATACTGGCGAGTCTGTAATGATGGGAAAGGTGAGGCGGCAGATGGACACTGAACAGGCTGCATTTTTGGTCAATTTATAGGCTGTAGATGGGCACTGAACAGGCTGCATTGTTGGCCAATTTATAGGCTGCAGATGGGCACTGAACAGGCTGCATTGTTGGGCAATTTAATAGCTGCAGATGGGCACTGAGCAGGGTGCTTTGTTGGGTAATTTAATTTCTGCAGATGGGCACTAAGCAGGGTGCATTGTTGGGCAATTTAATGGCTGCAGATGGGCACTGAGCAGGGTGCCTTGATGGGCAATTTACTTTAGAGGCTACAGAAGGGCACTGAGCAGGGTGCATTGATGAGCTGTGACCCTAATTTTGCTATAAACTTCTTTATTGTAATGTAAGTTTTTTTCCTTAAACTTCCTTCCTAAAATTGGGGTGCGTGTTATATGCCTGTGCGTGTTATACGCCGATAAATACGTTATATATTTTGGCTGTATGTTTAGACATGTTAACATATTCCACTTTTTTAACATTTTTATGTAATTTAGTTATACCATCTTATACCATTTATTTATTTGTTTAGACCACCATAGTAGGTTGCATCACAAGAGGGGATGAGAAGCATTACAGGGAAGAGGTAGCTAATCTAGTAGAGTGGAAAAACACCCCGGGAAGACCAAGGAATTAATAATTGATTTTAGGAAGGGTAAGACTGACATGGTTCCACTCTACTTCAGAGGAGAATTGGTGGAGCAGGTTCCTGTTTAAGTATTTAGGTATTAATATTTCAGAAAATGTATCCTGGTCATTGATTGTGATAGCTGTTACCAAGAAGTGTCAGCAACATTTATATTTCCTAAGACTTCTTAGGTAAAACAGCCTAGGGAAACACATGTTGGAGTCCTTCTATTACTCCTCCATTGAAAGCGTGCTGACATTTTGCATTTTAGCCTGGTATCCCAACTGCACATTAGCAGAAAAAGCTTCCCTTCAGAAAATAATAAATGCTGCACAGAGGGTTGTGGGATGCAGATTAGCTTCAAAATGTTTAAGTCCCGTTGTGTCATTAGGGCAGGCATAATAGTAAGTGACCTGTCCCACCCTGGGACAAACCGATTCAAGGAAAGTTTCTTTACAAGAGCTATCAAGGCCCTAAATGGTAATTTGGAAAAATAGTATTTTACTGTAGGTGACTTTGCTTGCTGCTGCAGCAGGGGTTCCTTTTAGGTTTTTTATATGGGGTTAAAATTGTCTACATGTGTGTATGTTAAGGATGTTACATGTTTACATATGTGTGGCGCTTTTATAGAATTTCATTGTAATTTGCGTTGCAATGACAATAAAGTATTTATCTTATCCTATCTTATCCCCTTCTTCATCACACTTTAAAAATACAAAAAAACTAAAAAAAGGCGCCCAGCTCTAAGAAATGATAAAACATATAGTGTAGCTGTCCCTTTAAGTGTATACAACACACTTGAATCAAATTAATAATAAAGTGCAGGCGCTTCAGTAACACATAACATTCATCAAAAAGGGACCACAATGAGATTCTAAGTATTAAACAACTAAAACCCACGTGAACAAAATAAAATCCACAATGTGATCCTATATGTTAAACCAAGGAGAGGGGCCTCAGGAGGGGAGGGGAGGGGCCTCACACATGACGTTATTCCTCAAGTTGGCCTAACTGCTTGGACCTGCTGGTTGTTTGTAACACATGCTGTGTAATATTGTAAGTGATATTTTATTAACCACTTGCCGACTAGCCGCCGTCATTATATTGCGGCAGGTCGGCACAAGCTGTACGTCGGCTCCTTTAAGCGGGATAGCGCCCGCTGCACTGCAGGGGTGCCAATGCTCGTGACCAGCAGTCGCGATGACCGACGGCCATGAGTGATCGCGGGCATGAGAGGCAGAACAGGGGCTTATGTGTGTAAACACACAAATCCCTGTTCTGTGAGGAGAGGAGATGCAGATTGCGAGTTCCTAATAGCTAGGAACCACGATCTGTCATCTCCTATAGTCAGTCCCCTCCCCCTACAGTTAGAACACACAGTTAGGGAACACAGTTAACCCCTTGATCGCCCCCCAGTGTTAACCCCTTCCCTGCCAGTGACATTTATACAGTAATTAGTGCATTTTTATAGCACTGATCGCTGCATAATTGTCACTCGTCCCAAAAATGTGTCAAAAGTGTCCAATGTGAGAATACATATCGGCCTAAACTGAGAAAAAAAATAAGCTTTTTTTAAAAAAAATTGGGGATATTTATTATAGCAAAAAATATTGTGTTTTTTTTTCAAAATTATCACTCTTTTTTTGTTTATAGCGCAAAAAATAAAAAACGCAGAGATGATCAAATACCCCCAAAAGAAAGCTTTATTTGTTGGGAAAAAAGGAAGTCTTATGTAATTTATTAACTCAATTTAGCACACTTTTAATTATTGTTTGTTTGGAGCTTGTTACACATCCTACTTGGATTGGTGATTTAGATGCTGCAGTCCATTTGATTCAATTGAGTTTTTATTGTATTTTTTTTACTTAGTTTTTTGTCACTAAGGTTTACAGGTTTTTTTGCAAGCACACAAATATTATCTTGGGTTTAGATACATTTGTCAGACTGCCAGTTAACTCTTTAAATGTCAGCACAGTTGCAAAACATTACATTTCCTGTGGGAGCTGAAACACAAGAACCAAAGTTCCTAATTTCCAGCAGATGTATAGTCTGTATGCAAAACACATTATGCATGCTTCTATATTAACCTTAATGCATGCAGCTGCATGAAAAAATACTACAACTCATGGTGAAATTCATTTTTTCCAAAGTGCAGAATAACCTGGAACTAGCATGCTGTACATGACTTAAAAATTGTTTCCCTGAAAAGCTAATCCCACAGCTATGGAACAAAACAAGTCTTTGCTTATGCAGAAAGAGCAGACTATTATTAAACAGTCAGAGATGGCCATGATGTGTTCTAAGAACAGGAGATCATGTTGGTGATCATCCAATACATTCATGAAAGATTCATCAGGTGCTATGCAGGTGTATCACAGGACATCATGCATAATGCACTCTAACTTACAGTGATCTGTTATCCTTGCATTCCCAGAATACTCAGATTTACACTTAGGACCAAGAAATAAGGTAGACGTTTGGATTCTGAGTAATATAATTTATTGGATAACTAAACAAAATGTAGTGTAAGCTTTCAAAGCATGCTGGTCTTTTCTTCATGGTAATCTGAACTGACAGCAATAAACATGCATTTAATATATCAACCAAAAGAGAGACAAAGATTTTATCAACTTGATGCATATGAGAGGGTGGCTACTTTTCAAACTCACTTTACAAGCTGACACTTCAACATGCACTCTGCCTCTATGAATAAGCAACATGTTCAGCCAGAAGTCAAATTCATGCAAGCCTTTTTAATTACTCTGTGATCTATGTGAGCAAAAAATTGTTTATGAGTCCTTAGATGTGGTGGCTAAATTATTTTCCTTTAGTGGGTGTTTTTTTCCTTTATTTTTACCTGGTAATTCTGTGAATAACACATTTCTTGTCCCTGGGTGGCTACCTTTAACCATTCCCTTGTATCTAAGAGAGAGCCATGGTTGTCACTCTAGGATAGAATTACAAGCAAGTAAGCAGGTCCTTGATTGGCCACAGCAATGACCATGCTGGCCTAGGGCGCTTCCCTTTGTGTCATGTGACATGAAAAAGTTGCTGTTACTAACACACCTTTCGCAGAAAGCGCACCAAAATAAAAGAATAAAAGAGATGTAGGTGTTTCTGTAGGGTCACTGCTGGCCTTTTATCAATTCAGCTAGAGTTGTCAGGAGCCATGGTATCCTGCACAGCTAACCAAATAAAACACACTACAAAATAGAATATTATTATTTAGAATAATAATTATAATGAAAAAACTGAAGATAGTAATACTTTTTTTTATCTCTGAAGCTTTAAATGTTTCATGCACAAAATAATAAGCATAAGTCAGTGCTGTATAGCACATGGCCCATATATCTGATAAAGCTTGAACTACATCATATATAACCACACACACACACACACACACACACACACACTCACGATAAGTAAATTACAAATAATTACAAGAACACAGACACATTTTAATGCTAAATTATTATAATAGAAAACATGTTCACTCGGTACATGCAAAATCCAAAGTGCACACTTTTGCACATTCGCTTTGCACACACAAAAATATTGCATCTTACATCTGCAGAGCAAGACACTTTCAGTAAATCTGGTTCAATAAAAAAACTGCACATGAAAAGATGCTAGAAAATGCTCAAACCTTTAATTAAAAGGGCTGTAAATATGTTGTTAAAATGTGAACTTAGTCACAAGGCCATCTCATTTCAATTGTTAAAAAGAACATCAACTTGACTCACCATTTATTATTCCCTCTCCTTTTAGGCTCTTTACTCCCCCGGGCAGAGGAATTCCATCGATATAAAACTCAATAAATCCATCATCCAATGTTATCAGAAGATGTATCCAGACATTTTGCTCCATAAATTTTGGAACTCCAGCTTTAGCAAAATAAGTAGTGTTAGATCCAAATGTTACATAATTGAGAAAGACCATAATATAGGAGTTGTTCGTCTCCACTTTGACACCAAAATACATTGTGCCATTATCATTGTCCTTTGATAAAATAAATCCATTGGTGTTCTCGAGTGGTATGGTCCATGCAGAGAAAGTAAAGTTTGTCAATGTGTTATTGATATTATCAAAATACCGAGGAGCAACAACACCAAAATCACCTTCATCACCACTGAAAAACAATGCATCTGTTCCACTCTGGTGTCGTCGCATATGAGCCTGCAGGGGTACTGAAGGTGGGAATGAAGCCAGAAGTATGAGGTCCAACATTGGAGGTAGACCAGTCTTAAAGGATTCAGAAAGAATTTCCCAGCCAACTCGAACATCTCCAAAAGTGCCCTGGTGTCTCCAGACTGAAAGGTTGGTTACATATCGCATGTCATCTACTGACAGTACATCTTCAGCTACTTCCCGATCCTGACTTTCAGAGCCAATCACAAACACTCCAAATGGGTCATCATTGAAAGGGATCATAACCGTAACATTGAGGTTTGTTTCCGCCAGCTGTCCCCCAAGACCTGGAAAGCCTCCTGTTAAAGAACAAATTTACTCACGTGAGAAGACAGGAATAATAATCATGCACTGCGTCAATTAATGCATTAAAATGTAAAAATTCTTCACATAGACAATTTTCCATAATTTCCAGGTCTGATTTCTAAACTTAAGGGTATTCACAGATTTCTGAGGCTGGTCAGATGTGCATGTGTGATCCCACCCACCATTGGGCACTTTTGCCATATGGTGCTGCTACAAACAAGAACTTTTAGTTTGGAAAAACATAGAGGTTCATGTCAATAATCTTGGCACAGGAAGAGAAATATCCAGTGTCAGCAGATGCTGTCATTGCCACATGATTTGGAAGGAGCAAAAACTATTTGCAAGTTAGAAAAACCTATCCCATTACTGTTTTTCCTATAAGCCAGTATTAACTATCACCTGTCTAGTTCACTCTTCTCCCATCTTCAGTGCATCTGGTTGAAAACACAGCTATATGCATACTGTCTTCTAAAATATAGTTAAAATATTTTATTCTAATTTTTATTAAAATGCTGTTTGATAAAGTTAAACTTGTATTTGGTGCCACATGCATAAACACATTTCTGGTCGTTTCGTATGTCCTTACAGTGTGCTTCCCCCTCCCACCTTTAGCATCCTACTTCAGGTCAGTGAGGTCACTCATCACAAGAATGGACCAACAGTTAAGTGTAGGGGGGAAGACCATAGTTTGATCGGTATTTGCATTATAGAGAACCCTAAAAGAAATCAGGGGGCTGTGAAGTCACCTAGAGATGCCTTTTATTTATTGTAAATACCAGCTTACTAATTGTTTTTTACTAATAAGTTTGTTTTAAATATTGTTAATATTTATACTGTTTAGAGTATTAACATACGTACCTGAAATATTTACCAACTTTAAAATGTAAAACTCATTGAACTCTGGAATTTGATCAGGAACAGCATAGAGTGTTATATATTTGAACTCTTCTCTATCGTTAAACAACAGAGAGCCCCATGACTCATAAAATTCTTGGCCTGGTTGTAAGATGGAACCATTCGCAATAATCTGCCATTGTAGAAGCACACTGCCAAAATGGCCTCGTTTTCTCAACACCCTGCAAACATGACATGGTAAATACAATATAACAAAAGACATTAAAAACAAAGTTCAAACAAGATATTACAACTCTTACCACTCTAAAGAAAAATTATTTTGTGTCAATTTTGATGTGTACATATATATAAAATCTCAAGTCCTGAGCTACTAGCCAGGCCTCAAGGGCTACTTGCCACCAGTTGCCCCACACAGCCCACCCCGCCCCTAATTGCAGCCTTGTGCCCACCAATTCAGTTTTGTGTCCACCATGCAGCCTTGTGCCCAGTTCCCACCATGCAGCCTTGTGCCCACCAATGCAGCTTTGTGGCCAACATGCAGCCTTGTGCCCACCATGCAGCCTTGTGCCCATCAATGCAGTCTTGTGTCCACCATGCAACCTACCTGTGCAGGGGAGGAGAGGAACAGGAGAGCCGCACAGGTGTTCAGAGCGCAGCGTGGGGAACACAGCGATAACAGCTTTCATTTCAATTGCTGTGTTCCCGTCGCGCAGTGTCATATACAGCCCTGCCCCCTGGTCGGGAAACTTTGATTGACAGATCACCCGTCACTGGGATTGGCTGGGTGATCTGTCTATCAAAATCCCGGTACCAGGAGGAGGGGCTGTATCTGACAGCGAGCGGCGGGGAACACGGCTATTAAAATGAAAGCTGTTATCGCTGTGTTCCCCATACTGCGCTCTGAACACCTGGGCGGCTCTTTCTCTCTTCCCCTCCGTGATCGCTGGGAGAAGGACTCCCATTCCACACAGGCTGCCGGCTCGCCCCCTGCTCCCAGGCAGCCCTTCCTCCCCAGCCCTCAAAAGCCACACTTTGCGAGCAGGCGAGTGGATTTTTTGAGGGCTGTTTATATATATATACATATATATATATATATATATATATATATATATATATATATATATATATATACAAAACCCTCAAAATTTCAACTCGCCTGCTCACATTAGGTGAGTGTAAATAAGCTGAGGTTGCTCGGACCGCCTAGCAACCAATCACCAGCTTGTTAACAGGAAAAGTTCACTTTGGCAGCTCCCGCTTCCATGTCCAGTGCTGTGTTCAGCTGTAAGTCTCCCCGCATCCTAGATAAGTGAATGTGTCATTCATTGGTTTTCATTTTTTAATGCTATGTTTAATATGGCACTAAAATATTTACAAGGCGGTAATGATGTGTACAGTGCCTATAGTAGCCAATCTTATTTTATCCTTATTTTATTTATCACAGTCAGCTCAATTAAATATGCTTTATGTTAATATTGTTAAAGTTGTTGTTAACATTTATTTTTGTAACTTAAATCTGCATAAAATATTTAACTGTGTCTTTTCATGAGATAATTTACGAGGGCGTGTTTAGGGGTGGGATTAGGGGCGTGGCAGGGTAGGGGTTGGGTGGAGCAAATGGTAGCGTTAATGGTTAAATTTTTCACTCTTTGTTATATTGCAGCCATTTGCTAAAATCATTTAAGTTCATTTTTTTCCCCTCATTAATGTACACACAGCACCCCATATTGACAGAAAAACACAGAATTGTTGACATTTTTGCTGATTTATTAAAAAAGAAAAACTGAAATATCACATGGTCCTAAGTATTCAGACCCTTTGCTCAGTATTTAGTAGAAGCACCCTTTTGATCTAATACAGCCATGAGTCTTTTTGGGAAAGATGCAACAAGTTTTTCACACCTGCATTTGGGGATCCTCTGCCATTCCATATCACATGGTCTTAAGTATTCAGACCCTTTGCTGTGACACTCATATATTTAACTCAGGTGCTGTCCATTTCTTCTGATCATCCTTGAAATGGTTCTACACCTTCATTTGAGTCCAGCTGTGTTTGATTATACTGATTGGACTTGATTAGGAAAGCCACACACCTGTCTAGTGCATGTCAGAGCAAATGAGAATCATGAGGTCAAAGGAACTGCCCGAAGAGCTCAGAGACAGAATGTGGCAAAGCACAGATCTGGCCAAGGTTACAGAAAAATTTCTGTTGCACTTAAGGTTCCTAAGAGCACAGTGGCCTCTATAATCCTTTAATTGAAGATGTTTGGGACGACCAGAACCCTTCCTAGAGCTGGCCGTCTGGCCAAACTGAGCTATCGGGGGGGAAGAGCCTTGGTGAGAGAGGTAAAGAACAACCCAAAGATCACTGTGACTGACCTAAAGAGATGCAGTTGGGAGATGGGAGAGAGTTGTAGAAAGTCAACCATACTGCAGATCTCCACCAGTCGGGGCTTTATGGCAGAGTGGCCCGACGGAAGCCTCTCCTCAGTGCAAGACACATGAAAGCCTGCATGGAGTTTGCTAAAAAACACCTGAAGGACTCCAAGATGGTGAGAAATAAAATTCTTTGGTCTGATGAGACCAAAATAGAACTTTTTGGCCTTAATTCTAAGCAGTATGTGTGGAGAAAACCAGGTACTGCTCATCAACTGTCCAACACAGTCCCCAACTGTGAAGCATGGTGGTGGCAGCATCATGCTGTGGGGGTGTTTTTCAGCTGCAGGGACAGGACGACTGGTTGCAATTGAGGGAAAGATTAATGCGGCCAAGTACAGGGATATCCTGGACGAAAACCTTCTCCAGAGTGCTCAGGACCTCAGACTGGGCCAAAGGTTTACCTTCCAACAAGACAATGACCCTAAGCACACAGCTAAAATAACGAAGGAGTGGCTTCACAACAACTCCTTGACTGTTCTTGAATGGCCCAGCCAGAGCCCTGACTTAAACCCAATTGAGCATCTAGGAGAGACCTACAAATGGCTGTCCACCAACGTTTACCATCCAACCTGACAGAACTGCAGAGGATCTGCAAGGAGGAATGGCAGAAGATCCCCAAATGCAGGTGTGAAAAACTTGTTGCATCTTTCCCAAAAAGACTCATGGCTGTATTAGATCAAAAGGGTGTTTCTACTAAATACTGAGCAAAGGGTCTGAATACTTAGGACCATGTGATATTTCAGTTCTTTTTTAATAAACCTGCAAAAATGTAAACAATTCTGTTTTTCTGTCAATATGGGGTGCTGTGTGCAATATAACAAAGAGTGAAAAATTTAAGAGGGTCTGAATACTTTCCATTCCCACTGTATATAAATTGCCACTCTAATGAAGAGGCATGGGTCTCTCAAAACATGTTAGTGGAGGTACTTCACAAATCCATATCTTCCCTTCCCACTCTAGGGATAGTCTTGTATATTCCTTCTCCATCATTTCTACTGAGTCTGCTTTAGAGGTTACCATCCCTGCTACCGTCTCTTTTTTGGCCAGCTACCTAGTGAGAGTGTCTTCAGCATCTGTTGCTGTGACCACTGGAGGGGTAATCCTGATAATATGCCACTTTAGTTTACCATTTTTTATTTATTAAAATGTTGTTTTTATCTGCACAATCCGGTGCACTCTGTTTTGTGTTCCTATATACAGTATAAATAATATGTCTGTTTTTCAAAGGCAAAGGATTCCCAGAGCACCATTATTCAAAAAGGCACCACAGTAGAAGTTACCTGCCTTGAGAATGGCTTTGCTTGACTATTACTTTAAAATATTTTCCTTAAAACTCAATTTAAGAGGAAACCTTAAAATTATTCCTTGCAGTGAGGGCTATGCCTGCACTACAAGGGTTAAGTGCTGCAGCAGGTCAAGGGGACACAGAAATGATTTACCTAGCCATTGCTCCATTCTTTTGCTAGACCAGTCCCTATAGTGTCTTTTTCCCCGTGCTCCAGTGGTCTAAGATCCTGACATCATCAAGACCAATGCAGAGTCTATAGCCTTGCACCCTACATGATGATGTAGAGAGACAGTTCACCACTGGAGCATATGGGAGCGCCACGTGCTGGGGGAGCAGAGGCTCTGCAGTGCTTTAATCTTCTGTAAAATGCAATGCAATTTGGCAACCTGGAGGTGTTCTGTACATAGATGGTGTACAGAACGCTCCCCAGAAATGTCATTTCCTGCTTGTGTAAATGGCTTACTGATTTTCCCAGAAGTTTGCACTAAGATACAAGTCAGATTTTGGGCATCCCCTGCAACAAAACTGTCATTTTTGGTGAGATACTCCGAAGGGGAAATCACGTCTTAAGGGATGCAGACCCTGCCACTTTACCCATTAGAGCCCTGCAAGTGCAGTAACTGATTGACAGTTATGAAACCACTCCCATTCATTTTGCACATGGACACAGACAAACAAACAGCTATTTCTTCAGTATAACAAAGGTAGGAATCTGCAACAGTTTGTTAAATGTACATAGATCACCCAGAGGAGAATGTTTTTTTTTCTCAACAAAAGTTACTCTATAGGTATGAATAAAAAATCAATTTCACCTATGATATAGCACATACTGATAAAATTAATTTTATGTCTGCTTTATTTTTATTCTATTTTTTTTTTTTGTTAATGATAAGTTGTACGGCTTTTTAAATATTTGTAGGTTAACATGCTTGTTGATCAAAGTTTAATAGACTTACTTGAATTGGTTTGTTGCGCCTTCTTCTACAGTCTTGTCAACAGGTTCAATGTGAAATATTCCATTAGGATCATCGTTGGCTTTGATAACCACTGTTGCATTTCCATTTCCACTGACCACTGTGTCTCCTTATGAACGAATACATATTTTATCTATGTTTGACACTTTTCATTTAACTTTAATTTTTTAGAGAAAAACATTAAATTGTTTCTCACATGTATCCAGTTCAAATAGGACCTCAGCTTCTCCTAAAATGCAGTCACTAGTATGACAATGACCTGGCTTCTGAAGGACTGTGCCAAGTAAGCTCCTCATTTTTAGACTACTGGTGCTAAGCATTATTTTTACTCCTTTACAAGTAGCTTAATTTGCCTATGTGTGAATTTTGAAACAAGAATTTTTATTGGTATAGGATGGTGGAGGTCTTTATCAGAATACAGAGAGTTGAATGCTTTGATTTGAACAACAATAGCATGCAGTAAGTGCCACAACTCTTAAACTTCACTGCACTTAAAGTGTATCCAAACCCCAAAACAAAAATGTATTTTTTGTTGCATTGGATTTGATTATGTATTATAGGTATGTTTTTATACCTTGATGCTGACATCTATTGTCAATTACGTGTAACTACATCTTTTTATTTTATGTCTGTAAATGGTATATTCAAGTTTCACTGTATGTTGGAGCTTCTGAGTTTAGTCACTCTCTTCCTCACCTTGTTCCCTCAATAAGCTGCTAGCCTTCATAGCAAGCATAAGGCCCCTTTCACACGGGCGTTCCTACTGTCCGTTTTTAATCTGTCTGTTGACAGATGAAAAACAGACAGCAATGCATTCCTATGGGCAAACGGATGTAAATGGATGTTGTGCGTTTACATCAGTTTTTCAGCCACTTCTGTTCAGGTCTGTTTTTTTAAAATGTAACAAGTCTGCATTTTTGTTCCATTTAAAAAACAGAAGCAGATGAAAATGGATGTAAACAGATAAAAACATTATGTAAAGGGAATTTGTGACTGAGCGAATGATGCCCGTGTTAATGGGGCCTAAGATTAAGAAGATTATTGTCTCTTTATATTTCAAATGACTGGTGAACATCTCATGTACTACATTTTAACAAGCCAAACTACTGCTGTGTCTTCTTGGAGAGTTGAGCTGTTTGTGTAATGCATATATTCAGCAGATGACCATCCTAGCCAAGGTCTAAAGGAGGTATGTAAATGCATAAAGCAATGCTTGAAACAGAAAATTATTAATATTGTAGCTTACCAGTATTTTTTGAGGGGGGGGGGTTCAGCTGGGGGTCTGGTCATTAACATACTTCCTGTCTTAGGTCTTAGGGGGGCTCTTCTATCTATGGAGGAGCACCAGAGACACCAGTGTGCTTAGTTGAGAAATTCCTTCCTCCCCTCCTAAAGCGGCACTATCTAGAGAGGATATCGTTAAGTAGACTAGTAGATTTAGATGGAGTTTACATAAGTGACTAAGAAATTAAAGCGGCACTCCAGATAACACCGTTTAGGCAGTTACAGCATTCGGTTTTCTTTTCTTTTTGGGATAAAGGTTTTAACTAATTGAATAAAGATTATCATTTCTAAGTCCCCTATCAGTGATGGACTTTTTTTCTCTCTAACTTCCACTTTTTCTGGACAGCTTGGTCTAAGGGAGTTGAAAAATAACAGTAGGATTAACAGATAAAAAAAAGTTACAAGGGGAGTTCTTAGTTAATGCTAGTGACAAACTGCATCATATATATATATATATATGTTATGTTTGATTTTGTCTTTAGTAACACTTTAAACTGATTATACACTAGTAGAATTTCATTCGAAATTTTTCATTTTAAGGACCTTCGTTCTCTTTTCTAATCTTTAGTGGGGTCAAATTTATGTTTGTTCTGGATTACAGTGATGAGAAAAATCAAAGCAGGATGGAAATATTTTCTTGAATGAAGAATTTCTAACAGTGTATATGGTTGTTGTTTGTATGTTTTTTTGTTCCAAAAATGAATGTTAAAAGCAAATTAAATATTTAACTACCTTCCAACAACATTCCTCAGGCTGTGAAATGTACTAAGAATTTTGTAAGAATTTTCACCAGAAAATCTACTAGTGTAAAGCCAGCATTAAAAAAGCCTAGCATAGTGGCCAGCAGTCTCGCTTTGCCCAGGACATTCACAGAATTTAGATCCATGTCCCAGTCTGAGCATGTCCCGGGCAGAATCCTGGAAAATTGGCTTTGTCCCGGGCAGGGTCAGACTGTGTCAGGGGGTCTGATCCCACATAAAAATTCCGCACCGCTCCACCGTCACCTGATGCGGTGCGCGGATGGTCACCGTGTCATCCCAGGCTGCCCACATAGTAAGCTGGGTGGGCTGGGAGTCGGGAGATTCTGGGATGTAAGAGCAAACTGTAGCTACCTATTGGCCGAGGAGGTAGCAGGAGGCAGGCTGCACAGCATCCCAGCCAATAGGTGCACTGTCCGGGCTTCCAGTGTTGTGGCATGGAGCTGCTCTGCAAGCTGGATGAAATGAGGAAGAAGAAACCCTCTTAATGTATGCCCAAACAGTAATTGAACCTTCCTTCCTTCCTTTCTTTTCCTATATATTAGCACATTCTCCACTATGTAAGGCATCTTCTGTGCACTGTTTTCCCTCTCCCACTAGGCCACGCCTACACGATAATGCCCCTCCACTAATGAAATAATACTCTGCCTACATAAAAAAAAAGTGTCCTTAAAAAACTTTTGAGAATGTTGGCAACTATGGCCTAGTAGAAACAGATTTACAGAGCTTTGCAGGACCTTAGTCGCAGAGTTTAAAGTGAGCCTGAATTAGTTTAAAGCATTGCTAAGCAGCTCCTGCACTAAAGGGAAAGTGCCTTATGCAGTCTGCATGTAGTTTCGTTACACTTGGTGTTGCTGCCCTATATTTCTGTGGAGTAACCATAGATATTCCATATTCCCTCTATCTGTAAGGCTTCTACTGTGGTTACTACACTCCATGCTGCTCACTGCTGCCCCCCCCCCCTCACTGTATAGTGCTCACTGCTCCCCCTACTGTATAGTGCTCACTGTTTTCCCCTCCCCCACTGTATACTGCTCATTGCTTTCCCCTCTTGGGATCAGTGGGAGGGGCTCGTGGCTCGAAGGGAAGGGCCCAGGGACCAGAGGTCAGGGGGGCCCTTCGTAGTTTCTTGTAACCAGGACCCTGAAGGTTCTAGTTATGCCTCTGGCTGAGAGGATGAGGGATGCAATCTCAATTTGTGAAGAAGTGGTTGTTCCACTAAAGGCTGGATCTAGGGTTCAAAGAGGCTCCACAAACACACAAAAAAGGCAGATTTGAAGGCTAAAGCAGATGCTTAAGCACTGTTGCTATTGGAAAGGCTTTAGGGCAGCAGGTTAGGTTCACCATTAAACATATGAACATAGTTAATTCAATCCTACATAGAGTTAGTGTTTCGACAGCATAGTTTTCTTGGTAAAACAAGCCCCATCATTAATACTTTAAACTAACCTGTAGCATTGAGAAGCTGTAGATAAAAGAATTCATCTGTCTCTGGAATATCATCTTCATTTGTATGAACCGATACATTTTGCATTCGCTCCCCAATACCAAACACCAGGATGTCTCCAGCAATATAAGTGAAATCTCCATCCTTAGCACTGGCTGTACCACTGACAGTAACATAAGCAACAGAGGAGACAAAATCTGCAGATCCATTGCGTATTATGGTGAAGTTTGCAATTTGACCTTCCTCAATCCATACCATGACTGGTTCTGAAATGCAGTCAGAGTTTGCAATTAGGTTCTAATATAAAATACTTTATGTTACATATATTAAAAACAGGTCCTGTATATCTTTTCAAACTTGATTGGGTAAAAAATAGTGAACAAAAGATTTATTTGATCTCAAACTGAAAAAAAAAACTGTATTATTTTCATAGAAAAGTCCTAATTCATCAAGGTGCAGTGTCACTTACAGGGTAACTCCATTTAAATGAAAAAAAAAATAGCAAATAAAAAAATAATAATAATATAGGGTATACAATTGGGACACAAGTCATATTGTAATTGAATGTTATTAAAAATGACCTTTCCTCTTCAATCTGCAGTTCTGTGATTTTCTTAAATTACAATGCAATATGGCTACCTAGAGCTGTTTCGTACACAGAGCGTGTATAGAACATCCCCCAGAAACATAATTTCCTGCTTGTGTGATGTCTATGTAGACAAAATGCATTGGGTCGAGTCCTGTCTATGCCATTGTGTCCTGTACGCTGTTTACAGAAAGATAACTTAATAAGCACTTTTTTATCTGCTGAAATGTGAGTGTTCTGAACTTTTTAATAAATCCCCTTGCTACATGGTTTTATACTATGTGAAGGTGTTTTGTCTCTCTTTTCTGGATTTATACACTAATTGAGTGCCATAGAGAAGAAATTATCCATGCCCGAATCTGAGGTTGTTGGCCCTGCATAGTCACGCATTATAGGCTGTGGAATTGATGGTCGAAGTGGTGTGGAAATTCCCCTCTTACCAGGTGTTTATACACCCCTGCCTGTTTAGACCCTTTAGCAGAGGCGTAACTAGAACCTTCAGGGCCCCGGTGCAAGAAACCATGATGGGCCCCCCTGCCCCCCTTCCATCCGAGCCACGGACTTCCAATTTTGGGAGGGTGTCCATGGACATCATCCCAGCACCCTGCTTCCTGCATGCCCTGGGACGTGCATCCAGCACAATCACAGCGGCCCCTTTACCATGTGATCAACTGATCACATGTAAACAGACTTGCCGGTTATTCCCAGCCCTTTCCTCCCACGCTGTGTCTGTGTGTGGAAAGGACTGCCGTTAACTGTGAAGAATGTCAGTAAATTGTTTACACTGATAATCAGTGCCCCAATTATCAGTGCCATCTATCAGTGCACATTAATGCCACCTATTAGTGCCCATCAATGCTGCCTATCAGCACTACCTATCAGTGCTCATTAATGCCACCTAACAGCGTCCATCAGTGCCACTTATTGGTACTCTTCAATGCTGCCAATCAGTGCTATCTATCAGTACTCATCAATGCTGCCTGAGTTCTGCCTAACAGTGTTCCTCAGTGCCCATCAGTGCAGCCT
The DNA here is from genome assembly GCF_042186555.1 of Aquarana catesbeiana. Lineage (NCBI taxonomy): Eukaryota > Metazoa > Chordata > Amphibia > Anura > Ranidae > Aquarana > Aquarana catesbeiana. Next base: position 160,903,184 of record NC_133324.1, on the reverse strand, counting down.
ATGAGTTCTGCCTAACAGTGCTCATCAATGTCCATCAGTGCCACCTATCAGTGCCCATCAATGCCACCTATCAGTGCACATTAGTCCCTTCTATCAGTGCTACCTATCAGTTCTCATCAATGCAGCCTATCTGTACCCATTAGTACCTCCTATCAGTGCCCATCAATGCCTCCTATCAATGGCCAGCAATGCCTCCTATCAGTGGCCAGCAATGCCTCTTATCAGTGCCCATCAATGCCTCCTATCAGTGCTCATCGGTGCCTCTTATCAGTGCCCATCAGTGACTCCTATCAGTGCTCATCAGTGCCTCCTATCAGTGCCCAGAAATGCCTCCTATCATTGCCCATCAGTGCCTCATCACTGTCCATCAGTGCCTTCTATCAGTGCTCATCAGTGCCTTCTATCAGTGCTCAACAGTGCCTTCTATCAGTGTTCATCAGTGCCTTCTGTCAGTGTACATCAGTGGCTTCTATCAGTGCTCATCAGCGCTTTCTATCAGTGTCCATCAGTGCCTTCTATCGGTGTCCATCAGTGCCTTCTATCAGTGCTCATCAGTGCCTTCTATCAGTGTCCATCAGTGCCTTCTATCAGTGTCCATCAGTGCCTACTATCATGGCTCATCGGTGCCTCTTATCAGTGCCCATCAGTGCCTCCAATCAGTGCTCATCGGTGCCTCCTATCAGGGCCCATAAATGCCTCCTATCATTGCCCATCAGACCCTCCTATCAGTGTCCATCAGCGCCTTCTATCAGTGTCCATCAGTGCCTTCTATCAGTGCTCATCAGTACCTTCTATCTGTGCTCATCAGTGCCTTCTATCAGTGTTTGCTCTCCAGCTCTCCCATGCTGCCCGCTGGCTCTGTCATGTGGCCCACCCACTCTCCGGATCTCCAGTTCTGGCCACTTGCTCTCTGGCTCTGTCATGTGGCCCCGCCACACTCACCACCCGGCTGCAGAGAGGCCACAGTCCGGTGGTTGGGGACCCCTGCAGTGACTCGGGGCTATGGGCCCCAGATTCGGGGCTACAGCCCCAGAAGCCACCCCCTAGCGACGCCACTGGCTACCATCATAAGTCGGCATCCCTCCTCTGCCGCTCCCGCCGGCTTCAGTTGCTGACTGGGGCTTGGGGGGTCCAGATGTGTCCCCCCAATAACTCTGATCACCCCCCATACCGGCCCCCCGCACCCCCGATCCATCCATGCTTGGAGCGGCATCTCCCCTTCCCTCCCACAGCCTGCAGCTTCTGCTCAGGCAAACTTACAGGCAGGGGATCGCAACGGGGGAGGGGGGGAGTGGTGTGGGTGCAGGTGATGTTTGGGCTTGGGGGGGCTTGGTAAATATGTGTTTACCACCCCCTCAGTGTAGCACACTATGATTGCTCCTATATGCCCACTGACATCTGATAATTATTCATTATTCATTCAAGTTAAGTGATACAGAGAAAATGTCTATCTTCAGTCCCTTTCTCTGTCTCAAACAAAAAGAGATATGGGGGTCTGTTTAGACCTCTAATATCTCACCAAAGACCCCCCCCCCAAAAAAAAAATGTACAAACACAACTGTAAAAAAATGTAAAAAGTAAAAGAAAAACAAACAACTCACCCCTCCACTGCGATTTTAGTGTATTTTTAGTGAAAATAGCGATATGATGAACTATTGTGGGACCCAGAAAAACTGTAGCACTTTTTTTATTCTACAGGTCATGTTCTTTTAGAAAATGTCTAATTTGAGGGGTCTTTTCGAATTCTGAAAGCTGTAAGTGAATAATGGTAACCTCCAGATTTTTAGAGTAAATTTTTACTTACAGTTTTTCGTACGTTTGGTTTTCACCATTTCACAAAAAGGTGCAATTTAAAATGTACAAATGTTTGTTATTTATTAACTCAATACAGTTTTAACTTTTATATTTACTAGGAATTTAGAAGGAATTCATGGTTTTAGTGTATTTTTAGCGAAAGTATTGATTTGGTAAACATTTGCGCAAATATCGCGGGGCCTTAAAAATCAATAGCACCTTATTTTTATTCTACTGGTCCTATGATTTCAGAAAATATATGGTTTGGGGGGTCTTTCACAAATTCTGAAAGCTGTAAGTGAAAAAAATAATACCTCCAGATTTTTTCCAGAGAAATTTTTGGGTACGTTCAATTTTCACCAATTTGCAAAAAGGCGCAATTTAAGATTAAAAAATATTTGTTATTTATTAACGTCATACAGGTTAAGCTTTTATATTTAGTAGGAATATTAGCAGGAATTTTGTGTTTTTATCTGCTAATAATGGTTTTAGTGTTTTTTTTGCGAATATATTGGTTTGATAAACGCAAATATTTTGTTGCACCTTCTTTTTATTCTATAGCTCATATGCTTTCAGACAATATATGGTTTTGGGGGTTTTTCACAAATTCTGAAAGCTGTAAGGGAAAAATGGAAACCTTCAGATTTTTTGTGCTTTTATATTTAGTAGAGTTTTAGCAGGAATTTTGTAAAACTAGCTGTGTTTTTATCTGCTAATAATGGTTATAGTGTATTTTTTGTGAATATATTGGTTTGAAAAACATTTATGCAAATACCGCGGGGTCTAAAAAATCAGTAGCACCTTCTTTTCTAGCGGTCATATGCTTTCAGAAAATATATGGTTTTGGGGGTCTTTCACAAACTCTGAAAGCTGTAAGGGAAAATGAAAACCTTCAGATTTTTTGAGAAATATGGATATTTACATTATTGCCTACTTTCGATTTTCACCATTTTGCAAAAAGGCGCAATGTAAAAATGAATTTTTTTTTGTTATTTATTAACTCCATACAGGTTAAGCTTTTATATTTAGTAGGGATTTAACAGGAATTTAGCAGGAATTATGTAAAACTAGCTGTGTTTTTTGCTAATAATGGTTTTAATGTATTTTTTTCTGAATATATTGGTTTTATATTTAGTAGGGATTTAGCAGTTCCGAGGATGAGACCTAAGATCGTTCCTCCGGACCGTACCCTTTCCAATGCACCAGGTACTGTATGCGCTGACGGAACCTACGGGAGTCAACAATGGACTGTACTTCATACTCCTCATGATTCTCAATCTGTACAGCGTGAGGACAAGGCACCGAGGTGGTAAAGCGGTTGCAGACCAAAGGTTTTAATAAGGAGACATGAAATACATTTGAACTACGCATATTAGAAGGAAGGTCTAATGCGTAAGCCACTGGGTTAATCTTGCAAAGAATACGGAAAGGCTCAATATACCGAGGTGCGAACTTCAGAGAGGGAACACGAAGTCGGAGGTTGTGAGATGACAGCCAGACCCTGTCCCCAACCTGGTAGGAAGGCACAGGCAGGCATCTGCGGTCAGCATGGAGTCTGTACCTATCATTAGCATGTCGCAAAGCCTCCTGGACTTGTGCCCAAGTGGAACAAAGACCACAGAGATGCTCCTCTAATACAGGAATACTCTGTGGAACAAATGAGTCTGGCAACATGGAAGGTTGGAAACCATACTTCGCCATAAACGGGGACAATCGGGAAGCAGAATTCAAGGCACTATTGTGAGCAAACACTGCCCACGGTAAGAGGTATGACCAGTTCTTATGATGGTCAGAAATATAGCAGCGTGGGAATTGCTCCAAGGACCGATTGGCTCGTTTTGCGGCCCCATTAGACTGCGGGTGATAAGCAGAGGAGAAAGCAAGCTGAATTCTCAACTGTGCACAAAAGGCTCGTCAGAACCGGGACACAAACTCACTACCCCTGTCTGAGAGAATCACCTTGGGTAGCCCATGTAATCGAAAATATCTCCCGAGCAAAAAATGGAAGCCAGTGGGCAACTTCTTAAGTGGAATACAATGGGACATTTTCGAGAACTGGTCAACCACCATAAGGATAACTGTGTTGCCCTGGGAGTTGGGTAACTCCACAATAAAATCCATAGACAGGAGTATTACCCTGAGCACACACGGAACAGACAGCTACAGTATGAAGGCGGTTATATCAGCACGTAGACTAGGGTTGATTCTTCCCAGGGTGGTCAGCAGCCTTGACAGAATGGTAAGTCTAGAGCACGGCAGTACGGAGACTCCTGGGACAAAGCAGCAGTCACAAGGTTTCTCAGGAGGAGCACGAACCTGAGCAGCAAGAATTTTGTCACCCAAAGGAGAAGTGAGACTGGTGTGAACCGTAGCCAGAATACGATCAGGAGGAATCACAGGAACCAGAACCGACTCCATCTTGGAAGTGGAGGAAAATTGTCGTGACAAAGCGCCAGCCCTAACAATCTTAGTACCAAGTAAGAATGAGACAATGTAATTGAAACTAGACAAGAAAAGAGCCCATCACGCCCTCCTGGGAGAGAGGCCTTTAACCTCAGACAAGAATGTGAGATTTTTATGGTCAGTAAGAATGAGAGCACAGTGGTACCTTCGAGGAGATGTCTCCATTCTTTCAGGGCTTCAACAAAGGCAGCCTTGAGACTCTCAAAGGCCTTAATGGACTCTGGAGACCAACTCTGTGGGTTACCGTCCTTTCTGGTCATATCAGTCAGGGGCTTGACCAGAGACGAAACGTTACGAATAAATGTCCAATAATAGGATGTAAAGGAGGAAACCCATGGATCGGGGCCACTGTAGGACGTCTGAAAGTTTCTCTGGGTCCATCGAAAAACCAGCAGTGGAAATGACATAACCCAGGAATTTAACCTGTTCATGATGGAATTCGCACTTCTCCAATTTTACAATAGAGATTCTTCTCTCTTAGTTTCTGAAGTGCACGACAGACATCTGTCTGGTGGCTCTCCAGGGACTTGGAAAATATGAGGATATCGTCGAAATAAACCATCACACATAACTGCAACAAATCTCGGAGGACATCGTTAATAAATTCCTGGAAAACTGCCGGGGCGTTACAAAGGCCAAAAGGCATTACGAGGTACTCCTAATGGCCTGTTCTGGTATTAAACGCAGTTTTCCACTCGTCGTTCTCCTTAATCCTCACGAGATTGTATGCCCCTCTCAAATCAAGCTTCATGAAAACCGTTGCTCTCTTCAAATAACTCCGTAAATGAACAGAATCGCATAGGCATTCTTAATCATTAAACGATTGAGACCCCTATAATCAATACAAGGTCTCAGTTCGCCACTCTTCTTCTTCACAAAGAAGAAACGAAGCACCAGCAGGAGACGAGGATTTGCAGATGAAACCTCGAGAAAGTGCGTCTGCAACATACTCCTCCATGGCCTTATCCTCCAAGACCGACAAAGGGTAAACTCAGCCACGAGGGGGTATGTCACCAGGTCGAAGGTCAAATGCGTAATCACACGACTGGTGTGGAGACAAAATACTGGCTTGACCTTTGTCAAAGACATCACTAAAATCGCGCTACTCCTCCGGCAGGGAGGAGAGTGAAGAGGTGCACACTGACCTTGGCTACCTTCTGGAAGCATGTCTTACTGCATTGTGGTGACCAGGAGAGAACCTCAGCATGGAGCCAATCAAAAGAGGGGTTGTGCCTCTGTAACCAAGGATAACCAATAACCAGCGGAAACTTAGGTGAGGAAATAACTTGGATTGGATTATCTCATGGTGAAGAGCCCCTACGGACATGGACAATGGAACAATCTCATAAGTCACATGGGCAGGCTGTAGAGGTCTTCCGTCAAGAGCCTCAATGGCAAGTGGAGTGTCATGCAGCTGCAGTGGAATCGAGTGCTTCGATACAAAGGCAGCATCAATGAACAGGCCTGCAGCCCCAGAGTCGATTAGAGCCTGTATCTTGATGGACGACTCAGGCCAAGAAAGGGTAACCGACACCAGGGGCTTAGCCTTCTGGATAACTGGGGACGAAACAATGCCACCTAAGGTCTGTCTGTGACAGGACCTCAAGGTTCGGGCATTCACTGGATGGGTAGGACAAGACTTCAGAAAGTGACCTGCCTGGCCACAATAAAGGCACAATCTCTCCCTCCTCCTAAGGATTCTCTCATGTGCAGAGAGATGCATGAAGCCCAAGTGCATGGGTTCATCTTCACAGACTGACTCGAAACCAGAAGGCATGGGAGGTGAGGGAGGCAAGGGTGGGACTGCAAAGTTTGGAGACAAGTGTACAGGAGGCTTCTGCAAGCACTCCTTAAAAGGGAGTCTTTCTCTGAGTCTGGAGTCAATGAGGATGGCAAACGTGATCAACTTCTCCAGCTCAGTGGGTATATCTTGGGCTGCTATCTCATTCTTGATGGTATCCCAGAGACCATGAGAAAAAGCAGCCATGAGGGCCTCATTGTTCCAAGCAACCTCTGCTGCCAGAGTATGGAATTCAATGGCGTAATCGGCAACAGTTCTCGTACTCTGTTTGATGGACATGAGGCACTTGACAGCAGATGCGGAGCGTGCGGGAATGTCAAATACCCTTTTAAAGGAAGTCACAAACTCAGGGTAACTCAAGACAACAGGTTTTTGCGTCTCCCATAGAGGGTTTGCCCAGGCCAAGGCTCTCTCAGAAAGCAAAGATATCACAAAACCTACTTTGCTTCTGTCCATGGTAAATGCCTGGGGCAGCATCTCAAAGTATATCTCAACCTGGTAGAGAAACCCTCTGCATTGGACTGGATTGCCCTCAAATTGTATAGTCAGACAAGCCAAAACGCCAGGAAGCCAGAGATGAGCATAGTAGAACAGCAAGTAGGATCTGGAGCCAGAAGGAATGTCAGCCAAGCAAGTCTTTAACAGGAACACAGGAGAGTGTCTCTAGAGATGTGACCAAGGCGAAGGCAGAGATCATCTAGACTGGATAGCTTAAGTAGGTTTGGGAGGTCTTTTACAAACTCTGAAAGCTATATGTGAAAAATAAAAAAGCAATGGAAAAATTGAAAAAATGGTCTGGCCACCTGAGTTTTCAAAATGGAGCACAGGGCCTGGCAGCGAAAGGGTTAAGTGGAACAATATTAGGCTAAAATATGCTATTCATTTTTCTTTTCTTTTTTTTTGGATTTGTGATTTAAGAGCAATTGCAGCTTGATGAATCAGGCCAAAGTCATAAACACATACAATAGTTTTTATTAAGCTGGAACAGTCTTTAATCACAGTTATATAATATTCATAAGATGATCATACTCTATGGTACAAATACAATGAAAAATAAATAAGACATAGCAAAGAGGCTATAACAGCTGCCAATCTGTGCAGTTGTTCCGATGGTCAGCATTAAATCATAAATACAATGGATTGTCACCCTCCCCCCATTTATTTTAAACCTCTATTTACCTAGTGGTGAGTTGTGCACAGTTCAGATACTCACCCGCCCAGCAGATCTAGCACTGTCCAGCTAAGATCCTCTTCTGTTCTTGCAGCGCTCAATCCCATGCCGCCATGCTTTGGTGTGAGGTCATCAAGAGGCTGTTGGATGTTTACGAGGTCAGCTGGAGTGCCTCCCCGATTACATCCCGCTAGATCTGTCACCTCCATTTTTACTGAATTAAAGGCTTTGCCTCCTAGGATTTTTGACGTGCATATACCAGGAGGCAAATAGTAAAAAAAAAAAAAAAAAACATTCGTGCAAAGGACCAGAGGTGGAGAGAAAGGATCGTGTTTTAGAGGGTGAAGAGTTATTAAAACCAGCCTCTTTAACAGAAATTAGGCACTCCCCTTGCTAATCCCACTTAGTAATATTACAGTGGATTTTTTTCTCCTTCCTGTATGTGATGTAAATGGGAGTTTTTCTCCCTAGTGGAATGTCTTTTTTTTTGTCAGTTTATGGTCCTATCCTGTGGGCTGTTTCTTCCCACCCCTGAGGTTTGGTACACACAAAGACACTTCTGTGCTATAGACTTTAAATGGTGGTAATTTACTAACTAAGATAAACAATACTTACAGAAATGTGTTATCCATTTACTTGAACTTTGTAGTCAATTAAATGAAACAGAGGTGGCATTCAAAAACTACAAAATGAAACAAGCCTGCATACATTTGTACAGGTATTTTTCAATTCAACATTCATGTAAGGTTTTACTGTCTCTCACAGTCAAGTATTGAATCAAGCAGTAGAGTTATCCAGCTTCCAATCTATACACCTCAATAAAAAAGGTCTTATTTTTCAAGGATCAGTTTTATAAATAAGGAAAATAAAATACCTGTAAAGAAAACTGCATCATCATTTTTATTTATTACCAACGTGGCAGTGGTAACATCTCCTATCCTGGCACCACCAGTTGGATTAAAAATCATTACTGTGAATATTTCTGTCTCCTCTGGAATCTGGAAATGTGAAAAAAAAAAATATATATATATATATAATGTTCCATTCAGTTCCCTTAAAATCACACCAGAAGGCCACCGGGGTGTCTCGTCTGACCCCGGTATTTTTTCATTATAGGTTGCATTACCAAGCTGGGGCTCTCCTATATATCTTGGAGATTTTTTCCATAGCACCCTCTCCAATACATTCATACCCGCCCAACTTACTTGTGCTTTTAGCCCCCCGCTAGCGACTTGAGGAAAGGGTAAAAAACGCCCGTGTTGCGGCGCTGCCCAAGCGCTTTGCAGGTGCTTCGGCAGCGCTGCCCATTCATTTCAATGGGCAGAGCGTTTTGGCAGCCGCCCCCGCATCCCCCAAAAGATGTTGCTTGCAGGACTTTTTTTCCCATCCTGCAAGCGCACTGCCCCAGTGTGAAAGCATTTGGGCTTTCAAACTGGGGTGGCTTAAGAGGCGCTTTTCAGGCGCTATTATGCCTGAAAAGTACCCCAGTGTGAAAGGGGTCTAAGAGCACACTCATTGATGCTTCATTGGCTGAACTGGTGAGATGTCCCTCCTTCGCTGCTTTCTTTTTAGCCACCACTTAAGGACCAGGCCAATTTTTCAAACTTGTTGTTTACAAGTTAAAATCATTTTTTTTTTTTGCTGGAAAATTGCTACCTCTAGCTGGAACCCCCAAGCATTATATATATTTTTTTTCAGACACCCTAGAGAATAAAATGGCGGTCGTTGCAATACTTTTTGTCACACCGTATTTGCGCTGCGGTCTTACAAACACAATTTTTTGGGAAAAATACACTTTTTTGAATTAAAAATGAGAAAGATAATGTTACGCCAAGTAAATTGATACCCAACATGTCATGCTTCAAAATTGCACCCGCTCATGGAATGGCGACAAACTTTGACACCTAAAAATCTCCATAGGCGATGTTTAAAAATCTCTACAGGTTACCAGTTTTGAGGTGGAGAATTTGCTAAAATTATTGCTCTTGCTCTAACGATCATGGCGATACCTCACATGTGTGGTTCTAACACTGTTTACATATTCGGGCGTGACTTACGTATGCATTCGCTTCTGCGCGCGAGCACAGCGGGACGGGACGCTTTAAAAAAAAAATGTTTTTTTATTTATTTTACTTTTTATTTTTTATTTTTACACTGTCCCTTTAAAAAAAAAAATTGGATCACTTTTATTCCTATTACAAGGAATGTAAACATCCCTTGTAATAGAAAAAAAGCATGACAGGACCTCTTTAATGTGAGATCTGGGGTCAAAAAGATCTCACGTTTACACTAAAATGCAATAAAAAATTCTTTTTTTTTCCAATTAAAAAAAATGTTCCTTTAAAGCCGTTGGGCAGAAGTGACCTTTTGATTTAGACCTAACGTGGATGTAAACCCTCTCCTATACCCAGTGAAGTGAACAGCCTCAGATGATACACAGAGATTAAACAAATCTCCCTACATAAGTTTTACATTTATATCTGCTGTCTTCCCCTTTCTATATTCTTTAGAATGTGCATATCGTGTTACAAATGTCTCTTCCTGTTTCAGCAGTGGGAGGGGAGTCTGGGCATACACTGTGTGTGTGAGCTGATTGGAGGAAAGGCACAAACCCCCCTCCACATAGGCAGAGGAACAAAGAAACATGCAGAGCTGCACTGTGAATAGACAAGCGCTCTGCTATTCTATTTATAGCAACCTCCCCGACACAAGTTTTCAGCTACTTTTTTCTCCCGTTTCGGAGAACTTGTCAGAAGCTATCATGGTGATAACAGAGAAACGGAGCAGCAGAAGAACACGGAACTTAGGGCTCTGTAGAGAGATAAGTAAACACTACAGATACATGTGCCCAGGTCAGATTTCATGAATGTGGTTTACATCCACTTTAACTTTAAGACTAAATTATATTATTTGTTCTGTAGAAGAAAATTTACAGCCAGTAGCAAATCTCTGGGAAAATAAATTAATCAGTCCAGACTATGAACATTATAATGATAGTAAAGACTAATAATGATAATAATAATAATAATAATGAATATTACCACCTACATACACTTAAGATGTGCAATTTACTATACACATATAGGCATACCTCATCAGGTGTGGATGAAACAGATATGGTTTTCGAATTTTCCTGATCTTTAAACTGAACTCTGCCATATGTTGGAGCTACATCACTCGTAGAACTGGGGTTTATTGTCCAGCTCACATTAATGTTTCCAAAATGTCCTTGTCTTCTTATTAAATCAAATGTAGCTAGAAAAATATAAGAAACATAAATATAAGCATAAAGCAATAAAGCGATAAATATATATCCTTCGTTGGTAAAACATGCCAGATTTTTAATTCCTTTATCTGTAGGTCTTTCATATTCTCATGATTTTTTTTTTCACTTTTTTCATACCGTATACAGTATATATATAATGTATTAAACAAAATATCATATACAGTATCTCACAAAAGTGAGCACACCCCTCACATTTTTAAAAATATTTTATTATATCTTTTCATGTGACAACATTGAAGAAATGACACTTTGCTACAATGTAAAGTAGTGAGTGTACAGCTTGTATAACAGTGTAAATTTGCTGTCCCCTCAAAATAACTCAACACACAGCCATTAATGTCTAAACCGCTGGCAACAAAAGTGAGTACACCCCTAAGTGAAAATGTCTAAATTGGGCCCAAAGTGTCAATATTTTGTGTGGCCACCATTATTTTCCAGCACTGCCTTAACCCCCTTGGGCATGGAGTTCATCAGAGCTTCACAGGTTGCTACTCGAGTCCTCTTCCACATCTTCTTGATGACATCAAGGAGCTGGTGGATGTTAGAGACCTTGCGCTCCTCCACCTTCCATTTGAGGATGCCCCACAGATACTCAATAGGGTTTAGGTCTGGAGACACGCTTGGCCAGTCCATCACCTTTACCCTCAGCTTCTTTAGCAAGGCAGTGGTCATCTTGGAGGTGTGTTTGGGTTTGTTATCATGTTGGAATACTGCCCTATGGCCCAGTCTCCGAAGGGAGAGGATAATGCTCTGCTTCAGTATGTCACAGTACATCTTGGCATTCATGGTTCCCTCAATAAGCTGTAGCTTCCCAATTCCGACAGCACTCATGCAGCCCCAGACCATGACACTCCAACCACCATGCTTGACTGTAGGCAAGACACACTTGTCTTTGTACTCCTCACCTGGTTGCTGCCACACATGCTTGACACCATCTGAACCAAATAAGTTTATCTTGGCCTTATCAGACCACAGGACATGGTTCCAGTAATCCATGTCCTTAGTTCAGCAAACTGTTTGTGGGCTTTCTTGTGCATCATCTTTAGAAGAAGCTTCCTTCTGGAATGACAGCCATGCAGACAAATTTGATGTAGTGTGCGGCATATGGTCTGAGCACTGACAGGCTGACCCCCCCACCCCATTCAACCTCTGCAGCGATGCTGGCAGCACTCATACGTCTATTTCCCAAAGACAACCTCTGGATATGACGCTGAGCACGGGCACTCAACTTCTTTGGTCGACCATGGTAAAGCCTGTTCTGAGTGGAACCTGTCCTGTTAAACCACTGTATGGTCTTGGACACCATGCTGCAGCTCAGGGTCTTCTTATAGCCTAGGCCATCTTTATGTAGAGCAACTATTTTTTTTTTCAGATCCTCAGAGAGTTCTTTGCCATGAGGTGCCATTTTGAACTTCTAGTGACCAGTATGAGAGAGTGAGAGCGATAACAGCAACTTTAACACACCTGCTCCCCATTCACACCTGAGACCTTGTAACATTAACGAGTCACATGACACCGGGGAGGGAAAATGGCTAATTGGGCTCAATTTAGACATTTTCATTTAGGGTTGTACTCACTTTTGTTGCTAGCGGTTTAGACATTAATGGCTGTGTGTTGAGTTATTTTGAGGGGACAGCAAATTTACACTGTTATATAAGGTGTACACACACTACTTTACATTGTAGCAAAGTGTAATTTCTTCAGTGTTATTAGATGAAAGGATATACCTCCTGAACTGGCCGAATTTTGATCCATGTATGGCTAGCTTTACATACACCCAGTGAAGTGCCTACTTATGTTGTACCTGTTAATCTGCAGCTGTCTCTTCTCTACATCTGTTCAAAGTCCAGAACTTACACAGCATTTCTGAGCTTCCAGAGGCAGGGGTGGGGGTCTGATGTCACACACTGAACACAGCTCAGAGAAGAGGGCTGAGTGTAATCTGATATCTGAGTGGAAATAATGGACACCCCCCCAACACAATCTTGTAGGAAACATGCACAGCTGAGAGTGTCCCTCACAAGCTGTGTTCTGGGGGCCCCTTCCCTGCCCACCCTTAATCCCTTGCAGTTGGCACAACCTGTAAGAAGTGGCTTATGCAGATAGCAGAGGGATAGAACTGCAGACAGAAATCACACTTGGTGCTTTGGATTAAGGCAAATACGCACTATAGAAGGATATGCTTTGTTCTTTTTTCATGTCAAAGGTTTTTAACCAATTTAATGGAGGCCACATAGACCCTCTAACCTGCATATTTTAAAGGTCATTGAACTCTATAAGGCTGATTTACTAAAGGATATGAGAATGTTGGAGATGCACTTCAGTCATGCAATTATCAATAAGAAAATTCCTGTTTCTAATGTCATTTGCATATGATTGGTTAATTATGGTGGGAACAGAAGTATGGTATGTGTTATGGCATACATCTGAGGCAGACATATGATATGTTGTTCATTTTTATGAACTTTTATTTCTATTACTGGAAGAGTTGAATGTCAGTTTATACATCTGACCTAATATATGCCTTCATAAATATTATCTTACCATGAACATTCATCCTCTAATTCAAACAGTTTGCTGAGTTACTTAACAAAGTTAACCTCGGGCAATACTAAGAAGTCAACCCTATAAAAAGCTGTTTCTACAAGTTATTCATAAATACAGACAGTATCCCAGACTGGCCTGAATAAATATAAGAACAAATGTGAAAATTACGTCATCCAAACTGATAATGAGTACTGGCAAGACTGCTTAGTCACAGCTTGTTATGCTTAGCAAAATGAACCAATGAGCTAAACAAAAAGAAATAGATCAGGCATAAGATATAGTATATGAGCACCAAAAACTGCTAAATCTATTGCAGATTTCAGTGTCCATATAACTTGTTTTATTCCTCCCAACCTTGATTTAGTCCTGAAATCTCAAAATAAAATATTGCGACTTCAAATATGAAGCTGAATTAAAATCGAAATGGTTACCAAAGTTCATGTCATCTCCTTTGCTTTCATTTATGGTTTGCACTATTCCCGCAGTAATAAATTCAATAACTCCATGGGGATCATCATTTTTTAAAATAGTAATGTTAACTCTTGTAGCATCTCCCAGAGTGATAGGAAAATCTCCTTGAGTGCTGAGCACCACTGAGTACATCTCATCCAACTGAAAAAAAAAAATAAATAAAACGTTTTAGGAAGTGAGTATCACATAATGTATTTATTTATTTATATATATATATATATATATATATATATATATATATATATATATTTTTTTTTTTTTTATTATCAGGTATTTATATAGTGCCAATTTTTACAGCACTTTACATACTGTACATTCACATAAATCCCTTCCTTCAAGGAGCTTACATTAGTAAGGTAGTCAAATGTTTGTGTCGCCCTAGTTCTAGAAAAGAACAAGAAGTGTTTTCAAACCTTTAAAGCCTAAGTGCAGCCAACATAAAACACAGAAAAATCAGCACAAGGGACATAATTTACAGTAAGTAGGAGGTATCCCTTGTGCTGATGCTTTTTATTTTAATTGAAACCTTCCTGCATCCATGCCACCCCATCCCTGCAATCTTCTGGTGTGGCAGTGGTTAATACAACTAAGGGGCTGTCACAGGCAATCAATCATCAAGAGAGCCTATGTCTGCCCTTTCCACCCAGATTTGCCATTCACAGAAGCAGTACAACAGCTTGTATGCATGAAACACTGATCTTTGAATGGAGGAGGAAGACCTATCAGTCAACTTGTCCTCCATTCATACAGTATAAGCTCTCAAATGACTTCTATGAATGGAGCAGTTGGCAGAAAGGGCTGACATAGTCTGGCTCTTTTGGTGATAGCCTGTGACAAACCCTTAGTTCTATTAATCCCTGCCACATTGGAAGATTATTGCAGTGGGAGGGGCATGGATGGAGGAAGATTTCAACTAAAAAAAGAGGCATCATCGCAAAAGACATATCATACTGACTGTTATGTTGCTTGTGCTGATTTTTTTTTTGGCTGCACTTAGGCTTTAAATATAGCCTAACATGTAAATCTAAAATTAAAATACAAATGTGTGAGCTGTCTTTTGTGAAGTAGGTTCATTTGTAGAGAAAATATACTATCAATACAGGAAATGTTATGAGATTTCCACATTTTTTGATCTCTAAGGTAATGTGATTTTTAAGGATTGAGCTTCTTGAATTAACAAAATTATTACAGTTCACACAATGCAAAAAGACACTGGTTGGCTAACAGTCTTCCCCCCAAATTGGCGCTGCCCTGTCTGTGTTTGTGTGGCTGTGATAAATACATGAATTTTTTAACTTGTTTGAGGCCAAGATTGATGTAACTAGTTCAATGCTCCTTCTCTAAAATAATAAAAAATGTGTGTATGTGTGTTACAGCATGTTTAAATGCACTGTATTATTTTTTGCAGGAATTCAAATAATGTGCTATAAATTTGGACATAGATGACGTCCATAAAGTTTCATTCCTAACCATAAAGACAGTGAAATACACTGTGGCTAAAATTCACATGCATCTCACATGTTCCACGAGAAGCCATTAACAAAGGGGCCTGGAGTCTCAGCCTCAGCTCTGTGCATTACAAAGTGGTGTAATTGGCAAATGATTGGAGCTTTATGCTAAATAGGTGTCAGAGGATTTTCACACCATATCAATCCTCTGTGATCTGAATAGTGGTTCACAGCTTCTTAATAACCACTTAATCATGTATTGCTGCCTTTGTAGAACATAGCAGTGTATACAACCATTTCTTCAGCTCTTTAAGTGTTAGTTGTGCACAAAGTTAACCCCAGCACAAAGCCTTCAGAAAGAAGTGCAGTCAGTGAGTAAAAACGTCTAATACCTCTGGAATCCCATCCATCCTTGTTAACAATGTAATTACAATCTCCTTTTCACCAGTCTGGAACTCCAGGATGCCTGTATTTCCATAGAATTCGTTGCTGTCCTTTGGCTCGATGGTGTAACGCAGAAATAGTTTGACAAGAGCACCTCTGGATCGAGAAATTCTAAGCTCAATCGAATCTCCTTCCTAGGGGTCACAGACACACATTACGCTTCTTACAAGGTCAGAAGGAAAGAATTGAACAACACGAACATCCATAAGCTAGTGATATGACATAGTTATTGTTTCTTTTCTTCCATGAAGTGAGCCTCCATACTTTTAGCTCAGATAGTGCTATTTGTGCCACAATATGCATGAGCACTGTATCCATGCTGTTTTTTATTAAAATACATTTATGGCAGCCTGGTGTGTGTTAATCCTTACTCTTATATCCAGTGATGTGCTGGAACGTAACGGGCCACATGGATCACCAGATATTATTTAATAAAAGTTGTGGATTTAAGAATATTGGAATAACTTCAGGTGGTACATAAATATGGCAAAGCTTATAAAAAAAATTGTGTTTGGATTTACACAGACTTTAAAAACAATGGCAAGCAATGTGCATGACTACTTGGTAAATATACATCAAGAACTAAGGAAAATGGTATTTTAACAACAAAACCAAACACAGAGTTATAAAAATTATCAACATTTATTTAGAAACATTTAAAAATCAACATATTCTTGTCAGAAGTAGCCATACAATACATAAACAGATGCAACTGATTGGGTCTCTACATGTTTTGCCACAACGGTGGCTTCTTCAGGAGAACTTTTTATTAGGCACTGTATATATGGTCACTATAAATTGAAAATAACAAAATTTTAGACATATAGAAAAACAATAGTAAATCAAATAATCATACAAATTAAATGATTCCATTTAATCAATTGCTCAGAGAACCATGTATCATTCACTAGATCTCAATTTACCTGTATATTGACAGAAAATTAACATAAAAATCCAGCAGAAATATGGCTCCAAAATCACAGGGATGGGCAAAATGGATCAATTGGTGAAACCACAGAGAAAGACAGAAAGTCGCCCCCTAATGGCCCATCTGTGAGGGAGATAGTAGATAACAATATTGTATATAGAGAAAAATACAACGCCCAGATATGGCCAGTGCGCATTCTATGTGGGCAAGACCAAGAGGCCTTTTTTTCATCGAATAATGGACCATGTTTCCCTTGTGTTGAAGAAAAAAATGGAAACCCCAATCAGTAGGCATATGGGGCTTTACCATTCCTTTCAAGTGTCAAAGATGAAATTCTTTGCATTGGAATATGTACCTACACATGAAAGAGGGGGAGAAGTGGACAGAATTCTTCTTCAGTGGGAGACTAAATGGATAAACACCTTGGCTGCCACCAGCCATCCAGGTATGAATGAATCCATCAGCTTCAAGCCCTTTCTATAGGTTTATGTTTTTTTTACCATGAATTGGCCAGCTAATTAGAGATATATTTTCAACAAATAAAATATCAGTTGTATTGTCTATTTATCAATGTTGTGTTTTATTGACAAATTTGTGTTGCTTAAATGTGCAGGGATATGCCTGTAGCATCGTTTTCTGGGTCTCCCTGAATTTCCTGATTCAAATTGGCTATGTTTATAGTGTGTTTTTTTTTTGCTTATTGCAATTAATGGCTCTCTATCACTTTATTTTTATTTAAATCATTTTAGAGATTTTTTCTCGTTTGGTGAATTTAAATTTCACAAATGTATTGTAACTGTCCCTTAGGGAATACAAGGGGGGATGGACTGGGATTAGGTGACCATACGGACACCCGGGGCATCATCTTATTAGAGCCCTGATGTTTTGTCTTGGCTCATGGGGGTGGCGCCAATGGTGATGTCCATTGCTCGGTCCCCATAAAGGATATCACTGTTTGGATGGTAATTGTCTGACTTTGGTTTCCAACAGGTGTGGGCCAAACTTGTTTGGCCACGCCTCTCTATAGGCACTGTTGTCATCATGACGCTGGATTTGCGTGATGACGCAAAACATATGTGGGTCGGCTGACGCATGACGTTAGAGGGATGGCCATTAGAATGGCCCATGCCTCCCCTTGGGATTTTACCAGCATAGTGCCAGGTTTGCGTGATGGCGCGGGACGTTTGTGCGTTAGCTGACGCATAACGTCATCGTCAGCGTGGCCCGCGCATGCGCACTGGCCATATCTGGGCATCTGTGCCTCTGCCAGCACCATTGGATGCCTGTTGAGCTGGAGGGGGTAAAAAAAGCACGCCACTCAGTGGCG
Source organism: Aquarana catesbeiana (assembly GCF_042186555.1). Taxonomy (NCBI): domain Eukaryota; kingdom Metazoa; phylum Chordata; class Amphibia; order Anura; family Ranidae; genus Aquarana; species Aquarana catesbeiana. Next base: position 160,885,504 of record NC_133324.1, on the reverse strand, counting down.
ATGACCATGGTCCAGCACAGGAGAGGGAAAGGAATGTTTGTGATGACTGCCTTTAGGTAAGAGTCCTTTCTGACAGTCCATGGCTTATATTTAAAATTAGACTTATCTCAAGTGTTCAGTGGGCATAACTTGCCATGTTGGTCACTTTTTATGATTTAGATCCATATTGATTTCTTGGGGATTGCTGGAGGTCGATTACAAACCAGTTTTGGTTTTCCTTTCTACTTTGGCAAACGAAGATTAATTGAGATATTCCTTCAATTAAGATGTAGAGGATATTCTGACGCTTGCTGTTTTTACAGGTAGGCAGTCAATTGATCCATTTTGCCCATCCCTGTAATTTTGGAGCCATATTTCTGCCGGATTTTTATGTTAATTTCCTATCAATATACAGGTAAATTGAGATCTAGTGAATGATGCATGACTCTCTGCGCATTTGAGCAATTGATTAAATGCAATGATTTAATTTGTATGATCACTTGATTTATTATTGTTTTTCTATATGTCTAAAATTATGTTATTTTCAATTTAGAGTGACCATTTATACAGTGCCTGATAAAAAATTCTCCTGAAGAAGCCACCGTTGTGTCGAGACCCAATAAGTTGCATCTGTTTATGTATTGTATGGCTACTTCTGAAAAGAATATGAACATTTTTAAATGTTTCTAAATAAATGTTGATAATTTTTATAACTCTGTGTTTGGTTTTGTTGTGGCACCTTTAAAATCTCATTTCCTTAGTTATTGATGTATAATGTTTAAACAAGAGATGTGGTGCCGATGACTCTCAGATATTCAGCAAATTTATTTCTATGACTACTTTGTAAATGTTGACTTTCCTTGCAGTGACATATAAACACAAGTTGAACTATTAATATACAGGATTTATATAGCACCAACAGTTTGTGCAGCGCTTTACAATGGGAGGGCAAACAATACAGTTATAATACAATTCAATACAGGAGGAATCAGAGGGCCCTGCTTGTTAGAGCTTAAACAATAAAAGAGAGGGTCAAGTGATACAAAAGATAATAACTGTGGTTGATGAGCTGATGGAGAAAATAAAAGTACAGTTGTTAGGGGGAGTCAGGATAGGCTTCTCTGAAGAGGATTTTTTTTAGGGGTCGCCCAAAAGTGGATTTATTTGGAGATAGTTGGACAGATTGGGGTAGGGAATTCTAAAGGATGGGAGAGGCTTGGGAGAAATCCTGGAGGTGAGTATGGGAGGAGGTGACAAGGAAACTAGAGAACAGAGGACGATTTGGTTGGTATTTTGAGACTAGAATAGTGATGTAGTTGGGGGCCAAGTTGTGGATGGCTTTGTAAGTTATTGTAAGTATTTTGAATTTAATTAGTTGAGTGATTGGCAGCCAATGGATGGATTGACAGAGGGGTAGCAGACACCAAGTGGTTTGTAAGATGGAAGAGTCTGGCAGCAGCATTCATGATGGACTTAATAGGGGATAACCTATTTAAAGGTAAGCCAATGAGGAGGGAGTTGCAGTAGTCCAGGTGAGAGATAACCAGGGAGTGGATTCCCTGAAGCTGGTAGATGAGGCGATAATGCGTCTGGACTGGAGTGCCCTTAGATTAGGTAGGTATACACATCTTTCCTTTACAGGGTAGTTACTTTAGGGCTCAGAATTGGGGTGAGAATAAATTTAAGTTTAGATAAGTTTAGACTGGAATTCCACTTCGTCTCACCTGGAACATTCTGGATCGCCTTAAAAACACAATGGTCCTGATAGCCAAGGGCCATGCGATCTTTGCTAGGCTTTAGGTAACATGATAGCCCAGGAGCAGTGTTATTTTAATTTATAGCAGAAAAAGGGTACTCTTTTAAACTCCAAATGTACTGTAGTAATTTGTGTAATATGTGAATGATAGTTTCACTTTAAGTAACTATACTTACTTTAACATAAAAAGGGCCTCTGAAAAATGGGGAAAATTCAAACACCCCACCAGGATCATCGTTCCCAAGTACAATGAGCTCACAGCTGGTGAATCCAGACTTGATAACCTGATTCTCTGCACTGACCCTTGAAAGTATATAAAATGAATATAGTTAGTTATATGGAAATATTTAAAAAACAATATTACATTCCATTATTATAGAGAAGGAAATAAGATTAATGACAAACAAAACAACACCAAACTATTAAAGACATTTTCCTGAGCCTAGAAAACAACAAAGGATAGACAGGGTTTCTTTCTACTCGGAAAAGGTGCCAAATGCCATTGCATTTGGTTTTCCTAGATCAGTAAATTATGTCCCAACCCCATCTCAGACTTTTAATTTACCAGGCCGGTAGTTATAGTGGGTTTTCTTACAGTGGAACTAAAGTCTAAATGTAAAAAATTGCGAGCAGGCAGAAGAGACATGCAATTTATTTTCTGCAATAAGATAAACTTACCTGACTGCTTGCAGACTCTTACACTAGGGTCCGCATGTGCAGCTTACTTTACGTTCTAGCTTGGTGCCTGACTGTGTGTCCCTGCCCCGGGATGACTGAACTCATGCACATGTGTGCGTGTTACACCATCCTGAGCCAGTCAATCAAGATGGCCATAGACTGACACCTGGTGAGAAGGTGCTGGTGTCACCGAGGTACCTAGGGGGAAACAGACTGCACCTTGGAGCAATTGTTAGAATTGCGGACTTTATATAAACTTTCATGGATTCCAAGGTTTCATGTCCCTATAAACCTGAATGTACTTAAAATAGCTCCACTGTAAGCTTTCCGGAGACAATTTGCAGGATACACAGCCAATACTTTGATATTATGTATATCTTAATACTGTACTACACCTTGTGAAAATGTCTTACAAGACTTTAATAGTTAAATGTGCCAAACATATAGTTGTTTGGTTACATATAATAATATACAGAAATTACTAAAAAAAACTGGTGCACGTTTTTAATGTAACAACAGAGCTGAAATTGTAAGAGCCTAGAAGTTTCTGTGTTGATCTTCAGATCATAATCATGTGGAATCCATGGGCATCTAGGCCTAAACCATCTATACTGCCTCCACATAAGTCCAGGTTAAAAATAAATTCCAGGTATGGATATTTTATTCATAGCTACTAGTTGCCTATGTATATACCATACCTGGTCAATGCCCATGGAAACTGGAAATCATTAAAGTTGACACCACTACTACTACAGAGATTGCCACTTGCTTCTGGGCAGCTGGGCTGCTGCATTCTGAACACAGTAACTCAGCACGGGTTTGATTTTCTGAATGAATGCAAAGCGTTCTCTGGTTAGAGTTGGGGTTTGGTTGAGGTGGAAAGGTGGGGCAATAACGTCATGCTCTCCACCTCGTCCAAACAGAGAATGCTATGCATTTATTCATTTTTGATTGGCACTTGTGCTAAGTGGCCGACCTCCTGTGTTCACAATGCAGCAGAGCAGCCACAAATAATGGGACCCAGAAGCAAGTGGAGATCACTAGGCATCTGACATCAATACACTAACAAAATCAAAGTGATAAAAGAATCCAATAAGAGTGCATAAGTCCAATAATAATCTAAAAGTGCATAAAGATGAAAAAAATCACAAAAAAAAAGTAAAACATTGCATAAAAAATTAAACAAATCGCATAACATGCAAAATAGTGAAAAAACCCTATAAAAACAGACAAAAGTGAATAATCCAACAAGTGCAATAAGATTCCAATGTGGGTGAAGTAAATCTTCATATAACAGTTCGTGTAAAGAACAAAAAGTGCATGTGCAGAAAATTATCGCTTTCAGATTCCTCCAATTATCAGCAATCCGTGGTGTGCCACACGTTTCCCCCAGCCTCTCACCTCTAGTAAAGACCCCTACGGGTCAAGTCTGGAAGCAGTCTGGAAGCAGATGAGAACCAGCGGTCGATCAATTTCCTCCGATCATCACAGCACTTGGCGGGTCTCTTGTGGAAGGCTTCAAGCTTGGCAGGTAGGGTGGAGGCATGCAATAAAAAGGAGTATCCCCATCGTGTAGTATTCAACACAGTTTTAATAACCACAACCGCGACCAGAAGTGATGACACCTGAATCCTCCCTGACGCATTGCATCACTGCTCACGTGACTTCATCAAAGGGTGATGGAGTCAGGTGTCAGGTGTCTATTTATATGGTCTGTTCCATTAGCAGAGCAGATGAATAGGTAATTAGGTAATTAGTCTATCCTCACTAAAGTGAATAGTAGGAATATCTCAACAGAATCTGGATAATTGTAATGGATAAATCTTCTAGTAAAAAGTCTGATTAAAAAATAGATAAAATAAAGAAGATAAAAATTCTAAAAAAGCTTATGTAAAATCCCCATAGGACATCACCATCTGGTGGTAGTCGGTCAGTAAGACCTAAAAAAAAAACCTATCACACAGATGACATCTAGTGGTTAAAAGGTATGAACTCATTCCTAAAACACAGTACATAAAATGGACTCCTTAATCTACTTCACATATTCTGCCATCTTGTGGATAACTAACAATAGGCTTAAATCAATTTCACAGTGTAAACTGGTTACTCCGATATGTGAAGCAAAGAAGAAATTAAAACATACATAGAGGATGGTAGATGTGAATAAATGAATTTTTTGAGCCCTAGCAATAGTCGCAAAAAAATCAATAGGGGAAAAAAGACAGCAAGAGGGAGAGAATAATAAAGTGTAGATGACGTACTAATAGTTAGAAATAAAACAGTTGAGATCGAATTCAACGGTATTTCCCAAAGGAGTTAAAGTTCGTAATTCGTGTATCCATGTCAACTCTAACTGACTCATTTTGATCACCTTATTGTCTCCTCTCCAGCGGGGTTTGTATTTTTCAATGCCACATAGCAATAGGGATGAGGGATCTTTATTATGGAATTCTGCGTAATGTCTTGACAGACTATGTTTTACGAAGCCCTTTTTAATATTTTGGACATGCTCCCTCAGTCTTTTCCAGAGTTCCCTTTTCGTTCTACCAATATATTGAATTTGGAACGGGCATTCTAATAAATAAATCACATATCGGAGTAACCAGCTTACATTATGAAATTGATTTAAGCCTATTGTTAGTTATCCACAAGATGGCAGTATATGGGAAGTAGATTAAGGAGTTCATTTTATGTACTGTGTTTTAGGAATTAGTTTATACCTTTTAACCACTAGATGTCAACTGTGCTAGTTTTTTTAGGTCTTACTGACCGATTACCACCAGATGGTGATGTCCTATGGGAATTTTACATAAGCTTTTTTAGAATTTTTATCTTCTTTATTTTATCTATTTTTTAATCAGACTTTTTACTAGAAGGTTTATCCATTACAATTATCCAGATTCTGTTGAGATATTCCTACTATTCACTTTAGTAAGGATAGACTAATTACCTAATCACCTATTCATCTGCTCTGCTAATGGAACAGACCATATAAATGGACACCTGACTCCATCACCCTTTGATGAAGTCACGTGAGCAGTGACACAACACATCAGGGAGGATTCAGGTGTCGTCAATTCCGGTCCCGGCAGAGACCGCAACCGGAAGTACTGTGCTCTGTGCTGTTTATCCTGATTTTAAATGTAAGTTACTACGTTGTGGTTATTAAAACTGTGTTGAATACTACACGATGGGGATACTCCTTTTTATTGCATGCCTCCACCCTACCTGCCGAGCCTGAAGCCTTCCACCAGAGACCCGCCAAGTGCTGTGACAATCGGAGGGGATCGATCGACCGCTGGTTCTCATCTGCTTCCAGAGTGCAGGCTTAACTTGACCCATAGGGGTCTTTACTAGAGGTAAGAGGCTGGTGGAAACGTGTGGCGCACCATGGATTGCTGATAATTGGAGGAATCTGAAAGCGATAATTTTCTGCACATGCACTTTTGATTCTCTGCACGAACTGTTATATGAAGATTTACTTCACCCACGTTGGAATCTTATTGCACTTGTTTAATTATGCACTTTTGTCTATTTTTATAGGTTTTTTTCACTATTTTGCACTTTATGCGATTTTTTTTTTCATTTTATGCAACTTTTTTCACATTATGCAATCTTTTTCCAATTTTTTGTTTTTTTGTGATTTCTTTCACTCTTATGCACTTTTAGAGTAGTATTGGACTTATGCGTTCATATTGGATCTTTTTTGCACTTTATGCGATTTTATTCATTATATGCAACTTTTTCACTTTATGCGATTTTTTTTTTTTTTACTTTTTTTTTGTTTTTTGTGATTTTTTTCATCTTTATGCACTTTTAGATTATTATTGGACTTATGCACTCTTATTGGATTCTTTTATCACTTTGATTTTGTTAGTGTATTGATGTCACACCGAAGAATTGTCATTATTTTTATGTTTAATCCCATTATTTATGATCTTTTCATGCACTTCAATTAGCGCCACATATCTTTTATAATCATATTGTTTTTTTCTGTGTGGGAACACTTTTTTATGTTTGGCGGCTTCTTTGATCTCTTTATTTATAATTGCTTCAGCTCCCTTTGGTTTTGTGCATTAGTTCCCTCCTGTTCACTAGGTATCTGCATTTCATTTTGTTACGAATCAAAATTCAGACAAAATTTGTGTTATCTTGAGTAAGATTAGTAAATTAATTTGTTTCATTCAGATGTTTGAATGATCCAAAATAGCATAATGACACAACAAATGATCCAAATTGATTTGGATCTATTTAGCTTTTATGTTGCATTAACATTTTTCATTATTACAAAAAATGCATTACATGAAATGGAAACGTATTGCAATAAATACAGAAAGGTATAAAAGTGAAATAGGGTGATGATTCCTATGTATTGTGTTTGGTTTGAATGGTGGTGGATCCATCAGAATCTCAGAATTATTACAATAAATGAATCTGAAATTAATTTCATTCTGAAAACGAATCATTCTAACATAACGAATATGATGAAACAAAATAATTAACGTACAATTATGAAACCAAACCCATTTTTCTATTGTGCACATCTCTAGAGATCACCGCAGTAGCTGTGTCAGGGGCATTGACCAGGCATGGTATATACATAGTTACATTGTCCAAGATGGATAAGGGCCCTTTCACATGGGCTGTCCGATCAGGTCCGCCTGTCAGTTGTTCAGGCGGACCTGATTGGACCCTCCATTCAACCCTGGGGAGCGGCGGATGTCAGCGGACACATGTCTGCTGACATCTGTCGTTATCTGATCTGATCCTGTCCATAAAATCCAGACGTATGGAGGTCCTATTTTCCACCTGTCTGCCGGATCTGATATGATCAGATGAAAATAGGCAGGCGGTCCCCATAGAGGAGAGAAGGACTGGGTCTGTCTCCGCTCTGCTCAGTAAGCGGAGACGGACCTGTTATCCACCTGCTCAGCAGGGATTAATGGAGCGATCCCCCACTGAGCAAAAAGGATCCCACAAAACGGAGGCGCCTGTGTGAAAGGGGCCTAAATGTAACTATATATAAAATTTCCATACCTGGGATTATTCTATGGGCTGTGTCCTTTCTGACATTACAATCTACCCCTTTCATTAAACTATCAAATGCCTGAACCTTTACTGCCCACTGAAGTTTTGACTTTGGACAGCTGAATAAGTAGGGGTAAAATTTAATATCAATTTGGACAGACGTTGAGGCTCTACATACAGCTCGATCCTAAGATCCAAGGGTCCCCACACAAAACATGAAGACTAAAACTAGTACTTGCAAGAACTTCAGTGTTGTTGTTACTTTAGAAATATTTCAGGATACGTCAGGTTTGTTTTAACAACTAGCTACAAACATGGACTAAACCAGTTCTGCAACATTTTTATACAAAACGAATATATTTTGTACCACTAAACAATGTTTTGTACTACAATACGATTTGCGGTTCCTTATTGTGCAGTATGTTGTGCATAAACTAACTTTCTTGTTATGCATACATATGATAGCTTGTTGACTATACTGAAAACATAGATTATTGAGAAACTGAATGTAATCTTTTTCATTGACCAGAAGTAACACCTATCATTGTATAATGTGAATTTATAACTATATTTTTACAGTAAAGTAGAAGTGATAAACACTACAATAGTAGAAAGCAAGAAAATACATTTAAAGTGCATGATAAATTGTGAGCTGTTGGGAGCTGTGAAGTAGCAATGAAGTTTCATTTTAATTTATAAGCAAAATTGCAAGGTATTTGTGTGTCTTAGGCCAAGTGGCCATAATACAATACACCAGTAATCTATATTCATAAAAACATGTTGAGGGAATGAAAGCCCAACTGCTTTAGCAGGGAAGGGTTACCCCTTACTTCCTGTCCTCATCATGAGATTCATTGATCGTGGAAGTGGTGGGAAGTCCTCAGAAAAGTGACAGAAACAGCAAGTCCTATCACTTACCTACTCTACTAATAACAGACATTATTTTTGTGTGTGCCCTCAATGGAAAGATTTCTCTAATTCCCGGTCTCAGTCACAGAGATCCTGCACTTCCCTAGTTTTAGCTAGAGTTGGGACTGAAAGAAATCACATTGTTTATTGTACTCATTTATACAGTTATGACCTGTTTTTGCAGCACTTTAGAGAATATTTTACAATTTGCTTCAGCTCTTGTCCGTAACTGGGCCTAAAAAGTATATCATTACACCCATTAGGCCCAATGTGGATGGGAGCTGTTTAAACTACTAGTTTGTTTTTGAATTGTGGAAAGAGCATGACGCAACTAAAATGAACCCATGCAAAGTTGGGATATGTAAAATTTTGTGTGTGATAGCAGAACTATCTTAGACTAATGAGACTGTAGCCGTACAAACAAACACACATTTCTAATATATTACCCCTGCAGAACGTATATGTTCCACAAACAGATCTCCTCTGGATCTGTTGAATAGAGCACCAAAGGTATGCAAACCATGGTAGCCAACTACAACTCACCATTACAGTCAACTCACATTACAGAAAGATGAATTTCATCTTGTTTATATAGATTTATGTATTGTGCACCGTTTTGTCTTACTGAACAATATACAGTATATCACCATAAACAGAGCATGCAGGTAAGTGAGTAGACTGATTGACATGCAAAGGGGTGCATTTCATCTTCATGCAAATGTATTGTTCGGCAGAAGTTGATACACAATGCAAATAGGACGAGGCATAGTCATTCTTCACTCATTTCACACAGGTTGTTACACTTACCCAATGTAAACCACAAATCTTTCTGTTTCTACCCTGGCAAAACAGGAAAGGAGTCGGGAGGAAAAGTAAGGGATTGAGGAAACATTCTGCCAAAACCTCAATAAACAGGCTAAGAGTAAAAAGACACTTTTATTCTTTCAGCAAACATAACACTGCTGACTTTATGGGAGCCCTATTTGTTGGGTGCTGCCCTGTTTACAAAGCCTTTAAAGAGAAATGTCAGTTCTCTCTAAAGAGGGATGACCCCTCGACCAAACAGTATGTCAGGATCCATTTATAACATCTCCTGCCAACCCTCTTCCTGTATTTCTGCTGCCAAGCTCCAATCTGTGGCTGCTGAGCAAATTCTGTATCGCTTTACTTGAAGCCAGACCAAGCACTGCTTCTTTACTTTTATCTTTGAATGTGTGAAAAGGCCTATTCTGTTTGTAGCCACCATACAGTATGTGATCACCAATCAAAACAAAACATTGAGTATACTTATTAATATATAGATGAGATATTTCTTTAAAACAGCACCACCCAAATATTTTTCGTCTGCACCCACATTACTTTAAAGTATAAAGAAAAAACGTTGTTTCATTGAATAGGAAAATGGTTTAAGCAGGCAAGGGTTAAAACCTGTGATTTTTTTTTTGCTATCTCAGCTCTGCTGAAGATATTTTCCTTCAGCTACTCTCTGGTAGACACAGGAAAGTAACAGAAAATCTCTGAAGAATTCTCACTTATACATTTGTCCCTATTTTAATATTTTGCTTCTATTCCTGTTCTGGGGACAACCAGGGACAAACACAGGTTTGAACCAAATTTTGCTTGTTCGAGCATTCGTCTGAATGCAGGACTTTCAGCCTATTCGCAGGAGCCAAAAAAGCGTAGGGTCCTCCCCAAAAATCCACACCAGGAAAGGTGGAAGATTAACATATAACCCCCCCTTCCTGAACAAAACCAGGCAACATGATGAGAGGGAACCTGTTCGGTTCGCAGCAGAACTCCCAAACAGCGGAAAAGTTCTAACCAGGACAGCAAACCCCATTGAAGTCTATAGGAGCCGAACAGGAAAAATCAAAAGTGCTCATATTGAAGGCTTATATGCAATTGGAAATAAAAGAATTGTCGGACAATATACAGCTATTTAAAGACATTGCTTTTGCCTGTACGCATCCCCTGATGAAGTCACGTGAGGTGTGACGTCACGCGTAGGGACGGGACAGGCATCTATGCTGATTGAGGCTTATGAGCTCACTGCTCGTCGGAGATAAGTCACAGTGTTATTGTTTTTTATGTGAGCACCCTTACTTTTATCAATAAAAGCCGTTTTTAGCCATACTGTATCACACTATTTGGGATCTTCCTTCTTGTCATTTCCGTGCCCCCCCTAAACATCTGAGGGAACTATGCCCTGGGACTAGGACCGTGAGGATAGCTGTGGAATCCTAAGGATGGTACCCCCAATTCTGGTCATATGCGCTTACCCTATTACCTTAAGGTAAGGGGCCATTATCTACCTCATCCGAGCACTACACTGCAATTGACGCATGATAGGACGCTGCTGTCACTTTATGAAGGAAGATTTTATATGCTGAAGCACTTTGATTGTTGGACTTTTTTTTGTGCTGCACTTCTTGCTGCACCACTGCACACAGTCACTTTATGTGTTGCATGTTTGACACACGTTGCAATTCACCCATTTACTGTTTTTTTTGCACTTTATTAGGAGTTGGCACTCCCACATTTGCTGTTATCATTTTATAAGAATTTGTTGATATGTAGAGTCACTGATATCTATTAATTATTTCACAATTTATGAGTGTATTTTTACTATGGTTCTTTTTGCTGTGTGAGTGATTAGCTCTTCACGGGTTAGTGAGCAATAATTCTATTTAATAATTTTCGGTTACACCGTAGTATACGCTATTTAGTAGAACATATTTATATATTTTTATTTAGTTTATTTTTCTCACTTGTGTCAAGGATTAGCGCAGCACCACTTATTTTTACAACTTATTCACCCACAGGGTCTGGTTGGTACCCTATCTGGTGCAGGCAGCTTTTCCCATTAGCCCTGTCTCTTACATACATGATAGCGCGGGAATAATTATATATACACATGAGGGTTTGGGTACTGCCCTGGGGGACATGTATCAATGCAAAAAAATATTTTTAAAAACGATTGTTTCTTCAGGAGCAGTGATTTTACTTATTCCTAAAGTGCAACAATAAAATTAAAAATTCCTTTAAAAATAGTGCCTGGGGTCCCCTTAGTGTACCTGTAAGTGGGGCATTTGTAGCATATATATATAACATGCTGCAGCAAAAATTACATTTCTAAAAAAAACAAGTCAAATCCCATTTAAAATGACTCACTGTTACAATTGCCGGTACCTGGCTATTGAAAAAATAAAGAAAAAAATAGAGTGCCCCCAGCCTATACTAGGCCCTTCAGGTCTGGTATGGATTTGGAGGGGAACCCCACACCAAAAGTTTAAAAAAAAAATGGTGTGGCCCCCCCAAAATCCATACCATACCCTTATCCGGGCATTCGGTCTGGCAGGTCAGGTCAGGAAAGGGGGGGACGAGGGAGAGCCCCCCTCCTGAACCATACCAGGCCACATGCCCTCAACATGGTGCTTTGGGGCAGAGGGGGCTCAGGGACGAGCTCGGGGCATGGGTGCATGCAGATGGGGACAAGGGCCTCATCTCCATACCCGTGGCCGGTGGTTGTGGGAGTATGCAGGCAGAAGCCTTATCAGAAATCTGGAAGCCCCCTTTAACAAGGGGGCTCCCATATCCTGGTGCCTCCCCCTATGTGAATGAGTAGGGGTACATAGCCCCTACCCATTCACCAAAAAAGTGTACAAAAAGTAATAAAAACAAGAGACAAGTTTTTGACAAATCCTTTTATTAAAAAATAAAAAATAGTGTCCCCTAATCTAAATCCATCATCAATCAGGCTGCCCGCCGACCCAAAAAATAAAAATTTCAAAAATGCTCCGCCTTCTGGGAGGGCTGCCCACCAAATGCCTTCTCTGCGCTTTGACAGTTCTTATATATGTAAGGGGCGGGACCACCTGGCTATGTCACCTGGTGGCACCGCTCCCTTCTTACATCACGGACGGGTGCATGCTGGGCCTGGGACGTCACAAGCAGGCAGGGTGAGCAGGTGACGTTGCCAGGTGGCCCCTCCCCTTACCTATAAAAGAACTGTCAAAGCATAGAGAAGGCATTCGGCAGGCGGCTGTCCCAGAAGGCGGAGGGTTTTTTTTTTTACTTTTTGGTTTGCCGGTGCGGCAGGCGGCATGATTGATGATGGATTTACATCAGGGGACATTATTTTTTTATTTTTTAATAAAGGATTTGTCAAAAACGTGTGTCTTGTTTTTGTTACGTTTTGATACTTTTTTGGTGAATGGGTAGGGGTACAATGCACCCCATACTCATTCACATGGGGGGGCACCGGGATCTGGGGGCCCCCCTTGTTGAAGGGGGTTTTCAGATTCCGATAAGCCCCCCCATGCCAGTCTTCCATATGCCCTTGGAAACCATAGATGGCTTCCCCCTAGCTCAGGAGCAGCTAATATCTCCCCTTTTAATGCACAGCCAGGTGTCCAGATACGGGACCTGACGTCACCACACATCAGCTTGACAAGCCTCGCCGCAGCCAAGCTGTCCGTTTTTTAAATCTTCTGCTCTAATCCTGATGTCAGCCATCCATGATTTTTAAATAAATGAAATTTTATGTACTTCACCGTGGAGGACTTTTCTGTTTTATCCCTAATATGCTAACGAGGGATTACACAGGAGCACAGCTCAAGACACGGCATCCCAGTGTTTGGGAGGAACCTAGGGTGGATTCCTAACTACAGTTGAAATCAGCTGTTCGAGTCCTCAAGCCCCGACATCGGTGAAACCCTGAAAACATCTGAGATCACATAGCGGCATCGGTCAAGTTGAGACAAAAAGCCAAGGCGGATCCGAAGCTGTAAGGGACAGCAGCTGTTCCTGCCTACAAGGTCTGGCACCTGTGAGGCTCTAATGACCCCCGTAATAGGGGTCCAACTTTTCTGGTAAGCGACCCCCCTTATGTTACCGCTTTGTCAGCATGTCCTTATACTGCCTTGTCAGCATGTTCAGATACTAAAGGATCAGCAACCCCATTAGTCAAAAGAAGGACTATCTGTATAGAAACACTTACTATTTTGATACTTATTTGTTTTTGATACATTGTTTTGACAATTTTTGATACACTTTTTTTGGGACTTCACTTATGTTTATTTACTTTATTGTGATTGTTACTAAAGTAATACATAAATATCTAGAAGTTTTGGGTTGGAGATCTACTTTAACCATTGGGACACTAGTAGCGCACCTGAATCTATTACTATGGCACAGAACTAGATATTCAAGTTAATTTTGGTTGCAGCACTTTTTGTCCACAGTCGCTTGTTCACATTAAGGCCCCTTTCACACTGGGGCGGTGGGGGCGTCGGCGGTACAACAGCGCTATTTTTAGCGCTGCTGTACCGTCGTTCTTGCAGCGGTATTCGGCCGCTAGCGGTGCGGTTTTACCCCCCGCTGGCGGCCGAAAAAGGGTTAAAATCCCTCGTACAGCGCGGCTATAGCCGCGGTATTGCCGCGGTATAGCCGCGCTGTCCCATTGATTTCAATGGGCAGGAGCAGGGAAGGAGCGGTGAATACACCGCTCCTTCCCCGCTACAAAAAAGCGGTTTGCAGGACTTTTTTCACCGCCCTGCCTGCGCACCGCTTCAGTGTGAAAGCCCTCGGGCTTTCACACTGAACAAACAGCGGAGGCTGTTTAGGGGCGGTTTTCAGGCGGTATTTTTAGCGCAATACCGCCTGAAAACCGCTCCAGTGTGAAAGGGGTCTTATTGAGTATAATATTGTTGTAGTGGAGTGGGGATAGCGCAGATTGTGTTTGGTTTAGGTGTCCAGATCAACATGGAAAATTTTGCACCCATTGATTTTTTTTTTGTTTTCACCAATGATTTATTAAGTTCAATTGTGGACCTGTGCCACATGTAAGCCCAGCAATTTATAGCCAACAACCCAACTTCATATTATGCCCATCCTTATGAATGTAAACCATTAACAGTGGAAGAGTTCAAGATCTTTTTGGAGCTCACATTTAATATGTGAATAAAAGAAAAATAAATTACGCTCTTACTGGTCCGCTGACCCATCCATCAAATGCCCATTTATTCATCTGTTATGAAAAGTACACATTATTTTGTGTGATTTCTCCTTTGTTGTGATAACACCCAGTGCCCTCCCCGAAATGACTTTGCATATGATAAACTATATAAAATTCTGCCACTTCTTAATTTTTTTCTCAGCAAAATTCTCTCAAATATACAGTATATCCCGGACAAAAACATTTGTGTGGATGAGTTGCTTATCCACATCAGCAGGCAGGCTGGGCATCAAGCAGTTCATCCCCAGTAAAAACTCTGCAAGTTATGTGACAGACCCACGGGGTACACTTATGCGTTCTGCGTGTAAAAAGGCAAGGACACCCAGCTGTATCCCCCTAACTGCCCAGATTATATTGGAACATTGGAAGTGGAAAATCATTTGGAACCTTGTATTCCCACTCTTTGAAAAGGGTTATCATCTCTACATTCATAATTATTATACCAGCTTGCCCCTTTTCTGCAATCTTTACCAGAAGAAAACATTAGAGTGTGGCACCGTTAGAGCCAAAAGGAAGGGCTTCCCTCAAAGAGTGGTAAATACAAAACTAAATAGAGGGGAGCAGTTTGCGGAATGAAGAAGTATTAGGTATGAAGTGAAGGGACAAACGAGACATATATATTGTTTCTGCAGTTCTCAATGACACCACTGTTCAAATCCACAGAAGGAATGGCCCAGTCTAGAAGCCCCAATGTGTACATGAGTACAATTTGTTCATGGGGGGAGTCGTTTTTACAGATTACATGATCCAGCCCTATCTTGCAACAAGAAGAACCTGCAACTGGAACCAGAAAGTCTCCATTTATCTTTTTAATTTGGCAATATATAATTCTTATGTTATCTACTGTAAATCCACTGAAAGACCCGAACCCTTTCTCCGATACCAAGAGGAAATAGTCACTGATCTTGTGTACCAGGAAGGCCTCCCACCAAAAAGCATTTGCTCAAAAGCAGTGAGCAAACTCCACAAACGCCATTTTCCGGATAAAGTCGTGTCCCCCCCCCGAGAAACAGGCCAAAAAAAAAGTAGGGTGTGCTCTAGAGGGGAAGTTAGACAAGACGCCCTTTATAATTGTCCCCAGTGTCCTTCCCAACCAGGCCTCTGCATAGGAGAATTCTTCCGCTTTTACCTTACTTCTATAATAGTAGTGAAGTATGGTTCACCCCGTATCTGACCATTTGCTTTCAAACTCATCACGTCTCTGCCTGCTCCTAAACTAACCTTGGACTGTTATTCGGCCATGCCTCTGCCTGCCACCTAAACTGACAATGCCTCTGCCCACCACCAGAATGGACCCTGGCCTATTATTAAACCATGCCTCTGCCTGCCACCTAAACTGATCATGCCTCTGCCTGCAATTTGAACGGACTGTTTAGTAGGAAGTGGGTGGAAGGCGCGTGATCAGACGCTTACATCAAGAAATGTATGGTTTATTTATGTAAAAGAATACAGACATATAGTCATATAGATATAAAATCATACAAATACTACATAATATTAAAAAAAATGAAAAACAGGTA
Organism: Aquarana catesbeiana; assembly: GCF_042186555.1. Classification (NCBI taxonomy): domain Eukaryota; kingdom Metazoa; phylum Chordata; class Amphibia; order Anura; family Ranidae; genus Aquarana; species Aquarana catesbeiana. The sequence goes on along the minus strand of NC_133324.1, from coordinate 160,869,618 downwards.
ACAAAATAAGTACTAGGAAGTTAAAATTGGGGTGTGCCCATATTGAGGCAGGTATTTAAGAAAGGCTGACGCGTTTCGAGGAAAACCTCTTCATCAGAGCCAGGAGAACTGGAGCACAGTCTGTATGGGCCGGTAGGCCGACATGTGTACATGGGGAGAGGTGGTGTTGCTAGTAGGAGGATGTGTCCTGTGATGGACAATTGATTATTCCAAGTTCCATACCCAGGTGTTCTAGATGGGGTATAAATAAGAACAATATATACCGTACACTACAGACTGGAGACGTAAGATAAGTTAAGTTTACATTGAAAAATGCATTCATAAAATGATAAAAAGTATATAATAAAATATATTAGAAATAAAAATTACCATATCAGTACAAAAAATTAATGATAGGTAGTGGGATTTTGAAGCACAGAGCATGAGATTGTAGTCTAAATACATACAAATAAAAGAATCTACGCATACATAAGTGTACACACACATACTCGTGTACACATACATGCACATACTTACACGTGCATAATACAGACGCATGTAAATGCATAAAAAAAAAAAAACATATATGCATATGAGGGGGGGGGGGGGAAGGGGGCGATGGTAAATGAAGTAAATGAAGTAAAAAGTGCACTGAGACACATTGAGAGATATTGTCTCTCCGCATGGTAAAACCGGTTGTGCTTTTGTCCAAAGGACATGTGCATGCGTGTAAAAACTCTGCCAGCACATAAACGCTGTGCTGGAACAGATATGTGGAGGTATGTCCCTGTTCACTGAAAGCACAAATGGGGGCACAAAGATGGCCATGTGGTTTGTGCAAAAACAGAAATGTGTTCATTCAAATGGAAATCCACAAAAATGTATACAAAAATGCATATATCAAATGTACATAAAAATCTAAAACGCATATGCATATATATACATAGATAAAAAAACAATATGCACAAAATAAATATATGTATATATTCACATAAATCTGTACACAATTATATATACACACATACACACATATGCACACATATATATATATATATATATATATATATATATATATATATATACACGCACACATATACATGTCCACATGCATGCACACACATGTGGAGACCACCCCTACACAGCATGTATTGTGCCTATGTAGAACCAGTGTCATGGCGGTAGGGTGGGAATGTGTAGTTTGTGCAACGCAATAGCGGAGAGTGGCGGGAGTGGATACGTTAGGGGGATAATCTGGTGTTGGTGACCAAATATTGGAGGTGGCAGACAGGTGGGCTGATGACAGAACGCACCTACCTATGGATGTAAATAGATTGTATTTTCTTTTTGCGGTGCTGTTAGGCTGTCAGATGTGCCTGTAGTGAAACATAAGTTGAGCAGGGAAAGTAAGCAAGCTCTTATGGACACTGCTGGGTTTAACAGGATAAGGAAGTTACAAAGACCATTGTGGCTGACCTGTCTCAGGAGAAGTGTGTAGACACAGCTGCAAACTGTAAAGATCCTTTGGAGTGGAGAGCCGTGTGATCCTGGCAGCAGAAGGGGGGGGGGAGGAGGAGGGAGGAGGTGTCCTTGAGGCAGCTGATGCCTGGATAGAAAGCGTCTTGCTGCCTAGGGATAGGAAAGGTTTTGTGATGAGGTTGTGCTGGGGGTTTAAAAGACTCTGGGAGGCGGGTCTGAGGGCATGAATGAAAAGGCTATTATTGAATCCAATTAAGCCATATAAAGTAATGTGATATGAAAAGTGTGACTATGATTTGAATAGTGAACCGGAGGTATTTTGTGCAGAACACATATATATATATATATATATATATATATATATATATATATACATATACATACACATATACATATATATACATATATATATATACATACACATATATATACACACACATACACACATACATACATACATACATACACACACATACATATACACACATATACACATACATACATATACACACATAGGTTTATATGGGTTGTTAAACAGCAGAAGTGAATAATATGAGGAGAAATGGTGTACATGAAACTGCGGGGACAGGAGAGGGTATACAGGGTTTACCGTACGGTGGAATGATGGTGATGGTATAAAGGGGATCACAGGTAATAAGGGGGGGGGATGGCTAGGATAGAGGGGGTGGGGCAAAGCATGATGGTGATATTCTGTATCTAGATGGCCCCGTGGATATCTAGATCTTCATTCATTCCATCGGGAACCAATGACCCAAGAGTGAAAATCCAGAATGATTCTTGTTTACAGAGTCTTCTGAATCTCCTCCCATTGTCAGCGTCTTTTTTGATAGCTTCAATGCCAAACACTTTGATGCCTGTTGGATTGCTGTTATGACATTCTCTGAAATGCCTAGGTACTGAATAGCTGTGGCATTTTTTATTTTTACTCTGATGGTACGTGTTACTATTGATTATGCTGCATTTGTGTTCGCTAAATCTTGTCCTGAGTGGACGTATTGTGCGCCCAACATACAGAAGACCGCATGGACAGATAAGACCATAGACTACATAGGAGGTACCGCAATTGATGAACTGTTTGATTTTGTGGTACTGGCCGTTGGACCCCATGATTTCTTTTTTGCGGTGTGCCATGAAGGCACAGGCTCCACAGTTTTTGGTTCCACACTTGTAGTTGCCTTTCTGGTCGAAGATGGATGCCCAATTGCCAGTGGGGGTCTTGGTTTGGTTCTGAGGTTTTCGTACTCTACTCGGAGCTATTAGGCTTCTAAGATCTTTGGATTTTCGAAACACAACTACTGGTTTGGGTGGTAGAACTGGATTGAGGATGGGATCCTGCTTGAGAATGTTCCAATTTTTCTCAATGGCTCTCTGTATGTCGAATGCTTTGGTGTTATATTGTGTACTGAATCTGATGGGGTTGGAGATATTGCTGTCGGTGGTCCTTTTATTGCCGCTTGTTTTGTTAGCCTCCATTGCCATAGTGACAGAGGGATGTTCGTCATACTGGGTCCAATATTTGTAAAAGGCCTGTTTAATGAGTGATTCTTCATAACCCTTCTCAGGAAATTTCTTTTTTAAGATGGATCCCTGTTTTTCATAGTCACTTTTCTTAGTGCAGGTTTTCTTCAGCCTGCAGAATTGCCCGTGAGGTATGTTACGGATCCATTTGGGATGGTGGTGACTTTTGGCGTGGAGGTAGGAATTTCCAGCACTAGGTTTGAAATGGGTTTTGGATATAATGCTGCCTTCCTCGATTTGCAGGTCTAAATCCAGAAAGACGAGTGATGTGTTGTCGACTACATGGGTGAAAGAGATGCCATAAGGATTGGAGTTGCAGTATTCCAGAAATTTGTTTAGATCCATATGTGATCCGTTCCAAATGATCAGGATGTCATCAATGTATCGGGTGTAGAGGGCGAGCTGATCTTTAAAAGGATTGTTGGCCCAGATGAACAGATCTTCCCACATGCCCATGAAGAGGTTTGCGTAGCTAGGTGCAAATTTTGCTCCCATGGCAGTTCCCTTGGTTTGGCGAAAATACTCGCCCACGAAGGAGAAGTAATTGTGAGTGAGGCAGAATTCGATGGAGTCGAGGAGGAATTTGGTCTGTAGAGGGTGTATGTTACTCTTGGAGAGAAAGTGTTTGGCTGCTTCTATGCCATATTTGTGTTCGATGGAGGTATAAAGAGAAGAGACATCCAATGAGAGCCATTTGAAATGCGGTTGCCAAGAAAATGATGAAAGGATGTCGAGCATGTGTCCGGAATCTTTTACGTATGATGGTAGTTGTATTACTAAGTCTTGTAGGAAGTAGTCGATATAACAACCTAGATTGCTGGTTAAGCTGTCGATCCCAGCAATAATAGGTCTGCCCGGTGGATTTGTCTGATTCTTGTGAATTTTGGGGATATGGTAGAAATGGGGAGTCAGTGGATGCTGTTTGTTAAGGAAAAGGAGTTCGCTTTTCGTGATGACTCCATTATCCATAGCTTGATTTAATAGGACTTCGAGGGAGGTTGCAAAAGATGGTAGTGGGTCAGCAGGGAGTTTCTCATATGTGTCAGTATCTCCAAGGAGTCTCAGGGCCTCTGTCAGATAGTCAGCTTGATTTTGAATTACTAGACCACCACCTTTATCAGCTTGCCTAATAATGATGTCTTCTCTATCCTGGAATTTCTTAAGGATCTCTTTGGGGACTTCGTGGTCTTTGTTCTTAATGTTTATGGATTTGTCACTGAGACAATTTTTTTGACAGATCCTTTTAATTTCGTCCAGCACTATCTCATAGAATATTGGAATGAATTTTCCTTTTGCCCAATGGGGATGGAAGGAAGACTTGGGTTTGAAGTTGGTGTGTGTGATCTGTTTTTCCATGAGGGCTAAGAGTTCTGGTTCAGTTTCATAGTCCTCGCAGACTCCCTCCTGAAAAAGACTCTCCAAGTTTTCGAGTGCGTTGTCCGTATTTGGTGCAATATTGTCAATTTGAACGGACCCTGGCTTGTTTATCGACAATGCTTCTGCCTGCCCCCTGATTGTTTATCAACCATGTTTCTGCCTTTCACGTGAACTGACCTGACCTGTAAACTGACCATGTTTTTTGCCTGCCGCTTGGACTGATCTTTTGCCCTGTTATTGTAGTTGTAGGATTCAAGATAACACAAGGGGCTTCAGAATAGTGTTTCTGAATGTAGAAAACTAAATTTTTGGTTTTCTCCAGGTTTTATAATTCCCAAATTAGGGTATGGGGACTGGAGGCTTCGAAAAAAATTTGGGTAGGAAGAAGCCTCTACTCCTGTGCCCAGGTCTTACCTGAGGCCCTAAGGCTGATTTTTCTGCCTGCTGCCGACTGACCCTGGCCTGGTAATTGATCATGCCTTCCGCCTGAACAGACCACACCTCTGCCTGCTACCTGTACTGACTCTGGCCTGTTTATGGACCATGTTCCTGCCTACTGTCAGGACAAATACTTTGACTGTGCTGACCCCCTTGCTGCCTGGACAATTCCTTTGGCTGTTGCTGACTACATCTCTGTCTGATGCCTGGACCAATGCTTTGGCTGTGCTGACAATATCTTTGCCTGCTGCCTGTACTGAACTTGGACTGTTTATGGACAGAATTTCTGCCAGCTGCTTGGATGATTCTTTCCGCTGTCACTGACCACATCCCTGTCTGCTGCCTGGACCAATGCTCTCCTCTGTGGACAACTGCACTACTAAAACCACAGGTAATCTTTTTTTTGCCTCATAGAATATACGTCGGGGTGCTTTCCAAAATGTGGTCATTTTGTGAGTAATTCTATTGTCCTGTGCTCCAAAGGCCTTCAAAAATGTGAAAGGTAGTCAGGAAATTAGATGTATAGTTTATGCCCCTAGAACGCTTGAAGATGCTACTTGGATGTTGGGCCTCTGTATGTGGCCAAGCTGTGGAAAAGTCTCACACATGTGGTATTGCCATTCTCAGGAGTAGCAGAATGTGTTTTGGGGTGTAATTATTGGTATGTACATGCTATGCATTAGAAATATCTTATAAATGGACAATTTGTGTAAAAAAAAAAAATACATTTTCATTTTCTTTCCACATTTTCCAAAAACTTGTAAAAAAAATTACATGTTAAAAAGACTCATTATGCCTCAAAGAATATACCTTGGAGTGTTTGCTTTCCAAAATTGGGTCATTTGTGGGTGTTTCCACTGTCCTGGTGCTCCAGGGCCTTCAAAACTGTGATAAGTAGTCAGGAAATTAAATGTGTAATTTATGCTCCTATAATGCCTGAAACTGCTTCTTGGATGTATGTGGCCAGGCTGTGATAAAGTCTCACACATGTGGTATTGTATACTCAGGACAAGTAGCAGAATGTGTTTTGGGGTGTGATTGCAAGTATGCCTATGCCGTGTGTGAGAAATAATTTGTTAATATGACAATTTTGTGTAAAAAATAAATAAATCATTTCTTCATTTTCCAAAGAATTGTGGGAAAAATTAAAACTTCAAAAAACTCACAATGCCTCTTAATAAATATCTTGGACTGTCTACTTTGCAAAAAGGGGTCATTTGGGGGGTATTTGAACTGTCCTGACATTTCAGGGCCTCAAGAAATGAGATAGACAGTAAGTACATCAAGACTGACCAATTTTCAATGTAGTTTGTAGACTCTATAACTTTCACAAAGACTAAATAATATACACTGATATAGGTTATTTTTACCAAGGATATTTAGCAGTATAAATGTTGGCCTAAATTTATGAAGAAAAATTACTTATTTGCAAAATTTTATTATAGAAACTAAAAAAAAATGTGTTTGTTTTTTCCAAAATTTTCACTTTTTTTTTTCACTTCTATCGCAAAAAAAATAAGAAAACCTAATGGTGATTAAATACCACCAGAAGAAAGCTCCATTTGTGTGAAAAAAAATGATAAAAATGTTGTTTTGTTACAGTGTACAGTGCTGAAAATTGGTCTGGGCAGGAAGGGGGTAAAAGTGCCCAGTATTGGTGTGGTTAAAGGAACGTAGCAGAGTTTATTTGAAGTACATAGCAGTATTTTCTTGTTCAATATTTTTATTGAATTTTTTGCATAAGAAAAGACAAAGTATAGCAGATATTATAACAAGGGATAAATATATGAACAATAGAGACATATCAATATAGTCTTTACTAAAATAATTCTCACAGGCTAGGAGAAATCAGAGATAATAAGTAAAATTTTAAATTAGTCAATAAATTGTGGACTACAATATTAATCAAAATTTATATATGAAACATATAAAGTATGCCTCCAGACCACCTAACCACCCCTCTTGGGCTCAAACTGTGGATAGGTGGGGGCATGGATAATCAAAAATGATATTGCTAATACAGATAGGAATTAGTCCATATAGTACATCTGAGAGAATAGGAAAAAAATCTAAATGGGGAACGAAAAAAAGGAGTGATACTCTCATTATAAATTATTGACTATATTTAACAATTGGAGAAGAAAAATTGTGAAAGTCTAATATGTATAAAGGCATTACTCATTGATAATGAGATATGAGTCATTCAAATAAGATGTAAGGATATCCCTAATTATCAATAACATAATAAATAATAAAGGAAAAGATATTAGAGAGAGAAGAGAAAAGAATAGAATAGAATAAGAGACTTATACGGGCATTATGACCTTAGTGCTGAATATTAAATAAAATTTATATAGGTTTGCCCTAGAAATTAAAGAAATCTAAGAGAAATAAATAGTAAGATAAGAATAAAAAGAAGAAAATAGAGAAGAAAAGAAAAGAATCCCCCGAAGTGGTGTCCCGACTCCCGACTTAGATAAGCAATAATACATCGATATTATAGGAACTTTAATAGGGTAACATCAATGACTGGTCGAAATCTGAAGAAAAAAAGTGTTTAACCCATGGCTGCCAAATCATACGGAATTTATTAATATTATTATCTTCGATAGCTGTCATTTTTGCGAAAATAAGGGCCTTGTTCGTTCTATGTTTGACTTCTGCCACAATCAGAGTATTAGACTTCCATGCTTTGGCTATAGTTTGTTTGGCTGCAGTATTGATTTGAATGAGCAATTTGAATTGATTACGGGTTATGTTGTCCGGTTTAAGATTTAGGAGTGCAATGGCTGGATCTAGTGTTATAGGAATTTCTAATGCTTTAGATGCCATGGCAAATACTTTTTTCCAGAAGTCTTGTGCTATCGGGCATTGCCACCATTAGGGATGAGCTTCGTGTTCGAGTCGAACCCATGTTCGACTCGAACATCGGCTGTTCGATCGTTTGCCGAATTGCGAACGTTATGGGCCGTTCGCGCTAAATTCGTGTGGCGCGTCACGGCCCATAATTCACTGCGGCATCGCAGTGCATTGCTGGCTGATGATTGGCCAAGCATGCACTATGACCCGCATGCTTGGCCAATCACAGCGCCGTCAGTAGAGAGAGCTGTAATTGGCCAAAGCCAGGGTGGCTTTGGCCAATTATGGCTCAGGGGATTTAGTACACACCCCACACTATATAAGGCCGCCTGCACGGCGGCCCTGTGTAGTGTGTGTTCCGGTGTGCTGAGAGATAGAGAGAGAGAGAGAGACAGTGTCATTTGATTTGAGTTAGATAGATTAGGCAGAACAGTCAGTCAGTTAGCTGCACTTACAGTGTATTGTGTATATATATGCATCCCAGGTGTTGCATATATATATATACACTGTATTCAGTTTAGCTAGATCCGTTCCTGTTATCTTCTATCTAGACTATTTACATTTAATGCAGTGCGTCCTGCTCACAGTGTTCAGCTAGATCCGTTCCTGCTATTTACATTTAGTGCAGTGCGTCCTGCTCACAGTGTTCAGCTAGATCCGTTCCTGTTATCTTCTAGACTATTTACATTTAGTGCAGTGCGTCCTGCTCACAGTGTTCAGCTAGATCCGTTCCTGCAATTTACATTTAGTGCAGTGCGTCCTGCTCACAGTGTTCAGCTAGATCCGTTCCTGCTATTTACATTTAGTGCAGTGCATCCTGCTCACAGTGTTCAGCTAGATCCGTTCCTGCTATTTACATTTAGTGCAGTGCGTCCTGCTCACAGTGTTCAGCTAGATCCGTTCCTGTTATCTTCTAGACTATTTACATTTAGTGCAGTGCGTCCTGCTCACAGTGTTCAGCTAGATCCGTTCCTGCAATTTACATTTAGTGCAGTGCGTCCTGCTCACAGTGTTCAGCTAGATCCGTTCCTGCTATTTACATTTAGTGCAGTGCGTCCTGCTCACAGTGTTCAGCTAGATCCGTTCCTGCTATTTACATTTAGTGCAGTGCGTCCTGCTCACAGTGTTCAGCTAGATCCGTTCCTGCAATTTACATTTAGTGCAGTGCGTCCTGCTCACAGTGTTCAGCTAGATCCGTTCCTGCTATTTACATTTAGTGCAGTGCGTCCTGCTCACAGTGTTCAGCTAGATCCGTTCCTGTTATCTTCTAGACTATTTACATTTAGTGCAGTGCGTCCTGCTCACAGTGTTCAGCTAGATCCGTTCCTGCAATTTACATTTAGTGCAGTGCGTCCTGCTCACAGTGTTCAGCTAGATCCGTTCCTGCTATTTACATTTAGTGCAGTGCGTCCTGCTCACAGTGTTCAGCTAGATCCGTTCCTGCTATTTACATTTAGTGCAGTGCGTCCTGCTCACAGTGTTCAGCTAGATCCGTTCCTGCTATTTACATTTAGTGCAGTGCGTCCTGCTCACAGTGTTCAGCTAGATCCGTTCCTGTTATCTTCCTACTGACAGGCAGGCTTGTCTGGTTACAGTATATAAAGCTACCTGAAGAAAATTACAGGTGTTCTATTTGATCCTATTAGTACCACGGTCAGGCAGCTAGACTATTTACATTTAGTACAGTGCGTCCTGCTCACAGTGTACAGCTAGATCCGTTCCTGTTATCTTCCTACTGACAGGCAGGCTTGTCTGGTTACAGTATATAAAGCTACCTGAAGAAAATTACAGGTGTTCTATTTGATCCTATTAGTACCACGGTCAGGCAGCTAGACTATTTACATTTAGTACAGTGCGTCCTGCTCACAGTGTTCAGCTAGATCCGTTCCTGTTATCTTCCTACTGACAGGCAGGCTTGTCTGGTTACAGTATATAAAGCTACTTGAAGAAAATTACAGGTGTTCTATCCCAGCTTAGTGCAGCTACAGGCCATTAGTATGTCTGGAAGGCCAAGAAGGAGAGGCAGACAGTCACAAGCCAATAAGAGAGGGCAAGCAGGCTCTGTGTCTAGTGCTGGTCGTGGAGACGGTGCATCCTCATCAGCACGTGGCCATGGGACACGCTTGGCCTTTTTTTCGGCAGCTGGCCATGTTGAGCCGCAACATGCGGAAGACTTGGTCGAGTGGATGACCAAGCCGTCCTCATCCTCCTCATCCTCTCTCACCCATGCCCAGGGTGCTTTGTCTGGCAAAGCAGCGGCCTCTTCCCTCAGCTCAATGTCATCAGTGACTCCTTCCCTAGCTCCACCATGTCCTCATGAGGATTCCCTCGAACTGTTTGACCACAGTGTTGGGTACATGCTCCAGGAGGATGCCCAGCGTTTGGAAGGCTCTGATGACGATACTGAGCTCGATGAAGGCAGTAACATGAGCGCGGACAGAGGGGGTGCCCAAGAAGGACAGCAATCTGGCAGTCATGCTCCCCCTGCTGCAGCATACTGCCAGGTTTGCTCCAGTGATGAGGAGGGAGGGGATGATGAGGTCACTGACTCAACGTGGGTGCCTGATAGGAGAGAGGAGGAGGAGGAGGAGGAGGAGGCGGCAGCACATCACCAACGAGGCAGGATGCCCTCCAGGGGCCAGCCTAAGGGCAGCACATTGACTGCATCACACCCCAAAGCTCCACATGTGCAGGGCGCTGCAGTCTCTGCGCGTTATTCAAAAAGTTCTTTGGTGTGGGCCTTTTTTGAGACGAGTGCATCAGATCGCACCGCTGCTATTTGCAACATATGTCTCAAGCGTATCTCGCGTGGCCAAAATATCTCCCGCTTGGGTACCACATGCTTGACCAGACATATGTTGACCTGCCATGCAGTTCGTTGGCAAGCGTATCTAAAAGACCCACACCAAAGAACAAAGAGGATCTCTCCTTGCTCCTCATCAGCTGAAATTTCCAACCCCACTAGACCTTCAGTCCTCTCTGAGACCTGCAGTGAGAGGAATGAAGGTGTAGAATTAGGTGTGTCACAGCCAAGTACTTGTGGGCAATCTGCTTTTGGTACACCGACGTCAGATTGTACCAGGCAAATTTCCCTGCCCCAGCTGCTGCACCGCCGAAAGAAGTTTGCTCCCAGCCATCCACATGCCCAGCGGTTGAATGCTAGCTTGGCAAAATTGCTAGCACTTCAACTGCTGCCTTTTCAGTTGGTAGACTCTGCCCCCTTCCGTGAGTTTGTGGAATGTGCGGTTCCTCAGTGGCAGGTACCCAAACGCCACTTTTTCTCACGGAAGGCGATTCCGGCTCTCTACCGGCATGTGGAAGGCAATGTCCATGCCTCGCTGGACAGGGCGGTCAGCGGTAAGGTGCATATTACCGCTGACTCATGGTCCAGCAGGCATGGACAGGGACGTTACCTAAGTTTCACGGCGCATTGGGTGACTCTGCTGGCAGCTGGGAAGGATGCAGGACAAGGTGCAGTAGTGTTGGAGGTTGTTCCGCCACCACGCCTCCAAAATGCTGATTGTGACACACCTCTCTCCTCCACCCCCTCCTCTTCTTCTTCCTCCATGGCCTCTTCCTCGGAACCAGCGGTGCTCCGTAGGCGTTCAAGGGGCTACGCAAGTACGCAGGCCAAAAGATGCCATGCGGTGCTTGAGCTGGTGTGCTTGGGGGACAGGAGCCACACTGGGGCAGAGGTTCTGTCAGCTCTGCAGGGGCAGGTTCAGAGGTGGTTGACGCCACGCCAACTTAAGGCAGGAATGGTGGTTTGCGACAATGGCACCAACCTCCTCTCTGCCCTCCGACAGGGACAAATGACCCATGTGCCCTGTTTGGCTCACGTCCTTAACTTGGTGGTGCAGCGGTTCTTGGGCAGGTACCCGGGCTTACAGGATGTCCTGAGGCAGGCCAGGAAAGTCTGTGTGCATTTCCGCCGGTCATATAATGCCAGTGCTTGGCTGACGGACCTCCAAAAGGAGTTTAACCTGCCCAAGAACCGCCTAATCTGTGACATGCCCACCAGGTGGAACTCAACGTTGGCCATGCTGCAGCGGCTGCACACGCAGCAGAGGGCCATCAATGAGTACCTGTGCGACTATGGCACCAGGACAGGGTCAGGGGTGCTTGGTTTTTTTTCCCCACGCCAGTGGGCCATGATCAGGGATGCATGCACTGTCCTGTCACCATTCGAGGAGGCCACGAGGATGGTGAGCAGTGACAGTGCATGCATCAGTGACACTGTCCCCCTTGTCCACCTGTTGGAGCACACGCTGCGTGGAATAATGGACAGGGCACTTGAGGCAGAACAGAGGCAGGAAGAGGAGGACTTCCTTAGCTCTCAAGGCCCCCTTTATCCAGACAGTGTTCCTGCGTGCCCGCCGATCACACAGGAAGAGGACGAGGAGGAAGAGGAGGAGGAGGAAGATTGTGTCAGTATGGAGGTGGAGCCTGGCACTCAGCATCAGCAGCAGTCTTTAAGGGATCAGTCCCAAGAAACAGATGGACTTGTACGTGGCTGGGAGGAGGTGGCTGCGGACCATGTCGTTCTTAGTGACCCAGAGGACTCCGGACCGAATGCCTCAGCAAACCTACGCTGCATGGCCTCCCTGATCCTGCAAAGCCTGCGTAAGGATCCTCGTATTCGTGGTATCAAGGAGAAGGACCAATACTGGCTGGCAACCCTCCTTGATCCACGTTACAAGGGTAAGGTTGCGGACCTTATCTTGCCATCGCAGAGGGAGCAGAGGATGAAACATCTTCGGGAGGCCTTGCAGAAAGGTCTGTGCAACGCGTTCCCAGAGACTGGGAGGTTACAAACTCCTGTTTCTGGACAACGTGTTGCTGAGGCTTCGGTCAGTCAAAGAAGGAGCGGTGGAGAAGGTGGCCGTCTGACCGATGCGTTCAGACAATTTTTTGGTCCGCAGCCCCAAGGTATGATCGGTTCCAGCAACCATCGCCAGCGTCTGTTTTACATGGTGCAGGAATACCTAGGGGCAAGATCAGACTTGGACACCTTTCCCACCGAAAATCCTCTGGGTTACTGGGTCTTGAGGATGGATCACTGGCCAGAGCTTGCACAGTATGCAATTGAGCTACTGGCCTGTCCTGCATCCAGCGTTCTTTCGGAACGCACATTCAGTGCTGCTGGAGGCGTGGTAACCGATCACAGGGTGCGTCTGTCCACCGACTCGGTCGATCGGCTGACCTTCATAAAAATGAATGAGTCTTGGATCACCACCAGCTACCAAGCACCTGATGCTGATGTAACCGAATAATTTTTTTTGAAATCTCAGATCCCTTCAAAGACTGCCTATGCTGATGCTGAGTGACTATCCCTGAGTAATTATCCTCTTCCTCCTCAATCATCACGCTGATAGCTTGTAAGAACATTTTTGGTTCTGGGCGCCACCACCAGTGCCTAAGGCACAATTTTTCAGCCCCTGTTTAACAGGGGCGTGTAATTACAATTTTTGATGTAATACTTTGCAGCAGGGCTCGTTCCTGCATTCCAACTAGAGTGTCTGTGAGGGGTTGCAGTGTTGTGGCACCAGCACCAGTGCCTAGGGCCCAATTTTTCTGCCCCTGTCTAACAGGGGCGTGTAATTACAATTTTTGATGCAATACTTTGCAGCAGGGCTCGTTCCTGCGTTCCAACTAGAGTGTCTGTGAGGGGTTGCAGTGTTGTGGCACCAGCACCAGTGCCTAAGGCCCAATTTTTCTGCCCCTGTCTAACAGGGGCGTGTAATTACAATTTTTGAAGCAATAATTTGCAGCAGGGCTCGTTCCTGCGTTCCAACTAGAGTGTCTGTGAGGGGTTGCAGTGTTGTGGCACCAGCACCAGTGCCTAAGGCCTAATTTTTCAGCTCCTGTTCAACAGGGGCATGTAATTACAATTCTTGATCTAATATTTCACAGCAGGGCCCTGTGAGGGCTTACAGTGTTGTGGCCACAGCAACACCTAAGGCCCAAATTTCTGCTGAGTATATAGGGCAGGACCCTACTTTCAAACATCTAACTTACAAACGACTCCTACTTGCAAACGGAAGGAGACAACAGGAAGTGAGATGAAATCTACCCCTAGGAAGGGAAATTCTCTCCTGTAAGAGTTAATATGGGAAAACAATTTCTCCTTTCCACTGATGCTTTCCAATCCTTGTTCCACAAAAAAACCCAAATTTTCAAAAAACATTTTTCATTGGGACAAAAAAGTGAGGTGAAATCTTCTGAAGAGGAGGAAAGACAGCAAAACAAATGTCACAGGGGTGATAACCCTTCCCTATGTTTTCCAAAAAGCTTAGAAAAGATTTTTTGGCTGGAGATAAACACGTTAAAAATGTTCAAAATTACAAACAGATTCTACTTAACAACAAACCTACAGTCCCTGTCTTGTTTGCACCACCTGTATACTGCTGTTCAGAGTATATAGGGCCTGGTGGCCCCACACCTTTCCTTATTTTAATTTGGGTGCGGGGTTCCCCTTAATATCCATACAAGACCCAAAGGGCCTGGTAATGGACTGGGGGGTACCCATGCCGTTTGTCTCACTGATTTTCATCCATATTGCCATGACCCGACATGACATTAAACCCGCAAGCAGTTTTAAATGAGATTTTTTCCTTTAAAAATGACATTTGGTGCAGGGACTGTTCTAAACATGGGAAACACGCGTCACTTTACAGGCATACTATAGACACCCCCCAGGTACGATATTTAAAGGAATATTTCACTTTTTTTTTTTACTTTAAGCATCATTAAAATCACTGCTCCCGAAAAAACGGCCGTTTTTAAAAGTTTTTTTTGCATTGATACATGTCCCCTGGGGTAGGACCCGGGTCCCCAAACCCTTTTTAGGACAATACCATGCAAATTAGCCTTTAAAATGAGCACTTTTGATTTCGAACGTTCGAGTCCCATAGACGTCAATGGGGTTCTAACGTTCGTGCGAACTTTCGGTCCGTTCGCGGGTTCTGGTGCGAACCGAACCGGGGGGTGTTCGGCTCATCCCTAGCCACCATATATGCAGGTGGGTACCTGGTGAGGAACAACCTCTGAAGCAATTACTAGGATAAGAAGGAGTAAATTTAGCAATCCTAGCTGGTACTAAATACCAACGCGCCAAAACTTTGAAGTTAGTTTCAAGAGCAAAGCAATTAGGGGAAGAGGATTTGGTAGCCATCCATATGTTAGACCAGTCATCGATAGTGAATGTCTGTCCTAAATCTGTTGCCCATTTAGCAGTATAAGACGGAAGTATATCATTAGGAGTATTAATGAAATTTTGATAAATGAGTGAAATAATCCCTCTAGCATGTGGGTCATTCATACAAATATGTTCAAATTGAGACAATTGATTAAGCATAGTACCGGTCCTAAGAAAAGGCATATAAAAATTCTTAATTTGTAGATAACGAAATATTTCATTACAAGGTAATTCATTGTTATCACATAAAGTAGAGAATGCTTGAAATTTATCAATAGAGACTAGTTTATATAATCTAACCAGGTTTGTAGAAGACCAAGCAGAAAATGACTTTGGAAATTTCCAAGCAGGATAAAAAGCTGGGTTCCCTAGAAAAGAAAGAAGGGGATTGTGCATAGATTGAAGCATATGAGATTTACCAAACTTATCCCAAATATTTAATGAATGTTTCGTAATGGGGTTAAATAGATGAGATCTATCTCTAGGTTGCATCCATAACAAATTGGCTACAGATATGGGGTCACTCTCAATAGATTCAATAGCTACCCAAAGGGGTATTTCTTCCTTAGAATGGTATTTAGTTAAAATTGATATTTGTGCAGCGTGATAATAAGAGGAAAAGTTTGGTAACCCCAATCCCCCACATGTTTTGTTAAGGTAAAGAGTGGATTTAGATATACGGGGTTTAGTATTACCCCAAATGAACGACATCACTTTACTTTGTGTAATTCTAAAGAAATATGATGGTATAGAAATCGGAAGTACTCTAAATAGGTATAAATATTTTGGTAATAACGACATTTTTATAGTATTTATCCGTCCCAACCATGACAATGGAAGAGAGGACCATTGTTTCATAAGGCCTGTGGTCTGTTTCAATAGAGGTAGATAATTGACTGCAAAAAGATCAGAAAGTGAGGATGTGAGGTATATTCCTAAGTATGGTAATTTATGAGAGACCCAATTAAATGGTAAGGAATTTTGAGCCTGTTGAAGTTCTGAGACTGATAAAGATATATTTAGTGCATTTGATTTAACTGGGTTTACAAAGAGTCCTGAAATATGTGCAAATTTATCAAGTACGCAAAGATTAGGGGCGGAAATGTGGGGATGTGATAAAAAAATAAGGGTATCGTCTGCAAAAAGACAAAGCTTGTGTTGATAACCACCTAATTCAATACCTTTGATGTCTGGAGTAGATCTGATTAATTGTGCTAAAGGTTCTATAAGCAGAGCGAAAATCAACGGGGATAGGGGGCAACCCTGTCTCGTACCTCTTCTAATATCGAGCATTGCCGATTTATAACCGGCATATTTAATATAAGCCTTCGGGTTGTTATAAAGAGAGGAAACCCAGGTCAGAAAATGTATTCCAAAACCCCATTTTTGAAGCATATACTGCATATAAGGCCAGGTAACTGAGTCAAATGCTTTTTTGATGTCTAAAGATAAGAGGCAGGTTGGGATGCGTCTGGATTTGGCTGCATGAATGAGTAAAAGGGATCTCCTTATATTATCTCCTGCTTGTCTCTTGGGCATAAAACCCGTTTGGTCCCTGTGTATAAGTTGACCAATAATATTGTTCAATCTAGATGCCAGTATTTTAGCAAGCAATTTAATATCCAAATTGAGTAGGGATATAGGGAGATGATTAGTCCAAGAGGTAGTATCAGAACGGGGTTTGGGAATCATAACTATAATAGATTTTAATGTCTCAGATTGAAATAAGTGTCCTGCCAAAATAGAATTGAATGCTCTAGTCAAGATTGGAGTTAAGATGTGTTCAAAATTTTTATAATATGATGCCGAAAACCCGTCAGGGCCCGGTCTTTTATGGAGTTTTAAACTTTTTATAGCATTCTGAACTTCAATATTAGTGATAGGACACTCAAGTCTCTCACGTTGTTCATTAGCTAGAGTAGGGAGTTTGATATTGGAAAAAAGAGTATCTGCATTGATTTGATTAAAATCATGAGTATATGAATACACTTTAGCTAAATTAGAACTAAATATTTCTAATATTTTAATTGGATTACTAGTGTACGCATCACTTGACGTTTTCAGTCGTATAGGGGTCCGTATTTGATCTATTGATTTTAAATTTCTTGCCAAAGAGGTGGTAGGTTTGTTGGCATTAAGGTATTGAATGTGTTGTCGTTTACGTATAAGTTTGTCTGCTGAGTCAGATAAAAATAGATCTAGATCAAGACGAGCTTTGTCTAATTTAGAATTATTAATGGCATTCGGGGATGATTGAAAGGCAGAATGACAAGAGTTAAAGACATCTTCCAACTTTGCAAACAAAAGTTTACGTTCTCTTTTGAGATTTGTAGCTTGTTGTATCAGTCTTCCACGAATAACCACTTTGTGAGCTTCCCACAACATGGTGTCAGAAATATCTCCGGTATCATTGGAGGAAAGATAATCCTTTAGTGCTATTTCAATTTCACTACGACGGGAAGGGTGAGTTAATGTGGAATCATTAATACACCAATTAGTATCGTGGGATCTGGGTATTGTAGATGCAATGGATGTGCGTATCGCACAATGATCCGTCCATGTAAAAGGTAGAATGCTTGAAGATAAAATTTCAGGGGTCATGCTATAAGGGATTAGGATATGATCTATGCGTGAGAATGATTTATGTGGGTAGGAATAATGCGTAAAACGTCTACTAGTAGGATTAAGCTCTCGCCATGTGTCTACCAAACCATGTTTAGTAAGTAGATGTTGAAGAGTTATTTTAATAGACCTATTGATGGGAGTCGGAGGAGACTTATCTAAGAAGGGGAAAACTGTTGCATTTGAGTCTCCACATAAAACTACAGTGCCAAATTTGTGGGTTTCTACAATTTGGAAAAGATGGGACAAAAAGGATTCTGGCCTCTTATTTGGTGCATAATATGATATTATCGTGACAGCCATATCCAATATATATCCAGTGAGAAGTAAATATCTTCCCTCTGGATCTTTTAGTTGATTTAAAAGGGTAAATGGCATAGAACGATGAAATCCGATTAGAGTCCCTCGTTGTTTAACTGTGGTTGAGGCGGTATAAAATTGTGGATAAGAGGGGGAAAGAAATTTAGGAGTAGCTTTATCTGTAAAGTGAGTTTCCTGCAGACAAATAATGTGTGCCTTCTTGGCTGAGAAAAATTTCATTGCTTTTGTGCGTTTCTGTGGAATATTAAATCCTTGAACATTCAAGGATAGAATATTTATCGGGGCCATAATAAATCAGAGATGACTATCACACCATATAGAATACAATTAACAACTGGAGTCAAGGACACCACCCCGAGAGAAAGAGAAGGAAAAGAAAGGACAGAATAGAAGAGAACAATTTGCAATCGAATAACCCTAATATGATAATATGGTAAGCATAAAAAAAAGTAAAATGCTAGGGTAAGGGAGCGACTTAGAGGAGTAATCAAAAAACTCCAAGAGGCTCCAGAGCCATCCGCAGACGCCCACATAATAGCAGTGATGGAGAGGGGGGCAACAAGAAGTTCCGAAAGGACGAACTTCGCCGAAGAACCACAGCTCCATTAAAATATGCTACTAAAACATATAGTATTAGACGCAATCTTAGGCAAACTAAATTATTTAAATCTCTACCGACCTTAAGATTGTTTATTTATATGAAAATCGTGCCAAAAAAAAAAAAAAAATTTATTTTATATACATATATATATATATATATATATATATATATATATATATATATATATATATATATATATATATATATATATATATACATACATACATACATTTCTAAAATAAATAAAAAATATAAAATATATATGCAGACACATATACATATATATGTATATATATATGAACACACACATACATACATATTATTAATAGGTAGGATATTAAGCGTTGGTTATATCTGAGTACCAAAGTGTAATAAAAAAAAAAAATTTTTATATATATATATATATATATATATATATATATATATATATATATATATATATATATATATATATATAAAAAAATTTTTTAAAAATTTAAAAAAAAAAAAAAAAAAAAGGAGAAAAAAAAAAAATCTTTTCACTGGAAGTCCAAAAACCTGAAATTTTAGAGTTGTGAATAGTGGGTTCACTGAAATAATTTATAATATACTACTGAAGAATCGAATAGAAACTATCTATTAAAAGAAGAAAAAAAAATTTTTTTTATATATATACATATCAGTCCATTGAATCTTCAATATTAGGGGAAGAGTTATCAAAGCGGCCTCGCTTGTGTAGGTGTTGACGCGAAGAGGTGGGAGAGTTATGTACTCCTGTTGCATTTTGCTGAGGTGAACCTGATGCTGATCTTCTGCGTGTGAAGTCTTTAGTTGAATCCTGGTCTTTTAGGCCCAACTCGATCAAGGCTGACTGCAATTCCTCTGAAGAGCAACATATATATTTTGTTTCTAAGTGTGTAAATCTGAGCGAAAAAGGAAAACCCCAATGATAAGTAATTTGATGACGCTGAAGTACTTGTAATTGGGGTTTGAGTGCACGTCTTTTTGCCACTGTAATAGGATAAAGGTCTGCAAAAAGCTGATATACATGACCTTGAAAGGTGAGAGAATCCTTTTCTCTGGCTGCCGCAAGCAATTGTTCTTTAGTGCGATAAAAATGCATTTTAGCAATTATGTCCCTAGGAGGACCATTTATTCTACGCTGAGCTAAAGCTCTATGCACTCTATCCATTTCTAATCTCTCTATTGGAATACCAGGTTGTAGTTCCTGAAATAGTGCAGTAATAGTGGCTTGAACATCAAGGACAGTCTCAGGGATACCTCTAATCCGCAAGTTGGCCCTACGATCCCTATTCTCCTGATCCTCTAAACGTGACTGTAATACAGCATTTTCTTCTTTCAGGTTCATAAATTCTGATTCGTATTGCTGTGTTTGGCTTTCTAGATCATCCATCCTTATTTCTAACTCAGCTGTTCTTTGCCCCAGGTCCCTAATTTCCTTTGTTAATTTGTCTGTTATGTGGTCTGATGTCTGTTTCAGGGCTTTTTGTAATATTCTCTCAAATTTTTTAAATAAATCTGTTTGCGATGTTGACTGTGATCCTCCTATATCTGTATCAGACTCTCCAGAAAAATCTATAGCGTTTGTAGTAAGTTTCAGTGGCTTAGCAGTATGTGAAGTGCTGGGCTGTGAGGTAACTGCCGCCGCCATCTTGGAAATCTGACAGGCCGGCGTTTCTTTAATGTTACCGGATTTAATTTTGGATTTGGTTCCTTTCAAAACCATTTTAATAGTACCTGAATGCTTTACAGGTAAGTACCAGGTGGTTTTGAAGATTTTCGGCGTCTCTGGGACCTGTAGTCCTCCGGCGAAAACGGCCGCGGAGCTCTAAGCAGGCATATCTATCCCCTCAGGCGTCCGCGCATGCGCCCCACATAGCAGTATTTTATGGACCAGAAAATTTAAATCTGGTGACAAAATAATGCTCAATCTTAAACTTTAGTTTTTTAATATGGTGTATGTCAGGGATATGCAATTAGCGGTTGCAAAACTACAAGTCCCATCATGCCTCTGCCTCTGGGTGTCATGCTTGTGGCTGTCAGTCTTGCTATGCCTCATGGGACTTGTAGTTCTGCAACAGCTGGAGGTCCGCTAATTGCATATCCCAGGTGTATGTGTAAATGAGCTTTGGCCTGTCTCCCAGCTACTCACACATGTGCGTGGTGTGGTCAAAGTCAAATGTTACACCACAATACAGGACACATATGCCAGACAGTAAAGTGCATGCTAATGGGCCAAATTAAAATAAATTAAATAATAAATGAAAGGAAAATAAACAAACTTATTCCCCCATCAACACAAGCGAGGTGAATGGAGAAATCTGTGCTATCATTCCTATAGTGTACTAGATTGGCTCCAGCAGCTGATCAAATTAAATTTCTCCCACGGTCTCGTTCAACAGAAGTAGATCTACCGATTGACTAGGGAGGGATACACAAAGATCAAAATTTGGCCCATGCCCACTGAACCAGGCAAATTTTGATCCATGTGAACTGACCTTTACACTCACTTTAACAATGAGGTGACCTTTATCCAGGACCACATATGAATTACTTGTAGAAGAATAGAACATTGTCTTACACATCAATGCAATGTTTAAAGTAATACTAAAGTCTCCTTTTTTTTTCTTTAACCACTTCAGCCACGGTAGGTTCACCCCCCCCCCCTTTCCTGACCAAGCCATTTTTGCGATACAGCACTGCATTACTTTAACTGACAATTGCGTGGCCGTGCGACTCTGTACCCAAATAAAATTGATGTCCTTTTTTCCCACAAATAGAGCTTTCGTTTGGTGGTCTTTGATCACCTCTGTGGTTTTTATTTTTTGCGCTATACAGGCAGTCCCCGAGTTACGAACACCTGAGTTACGAGCGACTGCTACTTACGAACAGCCTCAAATGCTGGCGACTTGTGCTCCACACTGGTCCTGGATACCTCCGGACACATCCCATACTGCAGTACTACATGTACTGCATGGCCAGAAGAGCCCCAGATAAAATAACAAGCGCCCGGAACATCCCACATCCATGCACAGGCGGACGTTACACTTAAGAATGCAGTGTTCCGACCAGAAGATACACTTACAAATGCAGTGTTGTGACTTACGAACAACTTCGACTTATGAACAAACCTACAGTCCCTATTGTGTTCGTAAATCGGGGACTTCCTGTAAACAAAAAAGACTGACCATTTTGAAAAAAAAAAACAATATTTTCTGCTATAATACATACCCAATAAAAAAATTTTAAAAATCTTCTTCATCAATTTAGGTCAATATGTATTCTGCTACATATTTTTGGTAAATCCAAATAAGCGTATATTGATTGGTTTGCGCAAAAGTTATAGCGTCTACAAACTATGGGATGTTTTTATGGAATTTATTTATTAATTTATTTATTTTTACTAGTAATGTCGGTGATCAGCCAATTTTAGCGGGACTGCGACATTGCGGAGGACAAATTGGACACCTAACTGACACTTTTGCCACTTTTTGGGTACCGGAGACACTAATACAGTGATCAGTGCTAAAAAAAAATGCACTGTTACTGTACTAATGACACTGACAGGGAAGCGGTTAACATCAGGGCTGATGTCCCTAAGGGGTGCTTTCTAACTGTGGAAGGGATGCTTTGACTGAGGAAAAACAGAGATCCATGTTTCTGTTTCCTCAGAACGATCGTCGCATCCCGGCAAACATCGCCTCCGCCGGACCCGCTGATTGGCCCCCACTGTGTCCAGTCACAGCGGGAGCAGGGCGCCCCAGACCCTGTGCATGAAATCACGTACAGGTATGTGATTTTGCGCAGGAGGGCCGCCCTGCCGCAGTATATCTGCGTGGGGCAATATTAAAGGGGGTAAAAATAACAAACATGGTATACTCACCTGCTCTGTGCAGTGGTTTTGCACAGAGCAGCTCCGATCCTCCTCTTCTCAGGTCCCTCTTCGGCTCTCCTGGCCCCTCCCTCCTGTTGAGTGCCCCCACAGCAAGCAGTTTGAGTCTGTGGGCAAGGGGCTTATTGGGATCAAAGCCGTGGTTCGGCCCCATCCCCTCTCTCCCCTGATTGGCTAACTGACAGTGGTGCCGCTGCTGTCTCAACCAATCAGGAGGGAGAGTCCCAGATAGCGATGCACTCGTGCACATCGCTGGATAGAGATGGGGCTCAAGTAAGTATTAGGGGGCTGAGGGGACTGCTGCACACAGAATTCTTTTTATCTTAAAGAGGAACTGCAGTCTGCTCACATAATTTGTAAAAAAACATCTTTGCCATTCTGAAGCTTCCCTCCAACTACTTTGCATATTATTTTATATATACTGTGATTCTGTACTTGCCAAATATGCTGCAGAAATCTCCCTCCACTAAGTCTGGCTGCATGTATGTTAACTGTGGGCAGCTGAAGCTGCTGCCTGTTCACTTCCTGGATTTACACAGACACACAGAGGCACACCTCCAGCTCTGCAGCCCTACAGCTCTCATTGGCCATCTTATGACTCATCCCTCCTCCCTTCCTGGCAAACTCTCACGAGAGTGAGAGAGAGCTGTGCATGATGTCATAAGCCTAGGCTAATGACTAGACAAGAAAGAGGAAGTAGGCTGTATAAGGTATTTACTGGCAGAAAAAACAAATGTTTTACTATCCAAAGTTAAAACAACAAGGGCAGAAGATTTAATAGATGGAAAGATGAAAAAATGACTGAATGCCTTTACAACCCCTTTAACCTCCCTGGTAGTATGATTATTTTAGATATTTGATGTTCAAAGCGGTACAATGTTTTGCATGTAAATTTGGTGTTTTATATTGTAGGCCTGTAATTCTTAGTAGGGTTTTATGTTCGGGTCGAATATGAGTTCGACTCAAACATTGGCTGTTCGCCCGTTCCCAGATTAGTGAACAATTTGGGGTGTTTGCGGCAAATTCGAAAGCCGTGGAACACCCTTTAAAAGTCTATGGGAGAAATCAATAGTGCTAATTTTAAAAGTTAATATGCAAGTTATTGTCATAAAAAGTGTTTGGGGACCTGGGTCCTGCCCCAGGGGACATATATCAATGCAAAAAAAAGTTTTAAAATGGGAGCAGTGATTTTAATAATGCTTAAAGTGAAACAATTAAAGTGAAATAGTCCTTTAAATTTCATACCTTTCGTACCTGGGGGGTGTCTATAGTGTTTAGAACGGTCCGAGAGCAAAATGAGATTGCTAAAGGAAAAAAGTCATTTAAAACTACTCACGGCTATAATGAATTGTTGGTCCTGGCAATACACATAAAAGTCATTGAAAAAAACGCATGGGATTCCCCTACAGTCCATTACCAGGCCCTATGAATATTAAGGGGAACCCCGAACCAAAATGTAAAAAAATAATTGCGTGGGGGTCCCCCCAAATTCCATACCAGGCCCTTCAGGTCTGGTATGGATATTAAGGGGAGCCCCATGCCAATTAAAAAAAAAATGGCGTGGGGGTCCTCCTCAAAATCCATACCAGACCCTTCAGGTCTGGTATGCATTTTAAGGGGAACCCCGCGCCAAAATAAAAAAATTGCGTGGGGATCCCCCAAAAATCCATACCAGACCCCTCAGAGCCCCCCCTCTTGAACTGTACCAGACCATGTGCCCTCAACATGGTGAGGGTGTTTGGGGTAGTCCCCCAAAGCACCGTCTCCCATGTTGATGGGGACAAGGGCCTCATCCCCCCAACCCTTGCCCGGTGGGGACCCCCAGATCCTGGGCCCACCCGTGTGAATTGGTAATGGGGTACAAGTACCCCTACCATTTCACAAAAAAAGTGTCAAAAATGTTAAAAAAGACAATAGCTGGTTTTTGACAATTCCTTTATTAAGGTCTTCTTCCCGCTTTTTCTTCCATCTTTTTCTGGTCTTCCTTCGGTTTTCTTCTTCTTCCTCCATCTTGTTCTTCCCCCACTTCTTCCTCTGCTTCTTCCTCCAGTCCTCTGCTTCTTCCTCCGGCTTCTTCTTCCACGCTTTGTCCTCCAGACGATCCGCCTCAATGGGAAGCTCCCACTGTGTGACTCTTCTGTTCTTGTGACAGCTCTTATATAACTGAGGGCGGGGCCACCCAGTGACCCCGCCCCCCTCTGATGTAAACATGTGACCCGCCCCCCTATGACACCACAGGGGAAGCCATAGGGAAGTCCCCATGCATCAGAGGGGGGCGGGGTCACTGGGTGGCCCTCAGTTATATAAGAGCTGTCACAAGAACAGAAGCGTCACACAGCGGGGGCCTCCCATTGAGGCGGATCATCTGGAGGACGAAGCGGGGAAGAAGAAGCCAGAGGAAGATGCCGGAGGAGAAGACCAGAGGAAGAAGCAGAGGACTGGAAGAAGAAGCAGAATAAGATAGAGGAAGAAGCGGGTGAAGAACAAGATGGAGGAAGAAGAAGAATACCAAAGGAAGACTAGAAGAAGATGGAAGAAGAAGTGGGGAAAGCAGAAGACATTAATAAAGGAATTGTCAAAAACTAGCTATTGTATTTTTTAACATTTTTGAGACTTTTTTTGTGAAATGGTAGGGGTACTTGTACCCCATTACCAATTCACACAATGGGGCCGTGACCTGGGGCTCCCCTTGTTAAAGGGGGATTCCAGATTCCGATAAGCCCCCCACCCGCATACCCCCACAACCACTGGGCAAGGGTTGTGGGGACGAGGCCCTTGTCCCCATCAACATGGGGACACGGTGCTTTGGGGGGCTACCCCAAAGCACCCTCCCCATGTTGAGGGCATGTGGCCTGGTACGGTTCAGGAGGGGGGGCTGCTCTCTCATCCTCCCTCTTTTCCTGCGATCTCCTGGATTTTTGGGGGGACCCCATGCCATTTTTTTTTAATTTTGGCACGGGGTTCCCCTCAAAAGCCATACCAGACCTGAAGGGGGACCCCACGCTTTTTTTTTTTATTTTGGCATGGGGGTTCCCCTTAATACCCATACCAGGCCTGAAGGGCCTGGTATGGAATTTGGGGGGACCCCCACGCAATTTTTTTTTTTTTTTTTTTGGTTCGGGGTTCCCCTTAATATTCATACCAGACCCAAAGGGCCTGGTAATGGACTGTGGGAGAATCCCATGCCTTTTTTTCAATGACTTTTAGGTGTATTGCAGGGACCGACAATTCATTATAGCCGCGAGTACTTTTAAATTACTTTTTTCCTTTAGAAATGTCATTTTGCTCTCGGACTGTTCTAAACACGGGAAACATGCACCACTTTACAGGCATACTATAGACACCCCCCAGGTACGAAATTTAAAGGAATATTTCACTTTTATTGTTTCACTTTAAGCATTATTAAAATCACTGCTCCCGAAAAAACGTCTGTTTCTAAAACTTTTTTTTTGCATTGATACATGTCCCCTGGAGCAGGACCCGAGTCCCCAAACACTTTTTATGACAATAACTTGCATATAAGCCTTTAAAATTAGCACTTTTGATTATTCATGTTTGTGTCCCATAGACTTTAACGGTGTTCGCGTGTTCGAACAAATTTTTTGCCTGTTCGCATGTTCTGCTGTGAACCGAACCGGGGGGGGTGTTCGGCTCATCCCTAATTCTTAGGAATAACACACTTAAATCTGTCCAAACAAGAGTCTAGTAGACATCCCGGGTATGAAAAAGTTTGAAACAGGAAATCATAAATTATAATATAATAAATAACTATAAATAATTATAACAAATAATAATATATTATAAATAATAATAAAAATTATTCAATAATGTAATCAAATCAAAAACACTGAAATTTGCTCAGTTGCAGAATTGTCGCTGTCATTACTTTCCCACAAATCACTATCGCTCAATTCTGCAAGAAATTTTTATTTATTATCGCTGTTTTCTAGTTGGTCTAAAACTGCTTTTGATGTAAAGGGACATTTTGTGGTTGCTATGGACAATCTCCAGTTTCCAGGCAGAAAGAACAGTATATATAATATAAAACTGCATGCAGGGCACTGGACAAACCACTAGGAACAAAAGGGATGTGAAAAATGTGATACAGTAAAGTAATCTGTAAGATTACAGTGTACTGTATGTATTATGTGTTTTTCACTTTTTGAATTTGGCACCGTGCTCCATCCACGTGCATCGCAACGCTCGCAGGGAACGGAGCTCGGCACTGTGATAGATCCGGTGGAGGACACAGCTTGCACACACAGCAGGGAGACATCACAGGATCCTGGGGACAAGGTAAGTAACTTTGCCTGGATCCTGCAATGCGATCCCGAGTGTGGCTCGGGGTTACTGCTTTTGGTACAGAAAATCCACCCCGAGCCACACTCGGGATTACCGCCAGGGAGGTTAATGTGTAACTAATGGAAAATGTTGCTAGTTTTGGATAGAGTGGAGATGGATTAGAACTTAATTTTTTTTGCTGTTCCTGTTAGGAAGTTTCACCCTCTCTGTTTTTCCCGTTTACCGTTATCAAATTGAAATTGAAAATAAAAGAAAATCCCAAATTTTGGGTTGACACCAAAACAGTAATAGAGAGGATATCTTACAATGGGGACAGCACAAAAAGCCAACAGGGGTTATAACCCTTATTCTATCTAAAATGGAAAAAAAACATGTTTAACCCTAAGTTACACATTAACTGTGACTGTCACTGTCCGCTTGTCACTTTAAATCTTTTGTTCAGCACTGACTGACAGGTGGAACCTTTATTGCCTTCCTCTTGTTTCTCTGGGGAATGTTTTAATCACCAGACACTTCCTCCTTCCTCTAGTCTTGGAGAAAGGAGCTCTCATTAATTCAGCATTTACAGGCAAGCCAGCAGTACCTCATGGGAAGGCAATTGTTCATGGAAGTTTTCTAAAGTTTAAAGTTTGCACCCCTTGGCAAGCGGAGCAAGGTATGCAGTAAAGGTGCATTGTCATTGTCAGTATATATGTTTTTAGACATAAATTGAGTCCATGCTGTTGGTTAAAAGATATGCTGTAGACAATCCACAGGTTTGAACATATAGTCATGCTTTCTTAAATGTTTAATGTTAATTTAGATATATGTGTGTATATTATGGAACACCACTTTGTAACCCCCTTTTTTGGTGATTATAATGTACTGTATGTCATTTTACAGTTTTCATAGTGCTTATGGTACAAATGGTGCTTAAGGTGTTTAAGGAGTCAAAAGGATTAACCCCTGTGGTGTTCAACCTTAATGCACACCTTTGAGGCAAAAGAATAAAAGTACTGCACCCGTCAGAAGCTCTCTTCTCGTTATTTACTCAAAGCCAATGGGGCCACTACAGTAACACCACACCTATGCAGACAATAGCTGACATGGTGTGAGTATAGCCAAACACACAAATCAAGATAGCAATAGCAGGAAAGAGGGCTAATCTACCAATGAGTTCAAACTGCAATGCATAGGACACTGATAATGATATGCTTGGGAGCCTTTTTCCAAATTGAAAAAGGCATTTTCACCATACTGATGTCCTACTTAATTGTGCAGCATTCACTAAAAAGCCAGTAAATGCAACTGAGACAAAGGATTGATCAACAGGTCATCTTACTCCCCAAGGTAAGTAATAAGGTATACAGGTATATTTGGAAAAGTAATTATTGAAAATATGTGCCAGATCTGAACTGCTGGAAACAAGTGAAGGAATAACAGTCCTCCAGAAGTCATACTATCTTTTAAATTCAGTACCTTGCAGAATTGAAATGACTGAAATGTTTTAAATGACTTTTGAGGAGACTCATATTTTGTTCAAAAAATGTTGCCACTCACGTATAGATGTTGCAATTTCTGTTTCTACATATACATAGATCGTTAGTTATATGCAAAGTGGCAGATCAGTATGTTCTAAGTGTTATTTGGTCACATCTCAGGTAGCCATTGGGGGAGATTTAATAAAACTGGTACACACCGAATCTGGTGCAGCTGTGCATAGTAACCAATCAGCTTCTAACTTCAGCTTGTTCAATTAAGCTTTGACAAGAGCTGCACCAGATTCTGTTTGTACCAGCTTTAGTAAATATCATCCATTGTGTTTAAGAGTGTGGTGATTGCCTAGTTTTTGTGATCCCTTTTCTACTTTTAAATTTGAAATTAAGGATGAGTCGAACACTCCACGGTTCGGTTTGCACCAGAACTTGCGAACAGGCAAAAAACTCGGACGAACACGCGAACACCCTTAAAGTCTATGGGACATGAACATGAAAAATCAAAAGTGCTAATTTTATAGGCTTAAATGCAAGTTATTGCCATAAAATGTGTTTGGGGACCTGGGTCCTGCCCCAGGGGACATGTATCAATGCAAGAAAAAGTTTTAAAAATGGACATTTTTTTGGGAGCAGTGATTTTAATAATGTTTAAAGTGAAACAATAAAAATGAAATATTCTTTTCAATATCATGCCTGGGGTGGTGTCCTTACTATGCCTGTAAAGTAGAACAGTTTTCCCATGTTTAGAACAGTACCACAGCAAAATGACATTTCTAAAGGAAAAAAAGTCATTTAAAACTGATCGCGGCTGTAATGAATTGTCGGGTCTCAGCAATATAGATAAAGCTCATTGAAAAAAATGGCATGGGTCCCCCCAGTCCATTACCAGGCCCTTTGGGTCTGGTATGAATATTAAGGGGAACCCAGAACCAAAATTAAAAAAAAAATTGTGTGGGGGTCCCCCCAAAATCCATACCAGGCCCTTCAGGTCTGGTATGGATATTAAGGGGAACCCTGTGCCAAATTTAAAAAAAAATGGTGTAGGGGTCCCCCCAAAATCCAAATCCATACCAGACCCTTTTCTGGTATGAATTTTAAGGGGAACCCTGCGCCAAAAAAAAATGGCGTAGGGGTCCCCCCCAAAATCCTAATCTGAGCACGCAACCTGGCAGGCCACAGGAAAAGAGGGGGGGACGAGAGAGTGCGCCCCCTCCTGAAATGTACCAGGCCACATGCCCTCAACATGGGGAGGATGCTTTAGAGTAGCCCCCCAAAGCAATCCATGTTGATGTGGATAAGGGCCTCATCCCCACAACCCTTGCCCGGCGGTTGTGGGGGTCTGCGAGCGGGAGCGGGGGGTACATTGTACCCCTACCATTTTACAAAAAAAGGGTCAAAAATAGTAAAAAAGACAGGAGACACTTTGGGACAATTCCTTTATTAAAAAATAAAAAAATAAAAATGTCCCGTGATTTAAATCCATCACACGCTGCCTGACGGACCAAAAAAAGAAAAGAAAAAGCCGCAACAGCTCCACCTCCATGGGAGGCTGCCGCCGAGTGACGCTTCTTCTTGATGACAGCTGTTATATAGCTGAGGGCGGGGCCACCTGGTGACCTAAACGGGTGACCCTGCACCCCTCTGATGCCATGTGACATCAGAGGAAGGGGGGTCACCCATCTACGTGACTGAATGGCCCCGCCTTCAGCTATATAACAGCTGTCAAAGCGAGAAGCATGCAGTGTGTGGGAGCCTCCCGTGGAGGTGGAGCTATTGCAGGTTTTTTTTTCGGTCCGTCGGGCGGCATGAGATGGATTTACGAGGGAAATTTTTATTTTTTTATTTTTTAATAAAGGACTTGTCCCTCTTGTAATTTTTACTATTTTGAACAGTTTTCTTGTGAATTGGCAGGGGTACAATGTACCCATTACCAATTCACATAGGGGGGCTGGCATTTGGGGGTCCCCTTGTTAAAGGGGGCTTCCATATTCCGATAAGCCCCCCGCCCGCACACCCCCACAACCACTGGGCAAGGGTTGTGGGGATGAGGCCCTTGTCCCCATCATTATGGGGACAAGGTGCTTTGAGGGGCTACTCCAAAGCTTCCTCCCCATGTTGAGGGCATGTGGCCTGGTACGGTTCAGGAGGGGTGCTCTTGTCCCCCTCTCTTCCTGTGGCCTGCCAGGTTGCGTGCTCGGATAAGGGTCTGGGATGGATTTTAGGGGGACCCCATGCCATTTTTTAAAAAATTTTTGTGCAGGATTCCCCTTAAAATCCATACCAGACGTGAAGGGTCTGGTATGGATTTTAGGGGACATCACGCCATTTTTTAAAAATTTTGTTTCAGGGTTCCCCTTAATATTCATACCAGACCCAAAGGGCCTGTTAATGGACTGGGGGAGAAACCATGCCATTTTTTTCAATGAGTTTTATCTATATTGCTGAGACCCGACAATACATTACAGCCGTGATCAGTTTTAAATGACTTTTTTCCTTTAGAAATGTCATTTTGCTGTGGTACTGTTATAAACATGGGAAAAATGTGCCACTTTACAGGCATACTATAGACACCCCCCAGGCACAATATTTAAAGGAATATTTCATTTTTATTGTTTCACTTTAAGCATTAATAAAATCACTGCTCCTGAAAAAACGTCCGTTTTTTAAAACTTTTTTTGCATTGAAACATGTTCCCCGGGGCAGGACCCGGGTCCCCAAACGCTTTTTATGACAATAACTTGCATTTAAGCCTTTAACCACTTCCCGCCCTATAGCGGATTGACGTCCGGGAAGTGGTTGCGTTATCCTGACTGGGCGTTATATGACGTCCAGCAGGATAACATGCCGTCGCGTGCCCGCGGGGGTGCGCATCGCGGCGATCGGTGGTGCGGTGTGTCAGCCTGACACACCGCTCCACCGATCTTGGTAAAGAGCCTCCTGTGGAGGCTCTTTACCATGTGATCAGCTGTGTCCAATCATGGCTGATCACAATGTCAATAGGAAGAGCCGTTGATCGGCTTTTCCTCACTCGCGTCTGACAGACGCGAGTAGAGGAGAGCCGATCGCCAGCTCTCCTGACAGGGGGGGTCTGCGCTGATTGTTTATCAACGCAGCCCCTCCTCAGATCACCACACTGGACCACCAGGGATTGCCACTAGGACCACCAGGTAAGAGGCAACATGTGGATGGACAGGTATGTACCCCATGGCCATCCACATGTGCCCAATGTGCCCAATCTGTGCCCACAAATGGGCACTGATTGGCACCATTATGTTTCAGTTATGCCCAGCCATGCCACCAATAAGTTTTATCAGTGCCACCAATCAGTGTCATCAGTGCCACCTGTCATTGCCCATCGGTGCCACCTGTCAGTGCCCATCTGTGCCCATCTGTGCCCATCAGTGCCCACCTATCAGTGCCCATCAGTGCCACCTATCAGTGCCACCCATAAGTACCCATCAGTCCCACCCATATGTACCAATCAATGCCACCTACGAGTGCCCATCAGTGCCGCCTATGAGTGCCCATCAGTGCCGCATACCAGTGCCACCTATTAGTGCCCATCAGTGCCGCCTATCAGTGCCAATCATCAGTGCCACCTCATCAGTGCCACCTCACCGGTGCCCATCAGTGCAGCCATATCAGTGCCTGTCATTGAAGAAGAAAATGTACTTATTTACAAAAAATCTTAACAGAAACAAAGAAAAACTTGTTTTTTTTTCAAAATTTGATGTGGTGATCAAATACCACCAAAAGAAAGTTCTATTTGTGGGAACAGAATGATAAAAAATTTGTTTAAGTACAGTGTAGCATGACCGCGCAATTGTCATTAAAATTGCGACAGCGCTGAAAGCTGAAAATTGGCCTGGGCGGGAAGGTGTCTAAGTGCCTGGTATTGAAGTGGTTAAAATGAGCACTTTTGGTTTTTCATGTGTCCCATAGACTTTAGCAGTGTTCTGCGGCTTTCGAATTTGCCGCGAACGCCGCATAATGTTCGCTGTTCGGTGAACAGGCGAACACCCAATGTTCGAGTCGAACTTACATTTGACTCGAACATCAGGCTTATCCTTATTTGAAATAAATCTTTGTTGACCCATAATTACTTGCTAGTTCCTAGATTTTACAGTTAGACTTCTGAATTTTGTGTAATATATACTCTCCACCCTTTAAAAACGTGTGAGTTAGAAGATTTAGGCTGGGTTCGTGCTGCTGCATGCTCCGGCTCACAGCAGGATTCCGGTGCATCTCCATTCACCGTTTTAGGTCCGATTTTAGCCCGAATTTTGGGCTGAATTCAGACTTGAAATGGACCAAAAGATGCACAGGGCTCCTGTGCAATTCGCACTGGAGCCGCTGCAGAGATGTGTGAAACGGCTCCATAGAGAGTTGGTCACAATCTCCTGCTATGCAAATTGGATGTGAGGAAACCCACATCTAATTCGCACTGGTGTGAACCCAGCCTCAAGCTCACTCATCACACTGGGGGAAAGAAATCAAGACTGGAGCAGACAGAGTTTGGAGCAGTTGTGTGTGGCAACCAACCAGCTTCTATCTTCAGCTTAAGCTTTGAAAATGAAAGATAGAAGCTTATTGGTTGCCATGCACATCTGCTTCAGATTCTGGCTGCCCCGGTTTTGATAAATTCCCCCTCATTGTGTTTTTATATCTGCAAATACTGGAAGAGTTATACATTATGGAACATCCTTAATTTTCTAATAATTTTCTCTCAGATGGGGACAGTCTGTTAGCAGTGTCTCAGAGATTTTGGATGGACATTTATTATCTATTATCAACAAGGCCTTTGTCAATTTGGAGTACCACTTGTCTTTATAAACAAGCTACGTTTTTTCCTATTTCTGATATTATTCCTTCCTAAATTTCTGCACCTGATCTCATTCCAATTTGTATTCATTTTTTAGAATGCCATGTTCTCTCCAGCTGGTGATACTTGTCACTATTGTAATAATATTCTATCAGTCAAGGGAGCAGGTAGCCCTCCTTTTGGATACAAAGTCCTTGCTGTGTACCATTCAGTAGGAATACATGTACTACTAGCAGTTCCTATATTTTGGTTAACACCAGTGTAAATTTTTACATCAAATTTTGATTCAGTTTTAGCCTTATGCCTCATTCACACATTTCGATTATCGGATGATAAAAATCGCTTTCGAATTTATCGTTCGATAATCCGACTCTGTTAGTACACAGCTTTCGACAGCCGATCACGACAGTCCATCCAACAAAATCCGAAGGGACAAACACAAAAACTTTGCTCGGACAACAGCCCATTGTACGACAAGTGTTTAATAAGTACAGTATGCATCCGCTAAAAAATCAATAGACGAACACCACGCATGATCGGAAACATGAAAATAAACCAGAAGGACACAGGGGTCACATGTATTTGACATCATTTCAGATACATAGCTACGCACACCGGAAGGTTTTTACAGAATCGTATGACAAAAATATTACTTTTCGTAGAGCACATTTTGCACTGTTGTATTCGATATTAGATTTATGCAACAAAATGCGAACGGTACCTCATACAATAATTGGAACGTGTGTACGAGGCATTAGTCTTTTGACTAAAATGCCATTTTAGCTTTAGTTGTATTTTATCCATCTCAATTGTTTTAGTGTTAGTCGTATTTTAGTCAACTAAAATCTCCAGTACATTATAGTCGACTAAAAGCTAATGGGTTTCGTTAAATTGTAATGCGTTATTTAAGCATTTCTCTAGAATTTCCAAACTCATTGTATACTCCTGGAGTAAAAATCTAATAACATATTATTATTTATGGTATTTAAGGTTTGAGCATGCACTTGAGTAAGGTTTGAACATGCACTACAGATACAGATTTAGCTGTTTTGATATAACGTCTTTATAAATAAAACCAAGTTTCATAAACAAACAGAAATATTGCTTTTTGACAAACAGAAGTGCAACTTTAAAATTTAAAATCACACAAAAAACTGTAAACTCTATTGGCCGTAATGCCATTGCACATATTACCTGAATACATTACCAACATTAAATGTTAAGAAAAAAAGAAGAAAAAAAATGTTCATTTTTTTTCAGATGCTTAGTAGATGCCCCCTATTTATTCGTATGTGGTAGTGCAGTTTTAATTTTGACCTAAAATTTCAATTTAGTTTTAGTCATAGTCTTTTGACTAAAATGCCATTTTAGTTTTAGTCGTATTTTAGTCAGCTGAATTGTTTTAGTGTTACTCATATTTTAGTAAACTAAAATAGTGTTAATTTTGTCTATGAAAATATCTTCGTCAAATAAATTAATACTGGTTAACACTAATCAATTTCTATCCCTAATGTATGTTTGGCCCTATGTGTAGATGACACATTTACTAATTGTAATGAAGTTAATAAAAAACATACCTGTCCAAAGATATGATGACAGTTTCATTAAGTTCAGGTATGTCATCAGCTTTAATTGTGATATTTATTACTGTGTCACTTTGTCCAGAAAGGAAGATCACAGAACCATTGAAAGGACTTAAGTCACCAAACGTGATGTCATTTGCATTGGGGCCAGAGGGCTTCAGACTCCAGTAGACAATTGCATCTTCTCCTGTTCCATCACGATGAAGAGCTATTGACACCTGAAAGGAACATGGATACATAAGTAATAAGGACTGAAAAAGAAAATGGAAGAACACATATTATTATGTTAATAGTATTACATTGTATTTAAAGCCAATGCTTGTTTTAGCTTTAGCTACAGCAAAGAATGGTTAAGCTCTCTTTTTTGCTATCTGTGTTCTGTTGAAAAGATTTTCCCACTTTTAGAAGAGATGGTTGTCATTGGAACAGGTGTCCCAACTGAAATATTTCCCCTCTATTTCTGTCTGGTGACAACTGTAAAAGTTTGTATTTCCTGTACCTTTCTGTTCTGGGGATGATGGCCACCAGGATTTACGAAGGGTAAATCTCGTCTCCACTCTCTATCCAGAACATTTTAGCTTTACATACACTGATCAGCCATAACACTATGACCACCCACCATAACATGACCACCCACCTAATATTGCGGAGAGCTGCCTTTTACTGTCAAAACAACCCTGACTCATTGAGGCATGGATGCCACTAGTCCTCTGAAGATACTGTATGTTGTGGTATCTGGCACCAAGCCGTCAGTAGCAGATTCCTTAAGTCCTGTAAGTTGCGAGATGGGGCTTCCATGGATTGGACTTGTTTTTCCAGCACATCCCATAGATGCTTGATTGGATTGAGATCTGGAGAATTTGGAAGTCAACACCTCAACTAGTTGTTGTGTTCCTCAAACCATTATTGAACCATTTTGCAGTGTGGCAGGGCAAATTATCCTGCTGAAAAGGCCCCAGCTCTCAGGCAAGGGCTGTACTTTGTCATCAACAGTGTTTAGGTAGGTGGTACGTGTCAAAATAACATTCACATGAATGGCAGGACCCAAGATTTCCCAGCAGAACATTGCCCAAAGTATTACACTCCCTCTGCCGACTTGCTTTCTTCTTGTAGTATATCCTGGTGCCATCTCTTCCTCAGGTTAGCGAAGCACACTCACCCGGCCATACACATGGTATAAAAGAATCATACCAGGCCACTTTCTTCCATTGCTCTGTGGTCCAGGTATAATGCTCACCTACCCATTGTAGGCATTTCTTGTAGGCTGTGAACACTGAACAGCATGAGCACTCTGACCAGTTTGTGGCTATACAGCCCCGTATGCAACAAATTGCGATGCATTGTGTGTTCTGATACCATTCTAAAAGAACCAGCATTAACTTTTTTCAGTAATTTAAGCTAAAGTTGCTCTTAAATTGGTTCAGACTATACGGGCTAGCCTTCGCTCCCCATGTGCATCAATGAGCCTTGGCCACCCATGACCCTGTCACTGTTTTTCTTTCTTCCTAGACCACTTTTGGTAGGTTCTAACCACAGAAGACCAGGAACATCCAACAAGAGCTTCAGTTTTGGAGTTGCTCTGACCTAGTCCTCTAGCCATTACAATTTGGCCCTTATCAAATTCACTCAAATCTATACACTTGTCCATTTTTTCCACTTTTAACACACCAACTCAGGGACAACATGTTTTCATGATGCCTAGTCTATCTACCCATCTTTAGGTGCCATTTTAAGGAGATATTCAATGATATTAATTTTACCTGTCATGGCCATAATGTTATGGCTGATCAATGTAAATTTTAACATGTTGTATATTGTTACCACTGTATACTATTCTTTTTAGATTGCATCTAAAATGTTATTCATCCTTCTTGGCTTCTACAGGACAAAACGCTTTAACCCCCCATATACCTCCAGCCACTACAATCAGTACTGGTGGAATTATTCAGTACTTCCTAGGTATCAAGGAGGTGAGGATATCCTGTTACAGTTATGTAAATCTATTGTTTTACTCTGCATGGTTGAGGTTCATGTTCACCTAAAGAAAAGCTATAATGGTTTGGATCAATTGTATCCAAACTTTGTTAAAAATGTAAATATTGCTCAACTGATATTGTATATACCTTTAGTGTATTATTTATAGTAATGTTTTTTTTTTCCTTTACAAATAAGCATTTTATATATGACACTGTTTTGCAGAGAATTTTGGGTCATATAAAGAAAGAGCACAGTAGTAACCTTTTTAAAGCTGTTTATATTTCATTAAATAGCTTTTTCTACTCTATGATTTGTGCTTTAGCTATTCAGTTCAGTAAAATGGCTCATTTCAGCAAGGCAGTGTAGGTTAGCTTGGTAAACATGTATAATTAGACTGAGGGCTCTACCTGCTGCCTAGAAATAGCAAATATGAAATATTTTGAAGTTCTGAACATATTAAAGAAGATAAAAAATTACTATATATTCATTTTAAGCAAGCAGATTTCTTGGGGATTTAATGTTTAAAGAGATGGCGAGTTTATCTTGTATCAAAAAGTAGATAGGTTGGGTACGTTTATTTTTAAAAAGGCACTTCAGAGGTTCAAAGGTCTGACGTGCTTTTTGCCCTTACAACTGTGCAAGCAGAAACATTTGCATTGACTTGAAGAATAAACAAGTCATCTGACAATTACAAATTTAGCCACCTTTTATGCACCTTTGCAAGCCAACAAGTAAGGATTAGCCTTTGGAAACAAGGCTGAAGAAAGGCCGCCAATAAAGATATATATTTATTAATCAATAATAATAGTATCAATATTAATTCTAGTTGAATGATCTTTTTGTATTGAATTGAATTAACACATAGGAGGAGATTTACTAAAACTGGTGTACACAGAATCTGGTGCAGCTGTGCATAGTAACCAATCAGCTTCTAGGTTTTATTGCCAAAGTTTAATTGAATAAACTGACGTTAGAAGCTGATTAGTTACTATGCACAGCTGCACCAGATTCTGTGTGCACCAGTTTTAGTAAATCTCCCCCATAATGTTTAGTGTACATCTCTATGAAGTTTGAGTGTATGCATATGGTTCACAGAGAAATCTACATACTATTCATCCTAAAACATACATGTGAACATTTTCTTACCACATCAGAAGAAACATTCTCAGGTTCTGACAAAATGATTGGCCGATTAGTCATGAAACCAATTTCTCCATTAGCAATATCTGAAGTAACCTTCAATGTCACATTCTGGAGAGGACCGAGTCTGGGACTTATGGGTGGCACTAAGGGAATGGGTCTCAGTAACTCGCAGGACTCAAGCTGAAATATAAAAAAGCATGTATTACATACAAAATGTAATAATCATCAAGTAAAAAGTACAAATGCCATTTCTGTTGTGCCTTTAAATACACTTTAAGGCAGTGTTTCTCAACCTTTTTACAACCCTTTACACAATGCAGCAACATCCACACACAGGACACCCAATGTTAGAGGTGATTTATTCTTCCAAAGCAAATACCCTTTTGCACATTGCTACTGACTAGTATTCCGATGTTTCTCTTCTCCCTCAGTTTCTCCACATCAGTCAGCTAATGTCACCCCAGTGCTGAGGGAGAGGTGCACAGGAGGGTCAAACATGGATGCTGTGGAGGCAACAGACATCCTCCTTATTAACTGATGATGTCATTGGTTGTTAGGATTCCAGTGTCTTGAAAGTCGTAATGTGCATAATGAAAACCCATGGCTTTGTGCAACTAAAGGACAGGCTTGATCCACTTGCTGGCTTGTATGTAATTTTTGATCAATTTTTAGGCATTTTGTCAAGGCACCCCTAAAGAAACCTCAAGGCACCCTAGGATGTCTGGGCACCCTAGTTGAAAAAGACTGCTAGGGCTGCTAGAGATAGAAGTGGCATGTTTAACCTCAACTCTTTCTTAGTAAAAGACATTAACACACCTTCAAACACAACACATTACTTGACATTTTTATACACAATTATTATTTAGTAAATTTATAATATACACACCAAGCATTTTTACCCACCCAGTGAATGCCTACATCCCAAATAGTCAAGAAAGTAAATACAAAAAGAATTTTGGATGGCATTTTAAAGGCAATATTTAGTAAATTTAACAGAAACACTAAAAATAAACATGAAATGTAGCAAAGGCAAAAATGTTTTGGTACTCTGCAAGAAGGACCTTGTAACAACTCAACAACAAACAACAAACAAACAACAAACAAAAGTTATCTTAACCAGTCTTTCAAAACTTGTTTTAGGAAATTGTCCTACTTTTCCTTGGCTTATGCGTGCACGGGCCCGTGCACGCATGGGTACCTTTCATGCCGAGTTCACACATCAATGCCGGGGACCAGGCGGAGACTGCGGTTTGTGAACAATCTAACATTAAAGCAGTTCCCTGACTTGGAGATGCACTGTGTGTAGTAATAAAGTGCAGAGTTTCTCTGAAACATGACTTGTCCCATGTCACTACACACTGCAACTTGTGCAATGTTTACATTAGGAGGGACGTGCTGAGCCTGCGCCCAGACCACCAGTCCAGTGTACCTCTGTTGCCTCACTCCCAGTAACAGAATGGGGTCCCGCCGAGCACATAGTCCTCATACATGCTCTCAATTAACTCTTCCCTTCCCATACCTCATGATCAGTCGATAGATCTCTGTAATAGGGGTTTGGATCCGGTTGCTATTGGATACCAACTACTAAGGAGGGACCCAGAACATTGACACCTTCGCTATCAGAGGATCTGTCACCTTGTCAGGTACCACGCTTAATGATTGGTTGCTTGCAGCTTGTTTCTTCACTTGGTTACCCATAGCAACTAAATTCGTCTTCTCTGTGTCTTTCCGAATTAACCCTTTTTGTAACAGTGTAACTTCATACCCCGCAGTGCATTTACAGACCCAAGCTCTTTAGATATGCCAGTACCAACATGCACCCATTTGAATAACTATAGACCAGGCTCATAACAGTTAATGCAATTTTACTGAACATGATGTGACATACAGTTCAATTTGAACAACATCCTTTCCCTGATCCTAATTAGAATAGTGGCCCAAGCATACTTCCGTAAGATGAGAGTCCATTAAGGTCTTGTTCATGACTTGGATGTCCTTCGCACTTCCCGGTTTCTTCAGCAGGGCCTTGACTGCACTCACAGGTGAGGCTGTAGCTCCTAGTCTCACCAGTGTCCACGTTACCACTCTCCGGACCATAGCTGTCCCCCTTTTTATAGCCTAGGTGGGCCGACTAGGACCAAAAGCCCAGAAACCGAGCTACAAATAATTAACCCTTTCCGCAGCCTGGGCGGAATTATACACACTGTCAACCTGTCTACATATCAGCATCTTGTATGTCTTGTATAAAATCTTTATGCTGTTAAATTAAATGCACTGTGGGATATTAGCTTATATAATTTGTTGGTATAATTGGTAGAATTAATTATTTTTTCTACAAAGTGCTTTCTGTGGCTGATACTGTACATAATTGCAAAGGAAAAAAATCCATCCCCAAGCAAGGTGTTCTTATATATTAATGTGTCTACTTTTTTTTTTGTTAACCAAAAGTACTTTTGACGATTATAGCCAAATTTTAGTTTTGTAAGATTGGTTGGACTTGGTTGTAAGATTGGTTGGACAGCACTTGGTTGCGGAATGCTACTCACTTATGTAAGTATTGTATTGTATTCTTCAGACATCAGGTAAAGTTTGCTAATTATAACTTTTCCATAACTATATTTGTGAAAGTAACGCTGCACAGTTGACCAGTGCACCAATACTCTAAGATACTTTTACCTTTCTTTAGATCCTTGGTAACTATATAATGGTTTTGCTTTGCAAGCCTGACCATTTTATGAGACGTTCTATCTGAGATTATTCTTGCTATTTGAAATCTTGTCTGGACTTTATCTATTTACCACTGGCTGTCATTTCCTAATGACATTTTACATTTTTTAGTTTTTTTTTGTGAAATTTGAACGCAGAAGGCATTGAGATCTTTTTATAGTCTTCTTTGCAAGTCAGTTATCTATATTTTTAGATCCTTATATTGCTGGTTAGAGAAGTTCATGGCTGCTGGCAGTAGACACGACATGTTGAAAGGTTTCAAGGGTCAGATAATTAGTGAACTCTGGGGCTGCCTTCCCTGTACTCAGATTGGAGCCTGACTATTAATTTGGTGTGTACAAAAACAATTACTGTATTAGCTAGAGGAGTGCCCAAATGGTGAAATATGGCACATTTTATGTTTTATTTATATTTTAGTCCATTAAAATTAGAGTTGGGCGAACAGTTCAAGCCAAGCAAAAGTTTGGCACGAACACCACCTGTTCGTCAAACACCCGAATTTGCGGGGCGCTGCATAGTGCATTCTAAGCCATGATTGGGCAAAGCTTTTCTCAATCAGGGCACAGCGAATAGCTGGTTGTTAAGGAGCGGGCCAGTAAGCCGTCTGCGGCATCCTTAACAGAGGATGAGTCATCTGCTGTCAATGGGCTTACCCTCTGACAGCTGAATGAAAAAAAAAAACATTACCGGCAATAAAAAAAATGTTAAAAAAGAAACAGCTTGCCCCCCCCCCCCCCAATCCATACCAGGCCCTTCGGGTTTGGTGTGGATTTTAAGGGGAACCCCATGCCAAAAATTTTTAAAAAATGGTGTGGGGCCCCCAAAATCCATACCAGACCCTTATCCGAGCATGCAGCTTGGCAGGCAAGGAAAGGGGGGGCAGGAGCCCCCCTCCTAAACCATACCAGGCCACATGCCCTTAACATGGGGGGGTGCTTTTGGGCAGGGGGAGCTCAGCCTCCCCATACTCATTCACACGGGGGGGCTTGTTAAAGGGGGCTTCCAGATTCTGATAAGCCACCTACCTGCCGACCCCCACAACCACAGCCCAGTAAGAGGCCCTTGTCCCCCCTATGTTGAGTGCATGCTCGCATAAGGGTCTGGTATGGTTTGTGGGAGGGGGCCCCCACGCCGTTTAAAAAAAAAAAATTCTATTACCAGCAATACAATACCATTGCTGGCAATAGAAAATGTTAAATGTCATTTTTTTTTCTTTATAAATGTCAGTTTTGCTGCAGCAGGTGCTATACATGGTACAAATGCGCAACTTTACAGGTAGACTAAGGGGACCCCCCAGGCACTGTATTTAAAGGAATTTTTAATCTTTATCTTTAAGTATCATTAAAATCATTGCTTCTGTAAAAACAATCTTTTTTTTAAAAAAAAAATTGACATTGATACATGTCTCACAGGGCAGTAGCCGGGCCCCAATACCCTTTTAATGGCCAATAACTTGCATATAAGCCTCCAAAATGGGGACTTTTGATTTTTCAAGTTCGGGTCCCATAGACTTTAATATGGGTTTGGGTCCAAACCTTAGATGTTCGAGAGTTCTGGACCGAACTGAACCAGGGGGTGTTCGGCCCAACTCTAGCGGGAAGGGGCTAAAGCTCAAAATAGAACAGAAAGTGCTCACTGCTACACTTTTTATTAAAACTTTTAGTAAAATAGGGTTCGCTGTTCGGGTCCAAACTTTTTACATGTTCGGGAGTTCTGGTGCGAACCAAACCGAGGGAGTGGGGCGTTCAGCCCAACTCTAATTAAGATCTAATAAATGCAGCAAATAACAGTTGTGCATTAAAATCTACAGAAACAGGTCACACTTGTTTCCTGCAGATGAAGTGTTACCTCTTTATAAAGACTGCATAGGTATTTACAGTACAACACTATTAAGCGGAAAGTGTGAGTCCATATACAACAGAAATTTCCCTCTCTGGGGTTGATTTACTAAAGGAAAACAGGCTGTTCACTTTGCAAGGGAAGTTGCACCATGCAAGAGATGATGAATGTGGTGACATTTCACTTTGCAAAGAAATCTAATCAGGTGCAAGGAAAATAAATAGAAAAATACATTTTTGCTTGCATATGAATAGATGATAAAAGTCAGTAGAGTTTTACATAGCTCTGGGGAAAACTCCCTTGTAAAATGAACAGTCTATTTGCCTTTAGTAAATCAACCCCAGAGGTTTCACTGCACTCTGTAACATTCTTCAACCAGGTGAAGGAGAAACATTTAAAAGTAAAATGGCTAACTTACCAGAAAATTGCTCAGTGTATTTTTTAAAACAGCGCAGGTTTAGTATATTATAATTAAGATGATCCACTCATAATTTCACTCTAGCTTATCAAGGATTTTACCTTCAATTGAGTATTTTGGATATTACGTAATACATCCTTGGAATGAACAGTGGCTCATTCTATGTTGTTCTTTGTGTGCAGTGTACACTATATTGGACGTTTTTCAAAATCTCTTGTACTAAGCTGTGTAATACAACAAAAGTCTGAGTTTGCTTGTGAACACTTTGGCTGTTTTTTCTCCTGTACATTGATCTTTTGGCTCATTTGTCCAAGCAAGGGTGGGCTGGTGGATAAAAAAGACTTCTAATATAAGTAAAGGGTCACTTTTCTCTGTACAAGTTAAAGTAAGTTCTTTCTGGGAATGCAGCCAGCCACCTACCAGAAGAATCACACATTAAGAAATACCCAAAAGATGCCAACCTGCTTTTTCTTCAGAAAATGTGTTTCCTTTTCAGAAGCGGAAGACTTTCTGTAAAAGCGTTTTGTTTCAGACAAATCGCTTTGTGTTTATTGTTGGTTAGCTCTTGTACATTTTTGTATTACTTGTGGATCAGCTTGAATGTTTAAGTTGGCCAAAGACATTAAATGGCTTCTGGATATTAGGAAGCAATCTAGCCAGCAAAACCTTTCCCGTTTTTCCAAAACGAATGCTTTACTGTATGAAAAGGAAAATAAACTGAAAATATTTAACTTAGCTAACACCCTATGGTTGCGATCCAATTTTGTCATCTCTATCTTAATGACAGCTTAACATTTTCTAATCTTGCCAAAAAAGCATAAGGCAATGGTCATCAATCATCTATAGGTTACTCTGTATTGCACGAAGGTAAATGTTTTGCTACAGTGAGATTACATTTTATTTAAAAAATGTCAGAGAACAATTATAAGGGTGCCCTAGGTCAGAAATTTACCTTTACAAATGTTAACAAAGTCAGCAAAGCACTGTAACGGATAGGCCACTCAGAACCTTTACTCAAACCAAGCACTTCTTGCACCTTACATAGTAGGTGAGGTTCATCAAGTCCAACCTATGTGTGTGATTATATGTCAGTATTACATTGTATATCCCTGTATGTTGCGGTAATTCAGGTGCTTATCTAATCGTTTTTTGAAACTACCGATGCTCCCTGATGAGACCATCGCCTGTGGAAGGGAATTACACATCCTTGCCACTCTTACAGTAAAGAACCCTCTACGTAGTTTAAGGTTAAACCTCCTTTCTTCTAATTTTAATGAGTGGCCACGTGTCTTGTTAACTTGTGGTCACGTGTCACCTCATGAGTGGCCACGTGTCACCTCAAGGTTAACTTCTTAATGGTCTGATTCATCAAGCTGTTTTTTGTATCAAAAAGGTTTTATTGAACAAAATAAAACAATCCAGTGTACATACAATGGAAAAGGTAAACTTTCCAACATGCCTTTAAAAAGTAGTTATAACACAACAAAATAATGCCCGGGCCAGTCATACAATAAGCCATCGAAAAACAATAAAACAATATATAATCAGCGCAATATTGGAGTGTAAAAATTACCGTGCAAACTAATTATCAGTGACCTTCAACAAGGCTTATTGTGATTGCTGCCGACACCTATCAGAGTGTGTCCACTTGTGACTTTCAAACTAAAATCAATATAAAATTACAGATAACACATCAGCTTTGCTACTGATCTGTGACAGACAGCCTCACACAATTGATCAAGATCCAAAGAGGTCAGCGTGGTTCAAGGACACCCTGAGGTGG
The DNA here is from genome assembly GCF_042186555.1 of Aquarana catesbeiana. Taxonomy (NCBI): domain Eukaryota; kingdom Metazoa; phylum Chordata; class Amphibia; order Anura; family Ranidae; genus Aquarana; species Aquarana catesbeiana. The sequence continues at coordinate 160,825,247 of NC_133324.1, read as the reverse complement.
AATTTGCACACAAAATCGGGACTTTTTTTTTAATTATATACTGATTGTGTTTTATATTGGTTGTCCTACACTGGTTATGTAATACTGACAAAAATAATAACCATTAGGATTATGGCATAGACCTATAATAATTAAGCAAGAAAAACTTGAGAAAAAAAGAAATTCAACAACATTCTCAGTACCATTGGACTCAACCCTGGTGTATTTAGCCAAGTGGCCCATAACCTCTCAAACTTGCCCATACATCCCCTATGTTGGTATATATCCCTCTCAAGAAGAAGAGTATTCCCCATATGGGTCACCCATGTTTTAAGGGAGGGTGGAGTCATAGATTTCCAGCTTAGAAGAATCACTTTCCGAGCCTGAAATAAGGTGTGGTTAAAGGCCACTCTAGTCATTTCCTCTGGGATTGCTTCCTCAAGAACACCCAACAAACAACATGTCAGGTCCAGAGGTACAGCAGTTTTAAAAACTTGATTTAGAGTGGATAGGACCCCGGTCCAGTACTAGGCAGCGAAGCTTGGGCAACGCCAGAGGAGATGAATGAGGTCCACGCAGTGGGTCTGCAGGTTTGCCCATTTTATGAATTTTTAAGGGGTGCAGTGTACTCTCAGCAAAATGTATAATTTGCGATAGTTTTTTGGAGACATTTTAAGAGCACATGGTAACTGACTAAAAAGCCTCTTCCCATTGACCCCCTGTCAATGAACCCAGGTCTTCCTCCCACAGTGCCATCACCTTAGTAGGGTGGGCCTTCAAGAACTCTGTTAATGACATATGGTAACCTTGTCTCTGTAATAGTTTGAAGCAGATGAAAAATAGGGGTAGGGGATTGTACCCAGCCTCCCACATTACCCTGGGATTGAACTGCATGATGCAACTGCATATAATAATAGAGCATGGTAGAGGGCAACGCAAACCTACGCTGTAGCTCAGGGAATGGTAACAGTCTCCTATCTTGAAAAATGTAATCTAAATGGGCTACCCCTAGAGCACGCCATCTGGGTCCCTGTTGCAATTTAGCCAGCTCTGCATATGTTGTATTACCCCAAATGGGACCCAAATGGCACAATACGCAGTAAACCCAACCACTTGTTGCAGTTGCTTAGATTTATTCCACACGTTTTGAAGAAGCGCATAAGTGGGCATCTGTTTGTTGGGTTTCTGAAATATTTGAGATTTGGGGCCCTCAGAAATAGAGTCTGCCTTGGTACAAAAAAAGCATAAGGCGTGCAGCGAATCCCATCGGAGTGGAAGACATTGAGCCTATTAAATGCTGTAGTTGGGCAGCTAAGTAGAAGAGTCAGGGATTAGGGAGTGCTGGGCCACCACCAACCTTACAGTATTGCAATAGTTCAAGTTTGACCCTAGGGGATGATTATTCCATAGCAGTGTTCTAAAAAGAGAGTTGACCACTCTGAATAATTTTAACGGGACTACCACTAGGAAGTTATGAAGAAAATATAATAATTGTGGCATAAGGATCATCTTGATCAGATTGGTTCTCCCTGCCACTGACATTTTAAGTTTATTCCACATAATAATCTTAGCCCTGAAATGGGTTAGCAAAGGGTACATGTTAAGTCGGCAATAATCAGTGAGCATGGGGGAGACCTGAATGTCTAAATATTTAAAGAAGTGGACAATAGGGATAGGGCATAAAACCGTCACTGTTCATCGTCCAACAGCATCAAAGCAGATTTAGTCCAAATGATGGTGAGGCCAGAGTAATGACCAAAATCAGAGATGTGTTCATGACCACCGGTAGGGAGGCAGAGACATCTCCCAAAAATAACAACATGTCATCAGCATATAACATAATCCTGATTCATCAAGCTTTAGTTGCAGTTAAGGTGCTCTAAATTAAACATTAAAGCAATATACACACATAATAAATTAATTAAATGCCATAAATCCATTTGTACTCGAGTCTCCTGCAGACAACCAGAAAAGGTAAGGGAGGAAGATGGAAAAGTGACCTGGGGTGTGCCATGGTCACGAGGTCAGTATGCCTAAAGAGGGGGCATACCCAAGAAGTAATTAGTAATAAAGAAGAAGTAAAATAAAAGGGAATGGGTGGGTGGGATAACGTGAAAAGAAACGCAGACGGGATGGGTGGATTAAGGGCAGGTATTTATAGGGTGAGACTCCTCCTACAAATTCAGGCTGACCTGCAGTCAGCCTTCCTATATGTTTAATGTGTGAAAACATTTTCAAATGTATGAATTTAGCATGACATTTGAGTTGTATGTACAATTTTGATAATATATTACTATGTTTGAAAGCTGAATAAGTCTAAAATAATATTAATAATAACTTGCCAAAAACCACAGGACAAGCAAGCTTATGCTGGCCACAGGAACAGCATGATAGGGGCTATCTTCAATTTTTTTTTCAAGCTCTAGGGGCAATTATAATAAAAACAATCGTTTTTTTGTAGCACTAGTGGACCTGCAAATAAACTACAGATACTATTTTATGTAGTTTAAATCTGTTCTTCCCTATACGTTTTCTTAACACCTTTAAGTTAAATGCAAAAAATGAAGATGTGGCTGTTACATAACTTTGGGGTTCCTATTTTAGATTCACAAGCATGTAGCAAGTTTACAATTACAGAGAAAGATCAAATTGTATAATCACACTGTACCTGTATATAAAAATGAGCTCCGTTTTGAAGAAAGGCATCATTCCTTATGGACAGATTTACAGTAATAAAAGAATTATTTTCCAGAAAAGTAACACTATTTTTCAATGACACATTAAGAACTCCTTCTTTGGCTCTCTCAGGATCCACTGGACCAGCTGGGATATACATTGTGGTAAAAATCAATTTCACATCTCCTTTGGTTCCACCTTGCCTCACAAAACTCAAGGTCAGATATCGCCCTTGCCGCATGCTCACAATTTTCTGCTTTTCCATAGCATGAAATTGAATTAACCCATATACATCATCACTGTCCTGAATGTAGAACACAAGCTGCAAAACAAATATTGTACAGTGAGGCGGGCTTATGCAAATGATATACGATATTATCTTTCAAACTCCCAAAACATTTGCATCTTTTCAATCCTAAAGCAGATCTCGAGGCAACTCTATTTAGACCCTTTATACTCTAATGTGAAAATTACACGTATTTTAAAAAACAATTATTAGAACTGTCTTTTTAAACTTTATATTCTCTAAGCACAATCTTCACAGAAGATTTTAAGCAAGGTGTGAGGCAGTGGAATAATTATAGCTGCTGCAGCCCACACAGATACCATTAGACCCCAGGGTGGGAAAGGGCCCTACTAGGGAGGTTTTTTTATGTCTCAATTCCAGCAGATCTGATGACAGATACACAGGATCATGCTTTGGGATTAAGTTGTTACTAGCCACTGACCTCCTTTGCAGTCCCCCAGTCTGTGTGTAGATTTATTGCCTTCAGAGCTTCTGGCTATCTTGGCTAGCATTTTGCTTGACCCTGAATTAGACATACTGAGGTTGATTGTTGATTTACTAATAGCAAATAGACTGTGCATTCTGCAAGTACAGTTGCTCCAGAGTTTGGTAAATTAGAAAAAGCTCTGTTGACTTCCATCATCCAATCATGTGCAAGCAAAAATGCTGGGTTTTTTTTCCTTGCATGTGATTGGGTATTTTTTGCAAAGTAAAGGTTTACCTCATTTATAAAGCTCTGGATTGTAGAATGCAACTGCATTTTACAAAGTTCAAAGTCTATTTGCCTTTAGTAAATCAACCCCACTTTATGTTAGGATCAATTGCACTATTGTCCCAATTTACATTGCCAAGTGTCACAGAGAGCAGTCGCTGGGAGACCCCATCAAGATTTTTCTATGGTGCCCTGTGAATTTTAGTTACCCTCTGGTGGGAGATTATGCGCTATTAGTGAATCAGACTTTTCTGTGTTGCATAAGAACTGTCCATAAACATTTTTTAGAGCATTGGGAGTTGCAGGAGGTGTTTAGGCAGCTTCCAGGAAGAAGAAATTTTAGGGAAAACTTTGACATAGTGATGATGACTCACATTCTAGTGAGCATGTTGGAGATGCAGAAAGCTGCAAATACTTTGCCAATCAAACATGTCACATAAATTTCAACAATATATTTAGCTCTGCTCCCTGCAGTTACAGTTTAAATGAACATGGTCCCAAATCTAGAAAAAGTCAGTACCAAGTGAACACTGCTGTATTAATGCAGCTGTTTTCTAGATTACTAAGAATACGTAACAATGAAACTAAAATATAATACGCAGAATATCATAGGCAAAATAGTCCATGTTCTTCATAATGAGACACAGCAGGATCAGCATAGTCAGCAGAGCTCCAGTGATATAAGTGATGTTCACAAAAAGATAAGTGACTGATGTGAGAAACCTCCACCACCGACAGTATAGGCCGCTCACCTCAACAGATGGACCCCTGAGTGAATCAGTCAGGTCTAAAACAGCAGTTCCCACATGGGATAATGTCAGCAGGATCACATACACTGATATCAGATGAAATGCCGGTATCTTGTTAGCTCATAGTAGTCACATCAGGCACGTAGGATACATATAATAAAAGTAAAGAAGATCTAGTGCTCTCTGTATGTTGAATATACGTTTATTAAGAGAATAAAATGTGCACTTACAAGGGTCGCACTGTGCCCAAGTGCGAGGGATGGATGGCATAAAAATAAATGAATGTTCCACGGAGATCAGCAAGCAAGACGCGGGTGACGTCACAATCAGGGTCACGTGGTTTCCGTACGCGGAAAAGGGGGCGGGACTTCATCAGCGGCGACAGCATGACACAAGCCACCTGCTTAACACGCACAACTGCTGACCATTACAACCAATGGATGTAGGTGTCTGCCAATCACCATAACAACCAAGGAAGCAACAGAACGGTAACAGCTATTAGGAGAATGTGTTAAGAATGCCGAAATAGCAATCAATAAAAAAAACGCCAATACAACACATTTTAAATTAAACTGTATAGTGGACGGCCATTATTATGACTATAAGTTTACTACAATATATATAATAAAGTGTAAAAAAAATTATTGGTTTTATATAAAGTCATCCTGCATAAATGCTTAATCTCGTGGATACATCCAAAAGGACATTATAATAGCAATCATAAAAGAAAAGATATAAAAAGGATATAAAAAATATAAAACACATATCTAACAGTCAGAAATGAAACAATTAATATCAAATTCTATGTTTAGGCCTCCCGGCACAAGAACCTTTGTCTCATGAATCCAATGGGATTCCCTACGACTAAGCTGACGTAGAAAGTTGCACCCTCTCCAATGCTTTATAATCTTTTCGATGCCCCAAAATTTAAGTCCTCTAAGATTTTGGCCATGCACCAATTTAAAATGTTTGGAGACATTATGAGATTTTAATCCTTTTTTGATATTAATTGTTTCATTTCTGATTGTTAGATATGTGTTTTATATTTTTTATATCCTTTTTATATCTTTTCTTTTATGATTGCTATTATAATGTCATTTTGGATGTATCCACGAGATTAAGCATTTACGCGGGATGACTTTATATAAAACCAATATTTTTTTTACACTTTATTATATATATTGTAGTAAACTTATAGTCATAATAATGGCCATTCACTATACAGTTTAATTTAAATATGTTGTATTGGCGTTTTTTTATTGATTGCTATTTCGGCATTCTTAACACATTCTCCTAATAAAAAATGTGTAATAATATTGCGCCAACTAAATAAAAGGAGCAGCCAACATACCCAATAGACAAATGGTGAAATGATAAACAATAATAATGTGGCGCTAAAAAAAGACAGTGTCCGTTATCGGGCAACCACCAATCAGAATGACTGTCTGGAGGTTAACTGCACAATAAAGTTTTATTGAGATGGAACTCAACTGTAAAAGGATCATCAAAATTCTCTACTGTGTAAGTAAGTGTATTAACTCGTGAAAAATATCAAAACTACGTGCTAGGGCACATGTGACTAGTGTCAATAAAAATAAAGGTTCAATAACTCTTTATAGAAACGTAAGCTGATAACCATACATCCGCATACTTTCCAAGGGATGTACTTAAAAAAGTGACAGTGTACATAGAAATGTGTACCCCTAAAAGGTGATAATAATAGATCACAAAAGTGCACTTTCATATAATCACTGCTAAGAAAAAAATGAGTGGATATAGAGTCACAAACTATACATAATAAGTATAATCAAAACATCTAAACAAATTAGTGTTTGCCAGAGAGTTCAAAAAGATGTATACATCCAGTGTTGGTAGAGACCAGCTCCAATAGTTCCAATAAGTTGAATTCCCCTGATCTATAATGATGGGGATAGACCTTGAATCACTCAGATCATAAATGGCACGAATAAACCTTGAAGTGACTTGACATCTATAGATACCGTATTTATCGGCGTATAACACGCACCGGCGTATAACACGCACCTCAATTTAGGAGGGAATTTTAAGGAAAAAAAACTTTTAGGAGGGAAGTTGAAGGGAAAAAAACTTACATTTAAATGCCCATCATTGCAGCCTTCTCAGTGCAGCCTTGCCCCAGTCCAGCCTTGCCCAGTGCAGCCATGTCAGTGCAGCCTTGCCAGTGCAGCCATGTCAGTGCAGCCTTGCTAGTGCAGCCATGTCAGTGCAGCCATGTCAGTGCAGCCTTGTCAGTGCAGCCTTGCTAGTGCAGCCATGTCAGTGCAGCCATGTCAGTGCAGCCATGTCAGTGCAGCCTTCCCCAGTGTCCAGTCCAGCCTTGCCCCAGTCCAGCCTTGCCCCAGTGCAGTCTTGCTGAAGCCTCTGAGCTTCAAAATCGCCGACCGCGATTTGAAAATGGCGCCGCCGGCGCCTAAATACACAGAGCCGGTCCTCGGCTCTTCTCGGCGGCTCTCGTTTACTTTCGGTTCCACTTGGACGGTGAGCGGAGCTATCCGAAACTAGCCGAGTATACTCGGCTAGGTTCGGGCGGCGCTCGAGTGAAACCGAAAGCCGCCGAGAAGAGCCGAGGACCGGCACTGTGTATTTCGGCGCTGGCGGCGCCATTTTCAAATCGCGGTCAGCGATTTTTTAGTTCTGACAGGTCAGGATCGCAGGGGATCGGCGTATAACACGCACCCGCGATTTTCCCCTGATTTTAATACGGTATATATGAACGGTTCCATAACCCTTACCGGAATAGGTGAACTCCCTAGCCGAAGGCTGGGAGTCAAACAAGGCTTATATCGCAATCATCCAGGGGATGGTTATCCCGCCAAGGGAAGGTGCAGACCTCTGTCCTGGTGCAGTGGAGCGTGATGACAGCTACTCACCGATCATCCCAGATTTAGTCTCCCAATCTTGGAGTCTCCTTGGTATGGATATAAAGGCGATGATGTGTGTATTCAAAATGCAGGTACACCCAAGGGACGTGTATCCCTCAAAAAAGAAATAGAAAAAATCCTCCACATAGTGTGAATCCACTTCAAAAAGGTTTTAATGAGATAAAAAGTATTGCTCTGGTGCCCCAACAAACAGGGCCAGATACAAGCTGACAATATAATATAAAAATATAAAAAAGCGCTTTCAAAGAATGTGGCTCAGCAGGCATAACGGACCCGACGTGTTTCGTCCGCATGGACTTCAACTGGGGGGGACTTCTCCTAATAGCTGTTACCGTTCTGTTGCTTCCTTGGTTGTTATGGCGATTGGTAGACACCTACATCCATTGGTTGTAATGGTCAGCTGTTGTGCATATTAAGCGGGTGGCTTGCGTCATGCTGCCGCCGCTGATGAAGTCCCGCCCCCTTGGGACGTAACGCGTACAGAAACCACGTGACCCTGATCGTGACGTCACCCGCGTCTTGCTTGCTGATCTCCATGGAACATTCATTTATTTTTATGCCATCCATCCCTCGCACTTGGGCACAGTGTGACCCTTGTAAGTGCACATTTTATTCTCTTAATAAACGCATATACAGAGAGTACAAGATCTTCTTTACTTTTATTATATGTATCCTACGTGCCTGATGTGACTACTATGAGCTAACAAGATACCGGCATTTCATCTGATATCAGTGTATGTGATGCTGCTGACATTATCCAATGTGGGAACTGCTGTTTTAGACCTGACTGATTCACTCAGGGGTCCATCTGTTGAGGTGAGCGGCCTATACTGTCGGTGGTGGAGGTTTCTCACATCAGTCACTTATCTTTTTGTGAACATCACTTATATCACTGGAGCTCTGCTGACTATGCTGATCCTGCTGTGTCTCATTATGAAGAACATGGACTATTTTGCCTATGATATTCTGCTTATTATATTTTAGTTTCATTGTTATGTATTCTTAGTAAGCCTTTTTAATCTAACTCTATGTGCTGTACTGCCTTTTACATAGATTTTTTGGGGATTTGATCATTTGACCCTCAGTATTTCAGCTGCTGTTTCTTAGTATTTAAAATTTGTTGTTTGCGCTGGTTGATTCTATTTTATTCATTCCAGGTCATTCCAGGCTGCCCCAATGCTGTACTTTTTACTATTGTATTTTGCAAAAGCATTTGAGCAAAATATTAATGGCGACAAACAAGCTGTGATTACCAGTGGACAGATCTCTCTAATCAAAGTGAACTAAATTGACTGGTATTCAGTTAACCACAATGCCCACCAGCAACCTACTGTTACTTTTTCTCAGTAAGAGAGACAAAAAGACAAAGGGGTCACTGAGTAATGACTAGCCACAATAAATTCTTAGGATTGTTTCTGCCAATTATAAACACTAAAACACTAAGGCTACTTTCACACTGGGGCGGTGCCAGCGTTAGCGGTAAAGCGCCGCTTTTTGGGCAGTAGTGGGTACTTTTAACCCCCAAGAAGTGGTTCAAAAGGGGTTAAAAGCACCCGTGATGCAGCGCTTACGAATCACTTTTCAGGTGCTTCGAAAGCGGTGCACATTTATTCAAGTGGGCAGGGGTGGTTTAGGAGCGGTGTATACAAAGATGCTGCTTGCAGGAATTTTTTTCCTGTCCTACAAGTGCACCGCCCCAGTGTGAAAGCACTCAGGCTTTCACACTGGGTTGGCTTGAGAGGTAGTTTTCAGGCGCTTTACAGGCGCTATTTTTAGCGCTAAAATGCCTGAAAACTGCCTCAGTGTGAAAGGGGTCTAATGAACAGTGCAGTTTAAAATTTATTTTAGAGCGTTGAGGTGTATTGACTCATTTTATCTTAATACAGTATAAAGGCGTATTTGGTCACATTAAGCTGGACTTGTCCTGTAATATTGACATAGTTTCGTAGTTTACCAGGCCCCTTTTTCAGTTCCCAGAGTGACAGGAAGATCCACATTTACCGGTACATTTACTTCCGAAGAAGTGGTTTGGTAAGCTACGAAATCTCTTCAGCATTACAGAATATGTTCAGTTGAATGTGACTAACTACTACTAGATATACCATGACCTGGATAAATAAGAGCTTTCACTGGTGCTGCTTAAATGGATAATTATGGAGCCTTCCAGACAAGACATGGCTGTGGTATGTTGTCGATTGATTGTGCTTCTCAACCTTTGAGACATCTTACCATTTTCCATTAACCTTCTTGCTTTACCTGTGTGACATCTCACCTACATGTTTCATCTTAAGATATTAGAGACTTTTGGAATAAAATGTGAAGAACAAACCTCTGTGGGTGTGCCGATCTCAGCTCCACCTTGTATAGTATTTGTTAAAATCTGTAAAAGATAAGCTTCAGCTTCTTCAGGTTCATCATCCGCCACCACTGTAAGGGGAATAGCTACTATCTTCTGCCCCTGGGAGAATCGAAGCACTCCAGAGTCTGGCGTGATATCAGTAGTGACGCGGGAGGAATCGTTGCTGTTACGTTTAATGATCCAACTCACTGAGACATTGCCGTGTGTTCCCCCGTTCCTCACAATGGTTATTCCTTCATATCTATCCAGAAAGGACAAAATCTTATTTCAGTTGCATAATTAGTATCATTGATTATATATATTGTCTGTTTTCTCAGATTGTTGCCCTGAGATGTCCAAAGCCTCTTTCAATGTTGGACAGGCAGCTAACGTGTATGTAATCCCTAACAACAAACTTCTCGTTTGTGCTCCATTTTGTTCTGGTAAATATACCATGGAAAGTGTTTTATTATATCTGTTCAATAAGTGAAAATGTATGTTTTGGCGGGGGGCATGAGAGAGTACATATTACCCTTACGATGGGTTTTGTCTGCCTAGGCAGAATTGTGTTGATACTTTGCTCTGGATATTTTGGCTGTGGTATGTGCAGTGTTGCTGTTCTTTCTATTTTCACATACATGATGCATTGTAATTTGTATATTTGCGCATTGTATGTCCTGGAAGTGTATTGCTTTGTTGTACAATTCTTTTTCTGTATGCTTTTTCTGTAAACACCTTAAAAAACAAAAAAGAAATAAGAAAAAAAAATAAGAAAATGTATCTGTTGATTCTGCCAATTGTCTGTCACAGAAATCCCCCAGAGTTAAGAGAGGCGGTTAGAACTTAAGGCCTTGTTCAATAAAAAGATCTTAAGTGCTAATTCTTAAACGCAGAATTCACTTTGCTATAGTCAGACCATGGCAAAATGAATTCTGATTGGCTGCTGTAGGCTACTGCACTTTATATCTTGATTAATTTAGTCAAATCTTAACTAAGGTCATTTGTTTTCAGAACTCTCCAGAATATGGCTAGCTGTTACTTTTAAAGAAAGACTATCTGGTTAACCATACAATAGTTGGCATAGAGACTCCATGGCCACTAAGGAACAGCACCTACTTAACCAAGCGCATAAAGCTATAATAATTATAATGACAACTGTCCTTATGATTGTTGTAGTCAGGCAAACTAAACTAGACATCATATCTAACCAAACAATTTAATTCCTTTTGAAGGGAAAGGGGTTGCTGGATATACACCAATAAGTTCACTATATTGATTTAAATTTATATTAAAATTTTAATTCACCTATAAACCATACTTATATATTGTATAGTAGGATTCTAAAGCCGCGTACACACGAGCGGAACGTCCGACAGAAAAAGTCAGACGGTAGCTTTTCATCATCTATTCCGATCGTGTAGTCGGCCTCATCAGACTTTTTTTTAGAAAATTCTGACGGACCTAGAAATGAAACGTGTTTTAAATATTTCCGACGGAACCAATTCCTATCGGGAAAACCGCTCGTCTGTATGCTGTTCCGACGGACCAAAAACGATGCATGCTCTGAAGCAAGTACGAGACAGAAGCTATCGGCTACTGGCTATTGAACTTCCTTTTTCTAGTCCAGTCGTAAGTGTTGTACGTCACCGCGTTCTGGACGGTCAAAGTTTACTCCGACGGCAAAACCGGTCGTGTGTATGTAGCATAATAGAAAAAAAGTGACCTGGACCAGCAGAGTATAAGGTGGCATCGTGCAACATGCTGATTTACATGCTGATCAACATGCTGATTTACATGCTGGTTTAACCACTTCAATACAGGGCAGTTATACACCTTCCTGCCCAGACCAATTTTCAGCTTTCATCGCTGTCGCACTTTGAATGACAATTGCGCGGTCATGCTACACTGTACCCAAACTAGTTTTTTATCATTTTGTTCCCACAAATAGAGATTTTTGGTGGTATTTGATCACCTCTGGGATTTTTATTTTCTGCTAAACAAATAAAAAAAAGACTGAAAATGTTTTTTTTTTGTTTCTGTTACAAAACTTTGTAAATAAGTAAGTTTTATCCTTCACTGATGGGCACTGATGGGGCTGCACTGATGGGCACTGATAAGGCGGCACTGATGGGCACCGATGAGGTAGCATCAATGAGGTGGCACTGTTGAGGTGGCATTGATGGGCACTGATGATGGGCACTAATATGCGGCACTGATGGGGCACTGATAGGCGGCACAGATGGGCACTGATAGGTGGCACTGATATGCGGCACGGTTGGGCACTGATAGGCGGCACTGATGGGCACTGATAGGCGGCAGGGATGGGCACTGATAGGTGGCATGGATGGGCACTGATAGGTGGCACTGATGTACTGTAATGTATGTCACTGGTGGATGCCAATCAGTGCCAAACAATAATGCCTGCCGATCAGTGATGCCCATTGTCGGCACTGATTGGCATCCATTGTGTGCACTGATTGGCATCCATTGTGGGCACTGATTGGCATCCCTGGTGGTCTAGGGTGGCATACCTGGTGGTGACATCCCTGGTGGTCCTAGTGGCATCCCTGGTGGTTCTAGTGGAATCCCTGGTGGTCCAGTGTGGGCATCCTCGGGGGCTGCGCTGATAATCGATCTGTACAGACCCCCCCTGTCAGAGGAGCAGCTGATCGGCTCTCCTCTACTCGCGTCTGACAGATGCGAGTGAGGAAAAGCCGATCACCGGCTCTTCCTGTTTACATTGGGATCAGCCGTGATTGGACACAAATGATCACATAGTAAAGAGTCTCCGTCAGAGACTCTTTACCTAGATCGGTGTTGCGGGGTGGCAGATTGACACCCCCCCAACAACGATCGCCGCCATGAGTGCCCCCGGGGGCCACACAGCGGCTCAATATCCTGAAGACGTCATATGATGTCTGGTCAGGTTATTGAAACCACTTTGCCGCCGTCATTTTGCTATATGACAGGCGGCAAGTAGTTAAATTCATGGAGCGTTCGGGAACCATTGTCCTTCAGTGCCTACTGGGTAGATATTTCTTATAGATTTGTGTGAGTCTAAAACTGGCCATATATTAGTAGAATTGTGTTAGAACCTTTTGGTTTAAAGAACATTTGTTTGCTTTTCTATTGTTTAATGCAGTCAAATCAATGTTCGTTTTCAATCACAGTGACAAGAAATTTCAAAGGAGCAGGATGAAAAATGTTTCTTGAATAAACAATGTTCTAACAGTTTACGTAGTTTTCATTTGGGAAATTACATTCATTCCAAATTCAAATGTTGAGTGCTTTCGAGTGATATTTATCCAGTGTGCAAAAGATTTTCGTATAGCTGTTTGTACATTAGTTCAAAAATCTACTAGTGTATGACCAGCTTAACACATTGTACAGCTCAGAAGTGACTGCAGGCTGATATACACTATTAAGGTAGAACTTAGCATTTAGCTTAAAACACTATAAAACCAACAAAGGGACAAATAATAAGAGTATTTATTATTGAAACCTATCTAAAGCTACGTTTTGAATAATGTGTTGAATAATTGTCCTAATGATTAGTCACCAGGACAGAAAGTGAGGGAAATTTGAAAACTTTGAGCTATCACCAGAAGAGAAGATGGGGAAATCGGGCAATGGGGCACTTACTATGGTGACATCTGTCTAAGGGCAGGTTCACACCAGAATGATTTGAGGGAAACCCATATTCCATGTGCGTTTCTGGCACCCCATGCAATATGCAGTGCACTTGCGATTTGCAGCAGGTGTCAATGTTAATGTAACAACATCGCTAGTGCAGGTCACAAACGCAGTGCGTTTGCCTGCACTGGATCGCAATCTGCATCCTGTCCGTTTTTAAAAGTAGTAGCATGCACTACTTTTGGTGCGATCTGGCTTAATTTCAGGCCATTCAAATAAATGGGCTGAAATCGCACTGCACCCGGATCACATGTGAATTGCACTGGATTTCTTGTGCAATTAATGATGTGAACCAGCCCCAAAAGGGGATTTTTCTTTGGATGCCTTTCATTTCCTGTTGTACCTAACTCTCAAAATGGAATAGAATGCAAAATACGAAAGAAAAAAAAAATATCTGACAGGGTTTTACTGTTTCTACTTTAGTAGAACAAAGTACATACAAGTGAGTACAAAGTGTGTGCTACAGATAATTAAATAAATGCAAATAAATAATTCCCCATGACACATGCAAGAGAGAGAACTACACTATGAACTTACAATCTAGATGACTGAGAGTATTTTAGTCATCTCACCCCACCATATATATTCTCAAAAAATGGAGTCACCCTTAAAATAAGTGATCTATGAATGCATCTGTTAAAGCCACACATTAAACAGAGTTCCCTGGAGGCTGAAGTTCAATTTACCTCTCATTTATTCTGAACCCTTACCAAGCCTTACCGTGATACTCGATCTTCATCAATAACAAGCATCTCATTATATATTGCACTATTAATAGATAAAACTCCGTAGGGTTTATCATTAGGTTCAATGGTAACATAGACAACACTGGGATGTTGTAATACAGCATCGCCTTGTAAGGTATCTTCCATTAACACAACTTGAAAGGACTCTGCTATTTCTGGGCTTTGATCATCGATGATTTGAAATTTCAGAGTTATCTCTTGGACTTTTGGAGGAAAGACAATAGTATTGTTTTGCTGACAATCTAGGAAATCACTTTGAAGTTGAGCACTAGATGTTGTGTTTCCTGTTACAATCCTATAAGTGACCGACACTTCAGAGTCATCAGAACCAACAACCATGCCGGAGATAGTCTTTCCTCGGAGGACTGGAATGGTAATAACATCATTTGTCTCCGGCACCATGTATGAGCTCTGAAAAAATCGCACTGGGCTATCATTTTTCTTTATAGTCAACTGAAGCGTGTCCCTTGTGGCATTGATCTCTGCACCTCCAAAGACATTTGTAAGTTTCAGAGTAAAATTTTCATCATTTTCAGGTATCTTAAGAAAACAGAAAAAAGTAATTTTAATATAAGCTATGTATATATTTATGGGTGTCCTAATCTGCATGGGGTTTAAAGATTTTTTTACTCACCTGATCATCTAATACTGTCAAATTGTAAACCAAGGTAGACCTGCCAGCAGAAAAAGTAATGTTTCCCTTAGCTGGATATATGTCTTCTTCAGCTGGATTTGGCCCTCCATCTATCTGCAAGATCACAGATACATTATAAAAATGCTGAACAGTACTAGTGTAAATGCCTTTATGAGGCTGTTGTTTAACAATTTCTGTTTAATCACTAGGGTTGATTTACTAAAGGCATATAGACTGTGCACTTTGCAAGTGCAGTTGCATTAATTTTCCCCAGAGCTCAGAAAATGTAGTAAAGCTCTGATGATTTTCATCATCCAATCACGTGCAACCAAAAATGTTTTTTTTTTTATTTTCTTGCAACTGATTGGGTATTCTATACAAAGTTAAAGCCTAAATGTTTGTATTAAGTTAAAAAAAACTTCTGTGCTGCAGGATCCCCCACCCCACCATGTATCTACCTCAGTGTTTCTCAACTCCAGTCCTCAAGGCGCCCCAACAGGTCATGTTTTCAGGATTTCCATTATTTTGCACAGGTGATTTGATCAGTTTCACTTCCTTAGTAATTACCACAGCTGTTTCATCTGAGGGAAATCCTGAAAACATGACCTGTTGGGGCACCTTGAGGACTGGAGTTGAGAAACACTGATCTACCTAATCCCAATCTCAACCAAGTGCTATGTATTAGAGCAGTGGCTTTCTCTGCTCTCCCCTCCTCACTGGGCAGATTGATAGCAGCAGGATCCTGTAACAAGGGAGTGGGGGCAGGGCCAAGCCATGCTGTGTGTGTTAATAGACACAGACAGAGCAGCTCGGGAGCAAGCCTGCATGAGTGTCCCTATAGAAGGCATCTTTCTATGGGGGGCACTTGGCAGTGGGGAGGAGCCAGGAGTACTGGGAGGGGACCCCAGAATAGAAGGATTGGGGCTACTCTGTGCAAACCCATTGCACAGAGCAGTTATGTATAACATGTTTGTTAATTTATTATAAAAAAATTAAAGCTTTACAATCATTGAAGCTTTACCACATTACATTTACTAAGGAAAATGAGTGCAACTGCACTTCATTTGCAAAGTACACAGTATATTTAGCTTTAGTAAGTCAACCCCACAGTGTACACTTCAGCTTGTTTTTATCAGAACTTGCACACTGTACTTTACCTGTTACTAACTTAAGGGTTGATTTATAAAGAATTGGCATGGCCATTCACCCAGCATAGGTGCATGAACATTCTTTCTGTTGGAATAGGGCAAAAGAGATTTGTAAAATGTAAATAGGCTATAATCTGTGCTGTTCAAATGCAGATCATTGATTTACAAATATTAGAAAATACTGCATTTGGTGACTAGATGGAGGTATTATTGGAGATACCTATGATACATAGCTCCATTTAGTGGCCAAATGCCACAAGACAGAGATATTACTTTATACTGAAGATATTGATTGGATTGTGTAGTGGTCATTCATGTATAATAGTGTATATACTGTACTGTATATTTGCTGGATTGCAAAACATGTTGATATTTCATAGAAAGCAATGATACCAGAGTAAGGGGTAAAAATGTCAGTGTGAAGAAGTAGGATAGTGGCCTTTTGTATTATGGAAAGACATGGGCCAGCAGCTATCCCTCTGTCTTATGAGCCCTATTAATACATAAATCTTATAGAGGGACTTTCTTCATAAACGGTCATCTTTTTATTTTATTGTAATTGTTTTGTAAATTTCAAGTTTGATTATACAATTGTTAGTGATTTTTCTTCCTTTATAAATAAATGTATCTTTGCTTGAGTTAGCACCTTTTGTTGTTGTTGTTATTAATATTATGATTATTATTATTATCATTATTTTTATCAAAGCTTTAGAAAGCTGGAGCGTTTGCAAAAAAAGGGGGCATCTCTCTAGCTTGGAAGAATTTACATACGCAAGATGCCACATGGCCTGTTTTTCTGCAGGCACCCGGGTATATGGACTGAGTAAGTGCCAGTGTAAGTGACACTAAAGAGTAACTGGAGAGACTCAGAAGGGTGGAGTTTGGAATCCCTGACCAAGAGAATCACGGTCTTGGGATTAGATGTTCTCAGAACAGCAAGTAAATTGCTGAGCAGAGGATTGTAAACAGGATGGTGCACTTGAGCAATGAAAAACAAAAAGTGCCATATGTGTTGTATGCTTCATTAACAAAATACAACACATAGAACAGAGCTCACCTCAAAAGTCACAGTCACGCTTTCATAGGTGCCTTTCTCTCTGAGCAGAAGGAGGGCCAGCGTCTGGTTTCTACCCCGTGGCTCACTTACTGTCATGTAGGATGTCTAAAGGAAGATAGAATAAAGACTCAATCAGAAACCGTGCCAACATCACAAGGAAGCCAGGGAACAATGAAGCCAAAGGATCTCCCATAGAGAGATCAATCCAGGGTCCAAGCTGGCTTTTCATGTTACAGTTCAAAGAAACTAATCGGCTCAGAAACTTAAATAAAATCAGAGAAATACTTTGGAAAAAAAATCATATGTAATGCTTCTCATATCAGTTACAGAAATGACTCATTAAAGACCTATATGAGAACCAGTATGCTGTTCTTAAAATTTATTTTAAATAACTGAAAAAAATGCTTGTAAATAAGGCATACAAGCAAGTAGGCTAGGCAGCACATCACAAGATACAACACCTTGTTAAGAGAATGTGATGGTAGCTGCCATTCCTTGGCTGATTCCTTTTAAAGCAGATTAGTGTGCTAGCAATGACCTCATTCACAGGAAAGCTGAACACATTCAACTTCACTGTTCTAGAACTATCTTTGGCAAAATGGTAAGATAATGTTTGCTTCCATCAGAGAATTCTTATACAGGTGATTTGCTTCAGAATGGATTCATTTTTCAGCCAATCTTAATAAGCACATTCACGATGTCCTAAATGAACTGAATGTGGGCCGAGTCAATGGCATCCCCAGATGTAGTGGAACGCAGACAGCCAGGGGTTTGTTATTAGCAGCATGGCCTATTAAGACTGTTCAGAAGAAAGCCTAGAGTGCATTTACCTATACAATTCCTTATTGGTCTCCATTAGCAAAAAATGTTAGCAGATTTTGTGATGCTGTTTGGCATCAGGCTGCACTGCTATGTCAGATAAGGAGGGAGAAGTGTTTCTTTGAAAAGACATCTTGCTGGGCAAATAGATCTTGTCATACCAACAGAAACCAATATTTAATTTTAAATTACTATAATTTAGGTAAAAATTTTGTACCGAATGGGAAAAAACAATAGGGTTGTCTTAAATCAGTATGTTAAGAGAGCAACTCCTAACTAAAATTGATCAGTAAAAGACTAAAGCTATCTTGAAAAAAAAAATCTGAAATGCTAAATCTGAACTTTATCTGTTGCCAGGTTTCATAAATATATTGGATGGGCCTGCAGCCTCTGGTCAAATGAATCTTTGATGTGCTGTCTCCCTCTAGTGGGAGCTAGAAGGTAGTTCTCACAGATAAGAAACATACAGTCTGGCTTTAGGAAAATTAAGAAACTTGAAGCCATAGGAAGGAAGACAGCCACCAGCACTGAAAACATTCTAGGAGAAAAAAAATCACCTGAGCTAGTCATGTCTGAGCAGAATATGTGGGTTCGACACCAAGGGAGCAGAGGGCTGCTGGTACTCAGGGGAGAGGTGGACCAAAAGAAACCAAAACCCCTTTATCAGAGTGCTAAGAATGCAATTCTGTATGTAAAAGAGCTTATGAAAATAAAATTGTGTGGTGCTGGTAGGAAAATCTAATATATACTGTACCATGTTTAGTGATATAATTCCAAAGGCATTATCATTTGAAAGTATAGTGACAGAGGCTATTTTCTGTACTCCAAGACTTGTATTTGGTGGCAGGTTCTGTAAGCAAAGACAACAAAGGTTACATACCATATAGAGGGATTCTCACTTTCCCTGGACACATTAAAACTTAGACACAACACAGACAGTCCAAAGTGAACATAGTAATGGACTAATGTCATGTGGTCTGTCCAGACCTGCATGAGGACAGTCAAGGGAGCATTAATCATAGGCTGACAGTCTATTAATGACACCACAGAAATAGGAAATAAAATATTCAGAGGATGTATGACATTAAAGGATTCTAGGAATGAGCTCAGTGTACCATCTGTGGTTCTGTCTTTTGTTCTAATAAGCTGTTCTTATGGAGTAAAAAGTAACGCACAGAATTTCTTATATGCCAACATAAACATCACATGTCATACACGATAATCTGACTAAATATTGATTTAACCGCAGTAAAAGAAATTAGAAAAAGGCCAAAAATAAAGAGATAAAGAGTAACTCACTAAAGAAAACCCAGCGAGAAGACCAGGAGGTGTGGAAGGATCCATACATTTATGAATAAAACAATTTTTTAGTGAATCTGTTATCGTACTCAAGGTGAAGGAACAACAAAAAACATAGTATTAGTAATAATAACAATAAGAAATGCAGTACTAAGGAAGAAAGGTGTACCGCGTAAGCAAATTGCCCTAAACATCCCTCCCAATTTTCTGAGATAAGAAAGAGGGTCACCTGTTAGCAAAAAGTATGTAGGAACAGGACACATCCCTGCCACAATCCCAATACATGGAGAATAATACACAAAATTAAACCCTAAGTTAAAGAGGTTGTAAAGGCAGAAGGTTTTTTTATCTTAATGCATTCTATGCATTAAAAGAAAAAGCCTTCTGTGTTCAGCAGCCCCCCTAACACTTACCTGAGGTCCCTCTCTGTCCAGCGATGTCCACAAGTGTCTCAGCCGTCCAGATCCCCCCCCACCCCTTCAACCTCTGCAGCAATGCTGGCAGCACTCATACATCTATTTCCCAAAGACAACCTCGTAACATCATCTTTCACAATATAAAAAAATAATAGGCTAACTTTACTGCTGTCTTATATTTTAATTAAAAAAAGTGTATTTTTTCCAAAAAAAGTGCACTTGTAATAACGCTGAGCAAATGCGGTGTGACAAAAAGTATTGCAACGACCGCCATTTTATTCTCTAGGGTGTTAGAAAAAATATATATATTATGTTTGGGGGTTCTAAGTAATTTTCTAGCAAAAAAAATGATTTTAACTTGTAAACAACAAGTTTGAAAAATAGGCCCAGTCTTTAAAGCGGAGTTCCACCCAAAAATGGAACTTCCGCTTTAAGTGATGGTGTCCCCCTGACATGCCACATTTGGCATGTCTTTTTTTTTTGGGGGGGGGGAGCGGATACCCAGTTTTTAAGGGCACCCAGCTCCCACTTCCTCCCTGGGGCTCCGTGGCGCCAGAAGGAAGTTCACCTCTCCCCCTCCCTCCCTGCAATCTTCTGGGACACGTCACAGCCGGGCGCGCACAGTTAGAATGTCGGCGCCTCGGAGAGGAGAGGGAGAGGAGAGGGGCTTTGTGAGTCCGCATCGGTGGACCGTGGGACAGGTGGGTGTCTGATTATTAAAAGTCAGCAGCTACACTTTTTGTAGCTGCTGACTTTTAAATGGATGGAACTCCGCTTTAAGTGGTTAAACAGAGGCACACATTCTATAGAACTTATCAGCTACTACTTTCTCTGTCATTAAGACTCCTTAACTCAAGGTAGAAACAACATATTCAAAACATAGAGATACATAATCCATTTAGAGAGGAGAATAATTGCGCTAATTACAGTCCATATATCCAATTGTAGGGCATGACAGTTCCAATACTTGTATGTGGCTGAAAAACTTCAAAGAAAGACACCACACTGGTGTAATCACAGATAAGTGTCCCACCACCTCATAGAAGACACGCTTACCAGATAGCAAGCAAATGTGAGCAGATGGCTTTAACCCAACCAAGGCCTTTGCTTTCCATGATCAGGATTCTGCATACAGGTTGATATGACCCTCAATTGGATACCTTGAGATCCGTGGCTCCATGGGAGATGATTTGGCAATCAGCCCATAAAGCAAGAAATCATATAGACCATAGCGTGATACTGTATTGTATATGGAACACCCCAGTGATATTTAACACAGACAAGTGAACCGCCACCTTACAGAGAACACGCTTACCAGATAACCCGCAGTAATAAGCATATGGCTTTAGCCCAGCCCAGGCCTTTTGCTCAGCAGGAGATCCCGGGATAATATGAGATGATAGGTTCTTAGGCAAATTACCATATGATCCGTAACTCCGTAGATAGTACATCAATAATCAGCCCAAAAAAAGATAAGGTAGACCGTAGCGTGATACTGTCTCCACTGCTGCCATTTACATGAAAGTTGCATATACATTTCTTACCTTTAGTTTTAGGATGAAATGAAATGTCTCATCTGCCTCTGGGAAATCATCATCACACACAGAGATGTAGACAGTACGGTTGGACTCCCAGTCGGGTATGAAAGCAGCAGTAGCAGTAGCTATAAAATCTCCTGTGTCACTTTCCACCAACTAGAACAACACAATCAGTATTATCAAGACGTGAATAATTTTATGATTCAATACTTTGAGAATTAGTAAAAAATATATCTTTTTTTTAAATTTAGCTGTATATTTCTTGCTATTACAATAACCTACCACCAAAGAACAGCCCAAAAAATATTCTTCTGCTTCTGACGATTACAGTAATACCACCTACAGGTATGTATATGTTAATTTTTGTTTGTACCCGTAGCAGGGCCCAGAAACAACAGTGCACATTTTGCTTTTTTTTCCCTACCTAAAACATGCTAACACTGACACTAACTGACACTGATTCAAAATTTTTTTTTAATCCTACCTAAAATACACTGACCCTGACCTTTGGCCCCAAACTTTGACTCTGATCATGACCTTTGACCCTAACCCAGGCACTGATCCAGATCAAACCCTGATCTAGCTAATTTATCTTTAGTTATTGTTTTAATTAAAAACATTATTTTTTTATTTTTTTTTTGTGAACATACACATCGTTTACTTTTACCCTTTTCTGTTGCAAGGAAAAAAGATACAAAGTATCCTTTTCTCCATTCAAGAGAAGAAACAAAAAAACATGGGCAGGCTATACAGTGACTTATTACTCTGATAGCCAGTCAGGGGCTATCACAGAGCTCTGGTGATCGGGAACCAGGACTCCCAGTTCCTGATTATTAGTACGAGACCTGGGACTTTCCGTAAGAGCCTGGTCTCTGTGCTGGAAGCCTGCTGTGTAGCAAGTTTCCAGCACAAACACAGGTACACATATATGCAGCCTCATGGATAAAGACCCACTTCTTTGAGACCGCATATACAATATGTGTACAGTTGGGCGAACAGTTCGAGTCAAGCAAAAGCCCGAACATCGCCTGTTTGTCCATTTGGCGAACACCCAAATTTGAGGTGCGCTCGGTGGGATGTTGACCCGCCGAGCACCCCACAATGCACTGCACGCTGCATAGTGCATAGATTGTTGTTAAGGAGCGGGCCGGGAAGTTGGCCACTGTGTCCTTAATAACAAATGAGTCATCAGCTGTCAACGGGCTTTCCCGCTGACAGCTAAATGAAAAATAAAACATTGCCAGCAATACATGCAGCCCGGCAGGTGAGGAAAGAGGGAGACGAGCGATCAGCCCCCCCCCCCCCCCCCTCCTGAACGATACCAGGCCACATGCCCTCAACACGAAGGATGCTGGATGATGGGGACAAGGGCTTCTTTCTGACAACTCTGGGCAGTGGTTGTGGGGGTCTGCAGGCACGGGGCTCATCAAGCCCCCCCTATGTGAATGAGTACCCCTACTCATTCATCAAAAAAGTGTCAAAAATAAATAGACTGTTTTTGACAATTACTTTAAAAAATGTTTTAATGTCCCCCAATGTACAGTATCTCACAAAAAGTGAATACACTCCTCACATTTTTGTAAATATTTTATTATATCTTTTCATGTGACAACACTGAAGAAATGACACTTTGCTACAATGTAAAGTAGTGAGTGTACAGCTTGTATAACAGTGTAAATTTGCTGTCCCCTCAAAATAACTCAACACACAGCCATTAATGTCCAAACCGCTGGCAACAAAAGTGAGTACACCCCTAAGTGAAAATGTCCAAATTGGACCCAAAGTGTCAAAATTTTGTGTGGCCACCATTATTTTCCAGCACTGCCTTAACCCTCTTGGGCATGGAGTTCACCAGAGCTTCACAGGTTGCCACTGGAGTCCTCTTCCACTCCTCCATGATGACATCACAGAACTGGTGGATGTTAGAGACCTTGCGCTCCCTCCACCTTCTGTTTGAGGATGCCCCACAGATGCTCAATAGGGTTTAGGTCTGGAGAAATGCTTGGCCAGTCCATCACCTATATCTCAGCTTCATTAGCAAGGCAGTGGTCGTCTTGGAGGTGTGTTTGGGGTCGTTATTATGTTGGAATACTGCCCTGTAGCCCAGTCTCCGAAGGGAGGGGATCATGCTCTGCTTCAGTATGTCAAGGTACATGTTGACATTCATGGTTCCCTCAATGAACTGTAGCTCTCCAGTGCCAGCAGCACTCATGCAGCCCTAGACCATGACACTCTCACCACCATGCTTGACTGTAGGCAAGACACACTTGTCTTTGTACTCCTCACCTAGTTGCTGCTACACACGATTGACACCATCTGAACCGAATACGTTTATCTTGGTCTCATCAGACCACAGGACATGGTTCCAGTCCTCCATGTCCTTAGTCTGCTTGTCTTCAGCAAACTGTTTGCGGGCTTTCTTGTGCATCATCTTTAGAGGAGGCTTCCTTCTGGGACAACAGCCATGAAGATCAATTTGATGCAGTGTGCAGCGTATTATGATCTGAGCACTGACAGGTTGACCCCCACCCCGTCTGCAACAATGCTGGCAGCACTCATACGTTTATTTCCCAAAGACAACCTCTGGATATGAGGCTGAGCACGTGCACCCAACTTGTTTGGTTGATCATGGCGAGTGGATCCTGTCCTGTTAAACCGCTGTATGGTCTTGGCCACAGTGTTGCAGCTTAGTTTCAGGGTCTTGACAAATTTCTTATAGCCTAGGCTATCTTTATGTAGAGCAGCAATTCTTTTTTTTCAGATCTTAAGAGAGTTCTTTGCCATGAGGTGCCATGTTAAACTTTCAGTGACCAGTATGAGAGAGCGATAACACCAAATTTAACGCTCCTACTCCCCATTCACACCTGTGACCTTGTAACACCAACGAGTCACATGACACCGGGCAGGGAAAATTGCTAATTGGGCCCAATTTGGACATTTTCACTTAGGGGTGTAGTCACTTTAGTTGCCAGCGGTTTAGACATTAATGGCTGTGTGTTGAGTTATTTTGAGGGGACAGTAACTTTACACTGTTATACAAGCTGTACACTCACTACTTTACATTGTAGCAAAGTGTCATTTCTTCAGTGTTGTCATATGAAAAGATATAATAAAATATTTACAAAAATGTGAGGGGTGTACTCACTTTTGTGAGATACTGTAGATCCATCATCAATTATGTTGCCCGCCGCACCTGAAAAAAGAAAAAAAAAACGCTTTGCCCGCAGCGAAGGCTAACCGCCTAATGTCTGCTCTGCCATTTGACAGTTTTTAAATAGGTAAGGGGTAGGGCCACCTAGTGATGTCAACCCCCACACCATTGTTTTTTTTACATTTTTGTATTGCCAGCAATGTTATTGTATTTCCAGCAATTTAAAGTGGATGTAAACCCTCACATTTACCCAGTCAAGTGAACAGCCTGAGATGATACACAGGGATGAAACAAATCTCCCTACATACATTTTACATGTATATCTGCTGTCTTCAGCTTTATATACTGTTTAGAAAGTGCACATTGTGTTAGGAGATTTCTCTTCCTGGTTAACCCTGCAGTGAAGCCAGAGCATAATGCCAAGTTAGCTGATTGGAGGAAAGGCACACACCCCTTCTCCTCATAGGTAGAGACTTTCAGCTCGGTTTGTTGAATCTATCAGCTCAGTGCTGCTTTTATCATATGTGACGGAGAACTTGTCAGAAGTTATCAGGCTGATAACAGAAGAATGGAGCAGGAGACAGCTATGGGACATAGTGTTTTGAAGAGAGATAAGACACATATAACTCTGTAGATATATGTGCCCAGCTCAAATTTCATGAAACAGGTTTACATGCGCTTTAAATGTCTTTTTTTTCTTTATAAATGTCAGTTTTGCTGCAGCAGGTTCTATACATGGTACAGAGTCTGCCATTTTACAGGCAGACTAAGGGGGCCCCCCAGGCACTATATTATAAGGAATTTTTCATTTTTATTGTTTCACTTTAGGGCCTCATGCACACTGAACATTAAAATAATGTTATAAAAACACCAGTAGCTTTGCAGTAAGTTTCTCAGCGTTTTTCAACATTTTTGCAGTAGCGTTTATTAGCGTTTTTTTTTTGCGTTTTTCTGCGTTAGAGCGTTTTTACAGCTGAAAACAGCTGAAAATCTCCTCTCAGAACCCACTAGTTTTGGGGGCGTTTTAAAGCCAAAAAACACCCCGGCCAAAAACTGCTGATAACAGCCTATGTGTGCATAGACACATAGGATAACATGATGGGGAGTTTATTGACTGTAGAAAAAACAGTCTGAAGCTAAAAACTGCTGCTGTAAAAACATAGCATCATTAAAATCACTGCTCCTGAAAAAATAATGTTTTTTAAAACATTTTTTTGCATTGATACATGTCCCCCAAGGCAGTACCCGGGCCCCCACTTTTTGTGGCCAATAACTTGCATATAAGTCTTCAAAATGGGCACTTTTGATTTTTCATGTTCAGGTCCCATAGACTTTAAAGGGGTTCGGAGTTCGGGGTCCAAATGTTTGCAATGTTCGAGAGGTCTGTACCCAACTGAACCAGGGGGTGTTCAGATTACTAATACGATTACTCGTGGAGTAAAAATGTTCTTCAAAGTGTCCCAATGACAGAGTTTCTGACATACTGGAAAACTGGAAAACCTCTTGTTAACAAGCCTTTCTGATTTTGGAAAAGAGTTGTCACTGTTCTAGCTAGCACATGGACAGGGCCGACACTACCATAAGACAACACAAGCAAGCGATTTAGGGATTAGGGCGCTAGGAAGGGGGGGGGGGCAGATTATTACCGTGCTGCAGATGTATTTTTTTTATACACTCCAAGCCTCTATAGCGGTTGGGAGTGTGTGTACTTAAGCAAAGTCGACTGTAGGCTTTCATGTGGAAGTGATACAAGCGACTGTGAAGCCGCCTATAACTTCCACCACCGCCGCAATGTGCCGCCCCCCCCCCCCCCCTGCGTTCACCGGGCTCTGCTGTACCACCTGCTGTCCTGGTGGGTGTGACAGACTCACCCGGTACAGAGGCTTCTGGAGGGGACTGAATGCTAGCCTCTTGCCTACTGACTATGGGCCCTGGAACTTGAGAGAGCTACAAGCATTTAGGAAGATATTTTGTTATGTAATGCAAAAGGACATTATTAAGGAGGCCATGATGGTCTCTGCCAGCTTGGGACTCAGTGAATAGATGTATGTGAAAGGAATGTTGATTAATGAGATGTGGAAAGCCCGGGTCTTTCACCCAATAGTTTATTGTGCTCATTAACACACCTTTGTCTCCTAGCAAACTATTGGGGGATGTGTTTCTACTTATGTGTATTGTAAGTTGGGAGTGAGGAGACGGCAAGTCTACCCTGAAAGGTGATATCTCTGAGTCACCTAGTCTGGGTAAATGATTAGATAACTAGCTCATGTTAATTAGGTTTCTGGTTAAAGTTTGTATTGTCAGCCTGCTGTATATATTTTTGTGTTATCTCAAATAAATCAGTTCAGTCCATGTTCAACAACCAAACGAGTATTGTCTTGTTTTCTGGTTGTTAGCAGTTGTAATATCTGATATCTACAGTCGTGCTTATAAGTTTACATACCCTTGCAGAATTTATGATTTCTTGGCCATTTTTCAGAGAATATGAATGATAACACAAAAACTTTTCTTTCACTCATGGTTAGTGTTTGGCTGAAGCCATTTATTATCAATCAACTCTGTTTACTCCTTTTAAATCATAATGGCAACAGAAACTACCCAAATGACCCCGATCAAAAGTTTACATACCCCAGTTCTTAATACCTTTAACATCAATGACAGCTTGAAGTCTTTTGTGGTATTTGTGGATGAGGCTCTTTATCTGCTCAGATGGTAAAGCTGCCCATTCCTCCTGGTAGAAAGCCTCCAGTTCCTGTAAATTCTTGGGCTGGCTTGCATGAACTGCACGTTTGAGATCTCCCCAGAGTGGCTCAATGATATTGAGGTCAGGAGACTGAGATAGCCAATCCTTCACTTTATTCTGCTGTAGCCAATGACAGGTTGACTTGGTCTTGTGTTTTGGATCATTGTCATGTTGGAATGTCCAAGTACGTCCCATTCACAGCTCTCTGGCTGATGAATACAAATGTTTCTCCAGTATTTTTTGATAACATACTGCATTCATCTTGCCATCAATTTTTTCCATCAATTCCTGTACCTTTGTAGCTTACACATTCCCAAAACATCAGCGATCTACCTCCGTGTTTCACAGTAGGAAAGGTGTACCTTTCATCATAGGCCTTGTTGACTCTCCAAATGTAGCGTTTATGGTTTTTTGTCCAAAAAGCTCAATTTTGGTCTCATCACTCCAAATGACTTTGTGCCAGAAAGTTTGAGGCTTGTCTCTGCGCTGTTTGGCGTATTGTAAGTGGGATACTTTGTGGCATTTGCGTAGTAATGGCTTTCTTCTGGTGACTCAACTATGCAGCCCATCTTTCTTCAAGTGATCCTTATTGTGCATCTTTGTGCACTATTTCACCTGAAGTTATTTGTGGGGTTTTCTTTGCATCCTGAACAATTTTCCTGGCAGTTGTGGCTGAAATTTTAGTTGCTCTACCTGACCGTAGTTTGGTTTCAACAGAACCCCTCATTTTCCACTTCTTGATTAGAGTTTGAACACTGCTGATTGGCATTCTCAATTCCTTGGATATCTTTTTATATCCCTTTCCTGTTTTATACAGTTCAACTACCTTTTCCCGCAGATCCTTTGACAATTCTTTTGCTTTCCCCATGACTCAGAATCAAGAAACATCAGTGCAGCACTGGATGAAAGATGCAAGGGTCTGTCAGGAGTCCAGAAACACACTGACCTTTTATACGTACACACTAATTACAAGCAAACAGATCACAGGTGAGGATGGTTACCTTTAATAGCCGTTCAAACCCCTTTGTGTCAACTTGTGCGCATGTTATCAGGCCAAAATCACCAGGGTATGTAAACTCTTCATCAGGGTAATTTTGGTAGTTTCTGTTGTCATTATGATTTAAAAAGAGTAAACACTGTTGACTGATAATAAATGGCTTCAGCCAAACACTAACCATGAGTGAAAGAAAAGTTTTTGTGTTATCATTCATATTCTCTGAAAAATGGCCAAGAAATCATACATTCTGCCAGGGTATGTAAACTTATGAGCACAACTGTATATTCACACTGGGAGGAAGCGGTGTATGATGAAAGCACTCAAGCAGAGTGTGGGACGTTTTGTTACAGTGGGTGTCACTGGCAAAGGTGGCGGGAACTCAGCAGACCTCTGTCTGCTCAGCCTTCCTCCTGTACACAGACCAGGAAGTGACAAGTATGATGTCACTTCCTGGACCAGAGCTTTGCCTAAGTAGACAAAAATCCTTGCACCAGCCCTGCATGTGGAAGGCTAATTGTGTCAAATATCTGTCACATTGTTTGGTTTTATAGAGTCAGGTATTCCCACCCTAGGAACCAGGAGTAAAACCAGGCTCAGACATGGTGCTAAACACTATATTTCATGTCTAAAAAGTCAGCAAACTAAAAAGTTTTGCAATATGAGACACTAATTTTCTTACCTCGACGACTGCAGTGATGTTCACAGGCACTCCTGTCCGTTCTATCACAAAGCGTATCACTGTGGTGGCAGTTTCGTTTACAAAAAATTCAGTTTGACCAGCAAACTGCACTTGCGTTTCCCCAGATATGCCAGTAACTAATAATGCAAACAAAATAAGGGTAGGGGAGAAAACAGAGGGCATCCCTGTGAAAAAGAAACAACAGTTATTAGACATACTGAGACAGTGAGGGAATACTTCCAATTAAATAAGTGACTGGCATACAGTGACATATAGTGCAAGTAACTTCAGGCAGAGTGATGCATTGTAAACAGAAGGTATACAATTCATGATAAATGACCCTTATTCATACGGAGTACTATTTTTGTTTTCTTTTCGTATAACAATCTTTGTACAAGACTGTCTATCCAATAGTCTTGCATTTAGGCTCCTTTCACACTGAGGCAGTTTTCAGGCATTTTAGCGCTAGAAATAGAGCCTGTAAAGTGCCTGAAAATAGCCTCCTGAATGTGAAAGCCCGAGTGCTTTCACACTGGGGCGGTGCGCTTGCAGGACATTAGAAAAAGTCCTGAAAGCAGCATCTTTGTGGTGGTTTGGGGGCGCTGTATACAGCGCTCCCAAAACCCCCTGCCCAGTGAAATGAATGGGCAGCGCTTCCGAAACGCCTGAAAAGCGCTCCAGAAGTGCCGCAATACGGGAGGTTTTAACCCCTTCTTCGGGCGCTAGCAGGGGTGAAAAGTGCCCCGCTAGTGGCCAAAAAGCGCCTCTTAAACAGTGCTAAAGCAGCATCTGTCATACTATAAGGTGTACTCCTGCTCTTAACCATAGGAATATGCGCAGACTCACAGCATGCCTGCATGTTCAGCCTGACTGCCTGCTCTGTGCACTGTTGCAGAGCGATACATCATGGGAAATGCAGCTCTGTGCTATCTGCCCGCGGCACTACAAAGGCCTGTAAAGTGGCAGCTATGGCATGCAAGTTCATAAGTGTAACCTGCAAGTGATAGCTGCATGCACTGTAGAATCATTATTTATAAAAATAGGTGAAAACGTGTAATGGCAAATAAATGAATGGAGTAGCAAAGGAGTCTATTTTATGCAAGGCTAAATAGTAATGTTTGGCTTATTTAGGTCTTCACTGTCCCTGCCGGGAGAAGACTGTGATTATTATAGCTAGTGGCTATGCTACCTATAATTGTAAGAGAATCCGGCAGGCTGGTTGTGCCCAAGTTGATCGATCGACTAACTTGGTACATTTAGGCTGGCCATTAACGATTGAACCGTGTATGGTCGGCCTAAGATAATTAGTATGAGTATTTTCACAACATTGGTGGTTTCACAAACAGACTTCATTTTCCATATTCTCTTTTTTTAAATAGATTATTTTATCTTTCATAAATGTATTTATATTTCATATGAACTTTTACATTTTCTTACTTATCTTGTAGCTCTGGTCAAAGAAGATGTCTGAACCCCCCCCAAAACAGGTTGGCCGCTTTCTATTGCTTAATTATTAAAACATCATTTTGGACTCTTTGACTATTTGTGTAGAATCCTTACTGTGCAGGAAGAGGGGAGAGGGCTTGTCAGCACATGTCTAATCATTGGAGGAGAGCAGGCTGAGTTCACTGCATAGCCAGAAAACTGACCACACTGTGCTTTCATGCCTAGTGTGGACAGTTTTTAATAGGAAAGCAAAGGGACTGGCTGTAACACCCACCAGTTACTCCACACAAAGGAAGCAATACAAAGAGATCCGGATATTTTTTCACACAAGTACATGGTACAGCAGGCACATATCAGGAATCTGAAATGTCGGGGTAACATACTCTTTAAGCATACCATGCACAGGAATCACTTGGAAACAAATGACTGGAGCATAGTTCACTTGTTGCCTGGTACACTTGCCTGCTGTTAGGGATGGACTGAACAAACCCCCCCCCCGGTTTGCTTTGCAGCAGAACATGCGAACAGGCAAAAAATTTGTGCAAACACCATGAAAGTCTATGGGACACGAATGTGAAAAATCAAAAGTGCTAATTTTAAAGGCTTATATGCAAGTTATTACCATAAAAAGTGTTTGGGGAACTGAGTACTGCCCAAAAAAAGTTTTAAAAACGTCAGTTTTTTCAGGAGCAGTGATTTTAATAATGCTTAAAGTTAAACAATAAAAATGAAATATTCCTTTAAATATTGCGCCTTGGTCTGCCTGTAAAGTAGCGCATCTTTCCCATGTTCATAACAGTAACACAGCAAAATTACATTTCTAAAGGAAAAAATGTCATTTAAAACTGTTTGCAATGTAATGTATGTAATGTATTAGTGGATCCTGGCAATATACATAAAAATCATTGAAAAAAATGGTGTGAGTTCCCCCCCCAGTCCATTACCAGGCCCTTCAGGTGTGGTATGGATATTAAGGGGAACCCCGTGCCAACATTTTTAAAAAAATAAAAAAAAAAAATACAAAAAATGGCGTGGGGGTCCCTGTCAGGAACCATGAATCAGACTGAGACAGAAGTACAGTTAAATCACACTTGTTTCATAATAATAAAAAAGGTAAACAGAGTAAACGTAGTCAAAACATAGCCAGAGTTCAGGAACCAGAACTGTTAGTCAGACATGCCAAAATGTCAGGGAGCCAGAGATGAGTGTAGTGGAACAGCAAGCAGGATCAGGAGCTGACTGAGAAACCCTCTGCATTGGACTTGATCGCCCCCAAATCGCTGGGGAAGCAGACATAACTCTTATAGAGGTAATACTCGAGGCGGGTGCCTGCACAGAGACTGGTGATCCTGCTCATCCAATCTGGAATAAATATTACAAACAAGTGGATTGACTGCATCTTCTGAATTCATGGCCTTCGCCTACTGTCAGGAACCATGAATCAGACTGAGACAGAAGTACAGTTAAATCACACTTGTTTAATAATAATAAAAAAACAGTAAACATAGTCAAAATATAGTCAGAGTTTAGGAACTGGAATGGATAGTCAGACAAGCCAAAATGTCGGGGAGCCAGAGATGAGTGTAGAAGAACAGCAAGCAGGATTTGAAGCCAGAAGGAATTTCAGCCTAGCAAGTCTTTAAAAGGAACACAGGAGAGCAGGTCTAGAGATGTGGCCAAGGCGAAGGCAGAGATCATCTGGACTGGACGGCTTAAGTAGGCAGGACTGACAAGCAGGATATCAACAGGTGAGTCACTGTGGAGAGATAGGAGCTGGCAATTAGCTGACAGCTGGGCGGCCAGCTTTAAGAAGGAAGGGCTGAGCCCAGCCCTGACAGTACCCCCTCCTCAATGACTCCTCCCCCTTGGAGGACCACCAGGCTTGAGGGGAAAACATCTATGAAAATCATGGAGGAGGACAGGGGCATGTACATCCGAGGATGAGACCCAGGAGCATTCCTCCAGACCGTACCCTTTCCAATGCACCAGGTACTGTATGCACCCACGGAACCTACGGGAGTCAACAATGTACTGTACTTCATACTCCTCATGGTTCTCAACCTGTACAGGGTGAGGAGGAGGCACCGAGGTGGTAAAGCGGTTGCAGACCAAAGGTTTTAATGAGACATGAAATACATTTGAGATACGCATATTAGAAGGAAGGTCTAATGCGTAAGCCACTGGGTTAATCCTGAGAAGAATACGGAAAGGCCCAATAAACCGAGGTGCAAACTTCAAAGAAGGAACACGAAGTTGGAGGTTGCAAGATGACAGCCAGACCCTGTCCCCAACCTGGTAGGAAGGCGAAGCCAGGCGTCTGCGGTCAGTATGGAGTCTGTACCTATCATTAGCATGTCACAAAGCCTCCTGGACTTGTGCCCAAGTGGAACGAAGACCATGGAGATGCTCCTCTAGCGCAGGAATACTCTGCGGAACAAATGAGTCAGGCAACATGGAAGGTTGGAAACCATAGTTCGCCATAAACGGAGACAATCGGGAAGCAGAATTCAAGGCACTGTTGTGAGCAAAGTCTGCGGGTGATACGCAGAGGAGAAAACAAGCTGAATTCCCAACTGCTCACAAAAGGCTCATCATAACCGGGACACAAACTGACTACCCCTGTCTGAGACAATCACCGTGGGTAGTCCATATAAGCGAAAGATCTCCCGAGCAAAAATGGAAGCCAGTTCCTTAGAAGCGGGCAAGTTCGTAAGTGGAATACAATGGGACATTTTTGAGAACCGGTCAACCACCATAAGGATAACTGTGTTGCCCTGGGGTAACTCCTCAATGAAATCCATAGACAGGGGGGTCCAGGGCCTCTCTCCACTGGGTATGGGATGTAGGAGGCCCACTGGAAGTTGTTGTGGAGTCTTACTCAGAGCACACACGAAACAGGCAGCTACAAAGTCGGTTACATCAGCTCGTAGACTAGGCAACCAGAATTGTTGGGAAATGGCCCAAAAGAGTTGATTCTTCCCAGGGTGGCCAGCAGCCTTGGGAGAATGGTAAGTTTGGAGCACAGCAGTACGGAGACTCTCTGGGACAAACCAGTGGTCACAAGGTTTCTCAGGAGGAGCATGGACCTTAGCAGCAAGAATTTTGTCACCCAAAGGAGAAGTGAGACTGGTGCGAACCATAGCCAGAATACGATCAGGAGGAATCACAGAAACCGGAATCGACTCCATCTTAGAAGTGGAGGAAAATTGTTGTGACAAAGCGTCAGCGCTTACATTCTTAGTACTGGGTAAGAATGAGACAATGTAATTGAAACTAGACAAGAAAAGAGCCCATCGCGCCCTTCTGGGAGAGAGGCGCTTAGCCTCAGACAAGAATGTGAGATTCTTATGGTCAGTAAGAATGAGAACCGGCACAGTGGTACTTTCGAGGAGATGTCTCCATTCTTTCAGGGCTAAAATGATAGCTAACAGCTCTCTGTCACCAATCTTGTAATTGCACTCCGCAGGTGATAATTTCTTGGAATAGTAGCTACAAGGATGCATAGCGCTCTCAGAGGTAGGACGTTGAGACAGAAGGGCACCAACTCCAGTCTCAGAAGCATCAACCTCAAGGATAAAATGTAACATAGATCAGGATGTGCCAACACAGGAGCAGAAACAAAGGCAGCCTTGAGACTCCCAAAGGCCTTAATGGACTCCGGAGATCAACTCTGTGGGTTACAGTCCTTTCTGGTCATATCAGTCAGGGGCTTGATCAGATATGAGAAGTTACAAATAAACTTCCGATAATAGTTGGCAAAGCCAAGAAAACGCTGCAGAGGACGTAAACCAATGGGTCGGGGCCACTGTAGGACTGCTGAAAGTTTCTCTGGGTCCATCGAAAAACCAGCACTATAAATTACATAACCCAGGAATTTAACCTGTTCACGATGGAATTCGCATTCTCCAATTTACAATAGAGATTGTTCTCTCTTAGTTTCTGCAGCACGCAACAGACATCTGTGTAGTGGCTCACCAGGGAATTGGAAAATATGAGGATATCGTTGAGATAAACCACCACACATAACTGCAACATCGACATCGTTAATAAATTCCTGGAAAACTGCCGGGGCATTACAAAAGCCAAAAGGCATTACGAGGTACTCATAATGGCCTGTTCTGGTATTAAACGCAGTTTTCCACTCGTCACCCTCCTTAATCCTCACGAGATTGTATGCCCCTCTCAAATCAAGCTTTGTGAAAACCGTTGCTCCCTTGAGGCGGTCAAATAACTCCATAATCAACAGAATCGGATAGGCATTCTTAATCGTGAAATGATTGAGACCCCTTTAACCCTTTCATGACTAAGCCTATTTTTGAAATCTGGTGTTTACAAGTTAAAATCTGTATTTTTTGCTAGAAAATTACTTAGAACCCCCAAACATTATATATATATATATATATATATATATATATATATAATTTTTTTTAGCAGAGAATCAAGAGAATAAAATGGCCATTGTTGCAATATTTTTTATCACACGCTATTTGTGCAGCGGTGTTTTAAATGCAAATTTTGGAGAAAAGGGACACTTTCATGAGTTTTAAAAAATCCAAACAGTAAAGTTACCCCAATTTTTTTGTATAATGTGAAAGATTATGTTACGCCGAGTAAATAGATACCAAACAGAGTCGCTAAGAACCAGTATCTCGACAGATGACTCGGCCCAAGAAAGGGTAACCAAAACCAGGGGCTTAACCTCCTGGATAACTGGGGATGAAACAACGCCACCTAAGGTCTGTCCGTGACAGGACCTCAAGGTTCGGGCTTTCCCTGGATGGGTAATTTCAAGACTTCAAAAAGTGACCTGCCTGGCCCCAATAAAGGCACAATCTCCCCCTCCTCCTAAGGGTTCTCTCATCCGCAGAGAGACGCGTGAAGCCCAAGTGCATGGGTTCATCTTCAGAGACCGACTCGGTACCAGGAGGCATGGGAGGTGAGGGAGACAAGGGTGGGACTGCAAAGTTTGGAGACAAATGTACAGGAGGCTTCCGCAAGCGCTCCTTAAAAGGGAGTCTTTCTCTGAGTCTAGAGTCCATGAGGATGGCAACTTCTCCAGTTCAGTGGGTATATCTCGGGCTGCTATCTCATCCTTGATGGTATCTGAGAGACAATGAGAAAAAGCAACCACGGTCCTCATTGTTCCAAGCAACCTCTGCTGCCAGAATACGGAATTCAATGGTGTAATCGACAACAGTTGTCATACTCTGTTTGATGGACATGAGGTACTTGGCAGCAGAAACGGAGCGTGCGGGAAAGTCAAATACCCTTTTAAAAGGAGCCACAAACTCAGGGTAACTCAAGACAACAGGTTTTTGCGTCTCCCATAGAGGGTTTGCCCAGGCCAAGGCTCTCTCAGAAAGCAAAGATATCACAAAACCTACTTTGCTTCTGTCCGTGGGAAACTCCTGGGGCAGCATCTCAAAGTATATCTCAACCTGACTGAGAAACCCTCTGCATTGGACTTGATCGCCCCCAAATCGCTGGGGAAGCAGACATAACTCTTATAGAGGTAATACTCGAGGCGGGTGCCTGCACAGAGATTGGTGATCCTGCTCATCCAATCTGGAATAAATATTACAAACAAGTGGATTGACTGCATCTTCTGAATTCATGGCCTTCGCCTACTGTCAGGAACCATGAATCAGACTGAGACAGAAGTACAGTTAAATCACACTTGTTTAATAATAATAAAAAAACAGTAAACATAGTCAAAACATAGTCAGAGTTTAGGAACTGGAATGGATAGTCAGACAAGCCAAAATGTCGGGGAGCCAGAGATGAGTGTAGAAGAACAGCAAGCAGGATTTGAAGCCAGAAGGAATGTCAGCCAAGCAAGTCTTTAAAAGGAACACAGGAGAGCGTCTCTAGAGATGTGACCAAGGTGAGGGCAGAGATCATCTGGACTGGACGGCTTAAGTAGGCAGGACTGACGAGCAGAATTTCATCAATAGGTGAGTCACTGTAGAGAGATAGGAGCTGGCAATTAGCCAACAGTTGAGTGGCCAGCTTTGAGAAGGAAGGGCTGAGCCCAGCCCTAGCAGTCCCCCCAAAATCCATCGGGCTCATCCCTACCTGCTGTATGAGTGCAAACTGTTGAGTAAATATCCAAACAAAAGGGTTGAAAACTACATGTGATGCACTCTAAAAAGCCCATTTATTACAGCTTAAAAAAATTTACAAAAAAGTCATAAGAGGTAAACACGTTTAAGCACAGGTGGGGAGATGACTAAAGCCCATCCAGACTAATGAATAATGCCCATCCGGGCTGAAATGAGTTAACCTTTTGTACAGTGGGACTTTTTTGTACTCTTTATAAAGCTGTAGTAAACAGGATTTTAGAGCACATCACACGTAGTTGCCTTTTCATTTGGATATTTACTCAACAATTTGTGTGTCTGTGGTCTGGGCACGGGTGGAGCTCTTTCTAATCTATTCTATTTCTAATCAATTTTGGTACTGTGTATATGAGTGCAAACCATGCCTGAGCACAGAACTCTCCATATCACTGAGCACGGAAGTAGGGATCACTGTTGTCTGGCTGGCAGGGGTGATGACATAAGCGTGCCCTGGAAAACTGAGCGCAGGCCAGCACAAAGACAGACATGCATATATGCGGCCCCATGGAAAAAAGCCCAGTTCAGTGAGGCTGCAAATATGCGTACTCATAGGCATGCGCAGAGGGTGTGCCGGCTGTGCCTAGGCACACCCTAATCCAAGGCAGCACCAGGGTGGGTGCTTGGGTTCCCCCATCTCTACGACCTTCTCTATCACCAGGTTGGCAAGGTCTGCCTTTT
Organism: Aquarana catesbeiana; assembly: GCF_042186555.1. Taxonomy (NCBI): domain Eukaryota; kingdom Metazoa; phylum Chordata; class Amphibia; order Anura; family Ranidae; genus Aquarana; species Aquarana catesbeiana. The sequence continues at coordinate 160,788,423 of NC_133324.1, read as the reverse complement.
TACTTTCTCCCTCGGCTGCAGTGTCCCTCTAGTGCCCTGCACACAGCGTACTGAGGCTGGCACCCAGTGGGGACTCTCAGCTGTGCAGTATCACCATAGGCTGAAGAGATAGTGGGTGGGGCAGGGGTGTGACCGAATTCTCCCTCATTCACACTCACATGTGGCTGCTTTGGCTGACAGCAGCTAAAACTGGGAAGGAGGAGGAGCAGAGATGGCAGCCAGGGAGTCCTCTACTTCCAGCCACTGGGTAAGTGGCTGAAGGGGAGAGGTTTACATTTATCACTGCGGGAATTCCCTCCATGCTCCATCTGTGCTGCTTCAACCCTTACACTGCACACAAAAAACTGGAGAACTGCTCCCACCGCACACTGCTCACTGACTGTTCACACTGCTTACTGACTGTCCACACTGCTCACTGACTGGCTGTCCTCACCACACACTGCTCACTGACTGTCCACACTGTTCACCGACTGTCCTCACCACACACTGCTCACTGACTGAATGTCCTCACCACGCACTGCTCACTGACTGGATGCCCTCATCACACACTGCTCACTGACTGGATGTCCTCATCACACACTGCTCACTGACTGGATGTGCTCATTGCGCACTGCTCACTGACTGGATGTCCCCACTGCATACTGCTCACTGACTGGCTGTCCTCACCACACACTGCTCACTGACTGGCTGTCCTCACTGCACACTGCTCACTGACTGGCTGTCCTCATCGCACACTGCTCACTGACTGGCTGTCCTCATCGCACACTGCTCACTGACTGGCTGTCCTCATCGCACACTGCTCACTGACTGGCTGTCCTCATCGCACACTGCTCACTGACTGGCTGTCCTCATCGCACACTGCTCACTGACTGGATGTCCTCACCACACTGGATAGCCTCACTGCACACTGCTCACTGACTGGATATCCTCACTGCACACTGCTCACTGACTGGCTGTTCTCACTGCACACTGTTCAATAACTGGCTGTCCTCACCGCGCACCAGTTGCAGCTGGTGGGTTTTTTGGGGGGGCGTCAAACAACCACCACCCCCCTGAGTGGCCGGCAGCACCTACCCCCTCCCCCAGCTGTTTTCTGCTCGGTCCGGCACTTACCCCATCTAGGCGAGCAGTGGGTGGCGGACAGCATGCAGAAGCTCAGTGTCCTCTCCTCCATCGGTGGCTTCCGGTGTGCGGCTCCTCCGCTCCTCCCAGGCTTCAAATAGGATTCCCTGTCCTTTCAGCCAATCAGGTGACAGGTCTCAAAAGCTTCCTGATTGGCCAGGAGGAGGATCAGTGTTACAATAGCGAATATTCATTCACTGTTGTAACATGCCTGGGTGGGCTCCGTTCGCATGCTCTGCGCCCCGAGCCAACATTATTTTGAAGCCTATTGGAGCCTCTGCCTCTACTAAGGTGCCTCCAGTGTTACTGCCTGGATCACCAAGTGAAAATAAAGAAGAAAACCCTAAAAAAGAAAAGAAATACAGCCACAATATTTAAGGATTGGTAATCTGAAATATATTAAATATATATAATATATATAATTAATTATATATATTAAATATATATTAAATATATAAATCCTGTATAATAATAATAATAATAATAATAATAATATTTAATATAGTCAATCCTAAAGTTCTCATTTGCATTTACATCCTGCTTCCAAATGTTCAAGGTGAATTGCTTCTAATTGTCAAAATGTGCCTAGATGTGCATGTTTTTAACAAATGTGGACTTTATTAAAAATATTATAATAAGAACCATGATTTGCAGTAATCCACAGAGCAGATGCATACGAAAAACTGAATTGTATTTCATATACATGCAGTCATACATGCAGATAAAGGCACACACACACACACACACACACACAAATGTATTGCTACATTTTAGGAAATATATTTTATCATCATTTTAAATACAAAATAATATAACAAAAGAAAAAAATAAGTTAAATAAGGAAACAACTTCCAGAACAAATAATTAAGTTACAAATATACTGTAATGTTTTTTAATTATCAGTTAGCATCAGCAGAAGGCATTGGAAAAACAGTCATTATTTATCAATATTTCTTTAACGGTAAAAGTGCAGTGCAATCCCTTATTTAAAAACAACAATAAGACATGTAAAGAAATGTAGAGTATACTTACTCTATACCGGTGTCTTCCTTCAGTGTGCACAGAAAGTAATTAATACCAGCAATAGGACCTTTTCCAAGCATGCTTACAGGGGTTCATGTTACCAGTCTTGTATTTCGAAGACTAATGGATGTTTCTATGCAATTACTCTTGTGGACCAAGAGCAGTTTCATAATATTATTATCAATAATTAAATATAACCTTCTCCTGCAGATTAGCCACCATGATTTTAACATATGAAGAATTTGCAAATGCTAAGAGAACTTACAATATTAAAGGTGAAGTAACTTATAGTACACATTTTTATTTTATTTTCTATAAATGTAAAACAGTTAAAAATTATATGGATTTGTTGCTAAAGCTTTTATCATATTCCTAACAACTGTTAGCTTTAATCTGCTCATTGGCTCTAGAAGGTGGACAGTCAAAAAAGTGTGATCAGACTTTTCTTAGAGCAAGCTTTCAACACAGCACTGCAAGTTATTCTGTTAAATAAGAAATCCAGCTTCGCCTGCCTCTGTCCCATAAGCCTCTGTCCCATATGCTTGGTGGAAAACTGTTCTACTGTTCTGCCTCCTCTGTAGTGCTGGCTCCTGTCCCATATAGAGTGATACCAACTGCACTCCACCTCTTATCCCTGCTAGTGATCTCCAGAGTGGTGCCAGCAGCATGAAAGAAGAGATCTTCAGATTGATATGTAGATAGAAGCAGCATTCATATGCATATCATGCCCCCGTGAGGTCATATCCACCATCACTTATGCTGAATGCTGCCCACTGGGGAGGTAAAGGGGCAAGTCCTATGGTCATTAAGCCTAACATCAGCCTGTTCTGCAAAGGTAAGCAAACTGGAGGTGGAACACTTTTTCAAAATAACATGGTGCCACAGCACCGTGAATTTTGGTGCATGCGAATACGCAAATCTCAGCAGATGTGTGAGGGTGTAATTAACAATCAATGGCACTGCTGTGTATCTGTGTGTAGAATTGTGAATGCACGCTAAATGTCAGTTACATTGGTGGTCAGTGTAAATCTTCTCATTACATTGGGGCTTGGTGTACAATCCTTTCATTCACTTTAGTGGCCAGTGTGAAGGTACCTCTTACATTAGTGGCTAGTGTAAATCCCCATTACATTGGTGGCCAGTATAAATCCCCATTACATTAGTGGTCAGTGTAAATCCCCAATACATTAGTGGTCAGTGTAAATCCCCATTGCATTAGCGGTCAGTGTAAATCCCCATTGTATTAGTGGTCAGTGTAAATCCCCACTACATTGGTGGCTAGTGTAGAAACTCCTCTTTATATTAATAAATAAAGTAATCGGTAAACAAATCAAAACCTGCATTTGTGGTCAGTTTCGAATCCTCCATTACATTGGTGATCCGTGTAGAAGCCCCCTTTAAATTGGTGGTGAGTGTAAATTCCCCCTTACATTGGTGGCCAGTGTATAAATCCCCCTTTATTGGTTGTTGATGTAAAATCCCCCATTACATTGGTTGTTAGTGTAAATTCTTCATTACATTGGTGATCAGTGTACATTTTCCTTTACATTGGTGGTAAGTGCAGAATTGCCCTTACACTGGTGGTCAGTGTAAGTCCCCCTTTACATTGGTGGTCAGTGTAAATCCCCCTTAACATTGGTGGTCAGTGTAAATTCCCCCTTACACGGAGGTCATTGTATATCCCCCCTTACACTGGTGGTTGGTGTAAATGCTCCTATTACATTGGTGTCAGTGTAGAAATCCCTCTTTATATTGGTGGGTGGCGTAAAATCCCCCGTTACATGGTGGTCAGTGCAATTTCCCCCTCACAATGGTGGTCAGCGTAAATTCCCCCTCACATTGGTGGTCATTGTAGATTCCCCTTTACATTAGTAGTCAGTGTAGAATCCCCCACTATATACTTGCCAAAGATTTCCAGCTTTGCTATACATGATTCAGAATTTGCCACAGTGTACTGCCTCCTAACTAATCCCATCCCCCCACCACTTCCACTGATCACCTCCCCCCCCCCAGTATTGCCACTGTTCCCAGGAGTCCTAGGATTCCTAGGCATTTTCTGTTTATTGCTGGGTCCCCTTACCTCCCCAGTCCATGGTGTGCAGGCAGTGAGGAGATGATGTGCTGTAACCTTTAGCAACCAATCAGTGAGCAGTAATGATGTGCACTAACCTCCTGCAGCCAAATATTGTGTGTCTCAGAGCAGGTGGGGAGCGAAATAGTTTGGAGGGGGGGCCCAAGAAAATATTTGTCCAGGGTCCAATCAATATTAAAGATGGCCCTGAATAGAAGTCTATGGCAAAGTGTAGCTAACCCAGGAAAGTCGCAGATGCACTGTGCTACACCCACGGTGCAGGTAAACCACAGCACATCAATGTGAAAGCATCCTTATAGGGGGCTCAGAACAGTAAGGGTTCATTTACATTTGCAGTTTGGGGGGGTGGTAAACCCTATAGTTAAGATGTATTTTATCACCCCCACCCCAACTCCTGTAGCTGCAGTGGCCAGGGGTGTATACTAGAGATGGGCGAACGGTTTGGTTCTTCGGACGTTCGGCAAACAACGAACATTATGTGGTGTTCGCGGCAAATTCGAAAGCCGAGGAACACTGTTAAAGTCTATGGGACAATAAAGCACTAAAACCAAAGTGCTCATTTTAAAGGCTTATATGCAAGTTATTGTCATAAAAAGTGTTTGGGGACCCAAGACCTGCCCCAGGGAACATTTATCAAGGAAAAAAAAGTTTTAGAAACTGCTGTTTTTTCGGGAGCAATGATTTTAATAATGCATAAAGTGAAACAATAAAAATAAAATATTCCTTTAAATATTGTGCCTGGAGGTTGTCTATATTATGCCTGTAAAGGGGCGCAGTTTTCCCATGTTTAGAACAGTACCACAGCAAAATGAAATTTCTAAGGGAAAACAGTAATTTAAAACTGATTGCGGCTGTAATGAATTGTCGGGTCTTGGCAATATAGATAAAACTCATTGAAAAAAACGGCATGGGTTAACCCCCAGTCCACTACCAGGCCCTTTGGGTCTGGTATAAACCCCGAACCCCGAAACAAAATTTTTTAAAAAATTGTGTGGGTGTCCCCGCAAAATCCATACCAGGCCCTTAAGGTGAACCCTGCACCAATTTTTTTTTTTAAATGGTGTAGGGGTCCCCCCCAAAATTCACACCAGACCCTTATCTGAGCACGCAACCTGGCAGGCCGCAGGAAAAAAGAGGGTATGAGAGCGTGCCCCCCCTCCTGAACCGTACCAGGCCATATGTCCTCAACATGGGGGGGTGCTTTGGAGTAGCCCCCCAAAGCACCTTCTCCCCATGTTGATGGGGACAAGGGCCTCATCCCCACAACCCTTCCCCAGTGGTTGTGGGGGTATGTGGGTGGGGGGCTTATCAGAATTTGGAAGCTCACTTTAACAAGGGGACCCCCAGATCCCGGCCTCCCACCCATGTGAATTGGTAACGGGTACATTGTACCCCTACCATTTCACAAAAAAAGTGTCAAAAATAGTAAAAAAGACAGGAGACACTTAGGGACAAGTCCTTTATTAACCACTTCCCGACCGGCGCACGCCGATGAACGTCGGCAGAATGGCACGGCTGGACAAATGGACTTACAGGTACGTCCATTTGAATTCCACGCCGTGCCATTGCACGTGCGCCGGCCGGGAGCTCCATGAGTCGGGTCGCGGGTCCCGTGGATTTTTAATCGCACTTATCGCTGTATAAATAACAATGGTCCCAAAAATGTGTCAAAAATGTCCGACATGTCCGCCATAACGTCGCAGTCACAATAAAAATCGCTGATCACCGCCATTACTAGTAAAAAAAAAATTATTAATAAAAATGCCATAAAACTATCCCCTATTTTGTAAACGCTATAACTTTTGCGCAAACCAATCAATAAACGCTTATTGCAATTTTTTTTACCAAAAATATGTAGAAGAATACGTACCGGCATAAACTGAGGAAAAAAAATGTTTTTTTATATATTTTTGGGGGGATATTTATTAAAGCAAAATGTAAAAAATAATGCGTTTTTTTAAAAATTGTCGCTCTTATTTTGTTTATAGCGCAAAAAATAAAAATCGCAGAGGTGATCAAATACCACCAAAAGAAATCTCTATTTGTGGGAAAAAAAGGACGTCAATTTTGTTTGAGAGCCACGTCGCACGACCGCGTAATTGTCAATTAAAGCGACACAGTGTCGAATCGCAAAAATGCTCTGGTCAGGAAGGGGGTAAAATCTTCTGGGGCTGAAGCAGTTAAAAGATAAAAAAAAAGTCCCACGATGTAAATCCATCTCACGCCACCCAATGAGCAAAAAAAAAAGCCGCAACAGATCCGCCTCCTTGGGAGGCTCCCATCCAGTGACGCTTCTTCTCAATGACAGCTGTTATATAGCTGAGGGCGGGGCCACTCGGTGACGTAAACGGGTGATCCCGCCTTCCTCTGACGTGGTGTCAGAGAGGGCAGGGTCTCCCGTTTACATCACCGAGTGGCCCTGCCCTCAGCTATATAACAGCTGTCATCGAGAAGAAGCGTCACTCGGCGGGAGCCTCCCATGGAGGCGAATCTGTTGCAGCTTTTTTTTTTTTCTTTTTTCGGCTTGCCAGGCGGCGTGAGATGGACCTACATCGTGGGACATTTCCTACTTTAAGCACTAACCTAAATGTCTTGGCATTCGTGAAGCTCACAACCAATGAGATATGTAGGATCAAGTCACCTGACCTAAAACACGACGATCTATCCAAACCTGAACGGGCAGCCCTTAAATCACTCAAAGACCATCCAACGATAACCATCAAACCCTCTGACAAGGGGGGCAACATCGTTGTGATGGATAAAAGGATGTACGTGGAAATGTGTAACAACATACTCAACAACCAAGATTGGAACTGTAAAATTCCGGCCACAAGAATTGAAAGATTCCAAAAGGAGTTTTACAACCTTGTGGACCGTGCCTACACTGAGAACATTCTCAACAAAGTAGAGTGGGATTTTTTACGCACACAACTTCCACGTACCCCAACGTTATACGCTTTACCCAAACTTCACAAAAGCATGACACACCCATCGGGGAGACCCATTATTTCAGGGAATGGCCTGAACCTCCCAAGCTACATTCGAGACACTATGCACTTACTACAAAACATCAATGGGCTCTGCACCCCCCCCACATCTGTGCTTGTGGCAATAGATGTGGAGGCTTTGTACAGCTCAATCCCACATGACAAGGGAATCGTCTGCATACAACACATAATTTCTCAAAATAGCAGATATAAAAAGAAGACCAATGACTTTCTTGTGGGTGCTTTGGAGTTCATCCTCCACAACCACTTCACCTTCAATGGTTCCCACTACCTCCAGGTGCAGGATGTTGCGATGGGGAACTCGTGTGCCCCACCCTACTCCAACCTGTACCTGGGGGAGTGGGAATACATGATCAATCAATCAGTATCCCTTGCCTCCCACATGGAGAACATCATTTTTTGGTATCGATACATTGATGACATCCTACTTGCATGGAATGGACCCACAGACCATTTACCAGCCTTCAGGAACTTCAGGAACTCAACTCCAAAAATTTTAACCTGTCATTCACCATGACATGGGACCAGGAATCTATCACCTTCCTGGATGTCACAATACACAAAGACAGCAATGGATGCCTAACCAGCAGCCTATACAGGAAACCATCAGCTGGCAACTCAATCCTGCATGCCAGCAGCTTTCACCCCCCAACTTTTGATCTCCTCATTTCATATCTCTTTATTGGCATTCATTATTTTCTATATGCACTTTATTTCATTACAGATATTTTGAATACACTGTAATCTGTATAAAACCACCTTGTTTTATTGTCCTACACTGTCCTGTGCGATCTCTAGTTCCTGACATGTCCAGTGGGGCCTGGATGGCACGGACCCATATATTTTCCCCACTCGGCGTGGGGGGCCGTTCTGTGCCTTTTTGACACAGGCGGCGCCCCTTACATGGGAGGTGCCATTTCAGGTCAGCCTGCTACACTGCTCATCCCATTAACACTGCGTCGCGAGTCGCCGACGCAGGCCCCTGTCACTTCCACGTCACGTCCGGCGTCATGCCGCTGGATGTTTGACGTCACCACGCCCGGTGCCGCCGGTCGCGTCCATCACCCACATGCATCAGATACATGTGGGAGGAGGCAGCTGCACGCGCCAACGGCTCAGGCGGGCGTTTACATACCCCGGAGCCTTACTCCCTATAAACATAGGGACTGGCTCCTTGCCCAACCCCCTCACCCTATTTAACCTAGCCTAGTCTGATGCCGCCATGCCTGACACCTACAAGAGTTGCCACCGCCTCCCTGCTGGACATCATCCCAGGACACACAGGTATGTCTCGTCTCCCCCTGTCATGGGCTGCTGCCTTTGCAGCCCAGACCTACTCCCATCATTTTAATGCTGTGCAAGGAGGGCATCCTCCTATGAGTATTGACACTTTCACTCTCTCTCTCAAACAGGGCGTGCTAGGAGTCTGTATAAAACCGACTGCAGGCATATTAGACCTTTCCACTCTATCACCTGCCTCCCTCACCATCTGTGACAGTTTGTCCTGGCCTCTGTAATTGTGTGTGTATTCTTACACAACACTCCAAGCAACTATTTTAGCACAGCAGTATCAGGTATGACTAACCTACATCATTCTTTTGTTTGTTTTTTCAGCATGGTGTTGTAATTGGGGGTTCTGCGTTTTTTCAGGGGCCATCTCTATGTATCCTCTTGGTCCCGTGCAAAGCCTGGCACACTAATGTGTTCCCCTTTGCTCTTTTAGTGACTACTTTTCGCCTCCTGGACCGGGACCATATTGATTGGGGTCTTGCCGCCCCTTGTGGAAGAACTTCCCCGTGGACTTCCGTTGGTCATCCCCTGCCCGGACATCCCAGAACTGGCATCGCGCAGGACAGTAGCACTTTATCCCCTCCTCTGTTTCTTTTAAGTGGATGCAGAAATATCTTAGTTCCCAAGCAATACCTTTTGGTTAGTGTACATACATTTTTTTATATAACATAAGTATGCATGATGTTTTATCCTGCCATTACATTTTATGTTTACAACTGTCTTTTTAATTTATAGGCGTATCTTTCATCATGGTCACAATCTTATACCCCTGAAGAAGAGTATTATCTATTCTAAACTCGAAACGTTGGGTCCTTTTCTTTGTTTGTATAACCACATACAACGGAATCATGATTGTACCCGATGTATTGCATGTTTATTTTTGACCAGATTTTGTGCATCCTGTATACCCACTTGTTGATTATGTAGTTTCACCTGTCTATATGAATATTGTGTTTTTCTATCATCACCATTAAATAAATATCTTATAGTCATACCTTACGCCTTTACTTATAGTTTACCTTTTAAAATCCCAGAATAACTCTTCCTGTATACAAGGTGCTTTGGGGGGCTACTCCAAAGCACCCTCCCCATGTTGAGGTCATGTGGCCTGGTACCGTTTAGGAGGGGGGGCGCTCTCTCACCCCCCCTATTTTCCTGCGTGTGAATGTACTATTGTTACTTATTGAGTAGAACTGACTTGCTGTGTTCCTAAAGCCTCGTACACACGATCGGATTTTCCGCAGACAAAACCTCGGACTTTTGTCTGAAAGGCGTGTGCCTGGATTTTGTCTTGCATACAAATGGCAAGGAATTGTTGACCAACAAACATGAACGTAGTGACGTACTACGTGGTTTTTCAGCTCTTTAGCGCCACTGTTTGGGCTCCTTCTGCTAATTTCGTGTTAGCAGAAGTTTGGTAAGTGTTGATTCGCGCTTTTCATTTTGCGCTTTTCATTTTGCGCTTTTCAGTTCCCGCTTTTCATTTCGTGCTTTTCAGTTCGTTTCTGAACGGCCGTCCGTCAACCAGACGTGTTGTGGAATTGGCATTGGAGTTATTGCTTTGACCCAAATCCAGTCCAGGAACAGGAGGATTTCTTGGACCAAAAATTGGTTGCTTTATTATTCGTGACCAATTATGTCATCTGCCTTTGCTGTGGGAGCTCCAGGAGAATAATCTGGATGATTTTAGGAAATTTTTTCCGGATGACGGACCCCTGCTTTCACTAACTCTTGGCATTGTTGACCCCCTATATTAAGAAGCAGGACACATGCATGAGGCTTTTATTTTATTTTTTGGTTGAATAATAATGATTTGATTTGGTATATTTTCTATATTTTTGGATGCATAGAATGTACTTTTTGGTTTAGTTCTATTGGCAGATAGCATGTCTAATTGTATTTGTTTTCTTTTTTTAATGCACAATAAAAAAAAATTGTGTAGAATAATACTTGGCTATGTGTTTTACATCAAATGACAGTTTGGGAGTAGACAGTTACATTTAAAAAAATACAATGTAAAATTGACAAGGGACAGCAACATAGTTGTATCTTTTATCTTAAAAACTACGGGATAATGGTGTTGTGGTAACTTGCCCAAAAAAAAAAAAAAAAAAAAAGCATAATATTATTATTCTTGATATCACTAGAAAAAAAAGCCTTTGAAACTTCGTTTGCAATAACTCCATCAGTATCAACAGCAAAGCAGCTTCATTATTATCCCATTAAAGAAGAAGAGAATGTGCACTGCATTTCGAGATTTCATAATTTGCCACGTCACGAATGTTAATTAATTACGAATGCTAGTTTACAAGACCGGCCGCTTCTGATTCGTCCTTGCTTCCGAGAATGCGTGTTTGTACTTTGGACTTTTGTACACACGCTCGGAAAATCCGATAACAGACATTTGTCCGCAGAAAATTTTAAAGCCTGCCATCCAACATTTGTCTGGGGAAAATCTGACAACAATTGTCCGATGGAGTGTACAAACAGTCGGATTTTCCGCCAACAGCCTGTCATCACACATTTCCCATCGGAAAATCCGATCATGTGTACGCAGCTTTACTGTATTAAAGTTTCACTATTTCCAGGACCCTGCATTTATTATACTGTATCTGGTCTCCCACAGTACGCAGAACATGGAAATGCAATTATTTTAGTAAATATAAACTGATAAATAACTTTTCAGTGGATTCTGAACATAGAAAATCAGGTATAAAATTATAACTGTACCTTCCCTTCATTTACTTACTGTGTGCCCATTTTACATTCTGTGCAGAATACAGAATAGTGCATGATTTCTGAAGAATACCAAACTATACCTCATTTTAATAAAGCTAAACTCCAGGCAAACAGCTAAATACATAGATGACATACAGTATATATATGGGAGCCATTTTACCTGTCAAAAAGATTTCTTTTTTGTCTGTCCAGTTTTAAGATTTACACAGCTCTGTTCCACAGTTTAGCCCTGCCTGGCAGAGAAGCGGACCTAATCATTCTATGCTGCAGTTTCACTTTTACTTACAGGTTAACTCTACACCTCCACCCTGTGGCTGAACAATGAATGAAAAAATACACTGATGAGCTCATCTTCCTGCTAGTCAGCTCTCCCCTACTGCACTGCAACATACCTGACCGGCTCCTTGTGCTGCTTCACCCTCCCCCAACTCTGAGCCCTGTTGTATAGGGATTGCAAGAGACTGATAACAATTAAAATTCAGGTACTTATAGTGCTTGAATTAAAAAAAATAGTACATTCAACCCTTTCGCTGCCAGGTCCATATGTTGTACGGACCTGAAATCGAGGGGGTATCGTACACAATCTGGTGGCTGCAGACACCGTAAAAGTGTGTAAAACTGACAGGCAGACTCCTGCCTGTCAGATGAAAGCATTCGGGCAGCTGAGCTGCAGCCCAATTGTTCACACACACCCCCGGTACCGGTCGGGCCCGGGACCAACATGGCGGGTGCTGGCGGGAGAAGGGAAGGGAGAAGAGCGGACACACATCTGCTCTCCTCCCCTTCTTGCTGTGACCCAAAAAGAGACATCTAAGATGTCATTTCTGGGTCAGCCTTTCAGTGTTTTGCAATGCAATGTGTATTGCAAAACATTCAGTGGAGCCCAGAGAAGACATGCCAAGTCTTTTAGACCCGGCATGTCTCATTAAAGAGAACCTGTCACCTAAAAATAATCACATAGGGGACTTTTTGTCCCCTATGTGATGAAAAAAAAAAGTTCCTTTTTTTGCAAAGAAATAAAGTTACACCCAAGCACATAAAATCTCCCCCCTCAAAAAATGTTTAAGGCCCCCTACCCCCACATATACGCATGTATGAACGTAAACGCATGCGTCTAGGGGGCCTACACATGAAAACGGCGAATGCGATACACATGTTACATATCGCCGCGCACGGTGGAGTGAGAGCAATAATTCTAGCACCAGACCTCTTCTGTAACACTAAACTGATGACCTAGAGGGGGCTTTTGAAGCATTGTCTATAGAAAATATAGGGTACTGAAGTTTGTTGCCATTTCACAGCGCACACAAAAAGGTTTGACATGTTGGTTATCTATTTACTCAGTGCAACCTTGTCTTTTATATTTTCTGAAAAATGTGGGTAGTTTGTTGCGTTTGTGTGTCCTAAAATTCACTTTAGTGTGTTTTTTACTGAAGTTTTGCGGTTTCTAGACCTTTGCTGCAATATCGTGTGACATAAAAAAATTTGATTTACCACTTTTTTATTCTACAGGGTGTCTGCTTTCAGAAAATATATAATATTTGGGAGTTTTGTGTAATCTTCAGGCCTAAAATTATTTTTTTAAACATGTGCACAAAAAAACACAAATACGGATCTTGCAGCAAAAAGGGTGTATTAATGATTAGATAGCTGCATTAATTTGTGTTTTTTTTTATTGGCTTGCATTGTAACATAAACCTCAATAAAGTATCTGTAGCATCCTGCCAAGCTGCTTTGAGGCATTTAGTTACGCCTTAGTGCACAGTGAATTTTATAGTTCACTAAAAACATCTGTTTCCAGTTGCTGCAACAACAACCTCATAATTTCATAGGCTGAAACTGTTATTATAGGTAAAGTACATGAGACATTTAACTCACTACATAGGCTACACTGATGACCTCCACATTCATTTATTCAGTAGAACATTGCCATCATTGAAATTAAATAACTGTAATAACTTCCTTACTACAAAGTTATTGCACCCCATCCCCTGGTTCCCCGTAGCTTGATGTACAGCGATGTCTTTGTTGATTCATTCTGTAGGATCACAAACAATAGTGGCTGTGCTGGAAATGGAGCTACTTTGGCAGAAACACACAATAGCCAGTTCTCAGCAGCACCAAGCAGAGAGCAGCAAATTACACACCCATGCACTTCATTGCATCTAACCAAATTGGCCAGTTGAAATGCTAATTGCCTTTCAGGCATGGGGATAGACGGCCAGGAGATCTTGTGCTTCAGAGAATGACGCACATTTTTTATTCCACTCCTGGTCCATTGTCTTGATGAGAATTATTCAAAATCCATTCAGAAAGGTAGCTCCTTGTGTAACCTTTAAAAATGTGGGAAATTTCTAAAGACCAGACGGCCATCACAAATCGGATGGCCTAAGCATGTCTCAACCAGATGGCTGGATTAAGGCCATGTTAATTCTTTAATAAAATAATGCTTGAAGCTAGTAAAAAAGAAGGCTTCTTTAGGAACACAGGCAAGTAGTATAAGCTTTGTCTCGGGAAAATATTCCTCAACCACTGCTTGAGAAAAGACTTAAGATGTGTTTATGTGGTTTGTTAAGCTGTTAATGATCATGCATATGTTCTATTGATGCCTGTAAATAAAGAATTTAACTTTTCTTTACTTGTACAAATGGTTTAATTTCCAGTGAATGCAAACAATCTGGTGTCTGAAAACTCTTTTAAGAGATTAGTGTGAATGACAATTTATTTGCTTTTGTTTACATGTAATAAAAGAAAAAAAATGTAGCCACCTTTAATTGAGCTATTTGTTCCTTGTAGATGTATACACAAATATACAAGAACAAAGTACTTTAAGGAATAATTACCGCCATAAACGAGCGCACAGGGTGTGCCAGGTGTGCCCTAATCACCCCGTGTGGTGCAGATCCCCCTGTTTAGACCCTTGGTATTTCACCAAAGATCGCTAAGAGGCCTCCTAAAAAAAAATAAAATAAAATAAAAAAAGGTAAAAAAATTTAATTGTAAAAAATATTAAAAATAAAAACTGACACCATCCACTGCCCTACTGACACCAATCACTGCCCTACTGACACCGTCAGTATACTGTATATACACATACACACACGCGCATATGTGTTTGAGCTTTGGGGAGCATACCCTAATGCAATAGGCTGTGCACACCTATGGATCAATGGCGCCAATCTACATGCAGGGCACCGGACACATGGATTTCAATGGGGTTTTTTTTGGAAGCATGTGATTAGAGCCCAAGGATCTAATTAGCTTCAAAAAAGGGTGGGCTCGGGGCGCAGAGCACTGCGCCCTGAGCCCACCCGGTTGTGTGACAATAGCGAATATTGAGGGGGTAGGTTTGTTTGCCCCCCCTCAAATATTGAGCACCAGCCGCCACTGCTATGGATACTGCGTATCAAGCATATAAAACTGACCACAGACATAAGAGTACAGGTAGGCATGTATGTCTAAAAATGTTACATGGCTTAAATGTTACATGGAGCCTGACATTGTTGGCCTTTCCTTTTGGCAATGATAGTTGCCTGGTTGTCATGCTGATGCTTCAGTTCTAATACTTTCTGGGTCATCAGTGCAGAAAAAATAGAAAGATAAAGAGTTATGTCACTTTTCTGGCACTGATAAGGGAGATTAACAACACACGTGGCCACTCATTAAAATTAGAATAAAAGAGGTTTAACCTTACACTACGTAGAGGGTTCTTTACTTTAAGAGCGGCAAGGGTGTGGAATTCCCTCCCACAGGAAGTGGTATCAACGGGGAGCATCGATAGTTTCAAAAAACTATTAGATAAGCACCTGAATGACCATAACATACAGGGATAAACAATGTAATACTGACATATAATCACACACATAAGTTAAACTTGATGGACTTGTGTCTTTTTTCAATCTCACCTACTATGTAACTATGACAGGTACATTTTAACTTTGACCCTAAACAGGAAGGGGTCAGCTGGGGTCACAGGAGTGTTCATGGGCCCCAACTCTCCCTGATTGTTAGGGACTGTCCTTGATTTGGAACAAAGTCCCTCTGTCCCTCTTTCCACCTCATCTGTCTCTCATTTTGGTCTGATCTATACAGTTGTATTTAAAATGCACTTTGTATATCTTTCAAAATGTGTTTTCTAGTGCTAAACCTTTCATCCAATATCTAAATTGCTGCATTTGCAAATTTCAAAAGTCAATATAAAGGAATAGTAGTAGTTTGTAAATTCTCCTTTAAGGGGGTGTGTCCTATGACTACATACTTTTGCTAATAGGTGTCCCTCATTCCTATCTCAAAAAATTGTGAGGTATAGGAGTGTTCCTGTTTGAACAATGCAGATAGGTAGGAGTGTGCAGACAGTAATGTATTTATTTTTTTTTCTAGAAAATTATTTAGAACCCCCAAATAATATATATTCTTTTAAAGCACTTGAGGTATACATTGGTGGGTGTTGCAACTTTTTATGTCACACAGTACTTGCGCAGCGGTTTTTCAAACAAATTTGTATGCAAAAAACACAATATGAAACCCAATTTGTTTTGTAAAATATACAAGATGATGTTACACTGAGTAAATAAATACCAAACATGTCACGCTTTAAAATTGTGCACGCCCGTGTAATGGCAACAAACACTGTAAATTTTACTATCCGTAGGCAATGTTTTAAAATCCTTTACAGGTTACCACTTTAGATTTAAAGAAAAGGTCTAGTGCTAGAATTATTGCCCATGATCTGATGTTCGTGGCAATACCTCACATGTGTGGGACGATTGCTGTTTGCGTACGTGTGGGACCAACACGAGCGCTTGCCTTTTTTTTAAATTATTAATTTATTTTTATTTTTTTGTTGATCACTTTTATTGCTGTCACAAAGAATGTAAACATCCTTTGTGACTGCAATAGGCATGTGACAGGTACTCTTTATGGAAGGATCTGGGGTCTATCAGACCCCAAATCCCTACTCTACCCTTGAAAGCATTTAAAATGCCAAGATCAGTGTTTCTGAATACTCTCGATTTTTTAAAAATGGCACCATTAACATCCAGGTAAACTGGAAGTGATGTCATGTTATTGCTTCCAGGTTACCATCACGAACAGCTGAATAAAGCCAATCCTGGCTTTGCTTAGCTGTCCAGTAGGACAGGAGAGCCTTAAAGAACCACAGAAGGTGGAAAAAGGGGGTAGGGACTTTCCCTCCGGCTGCTTGTAATAGCAATGGAGTGGCTAGTTAGTCGCAATGATTGCTATTACAAGTGAGCCGACCGCCGGCTCTAAAAAAACGGTACTGGGATGGTGCCTGCATATGGGTACATTGCTGGCCATTAAGTGGATATTTTTAGGACAAGTAACATTTATTGCCTGTGCTGATAACACCCAAGAAAGTAATAAAAGTTTTGGCACTAATAAGCAAAGTCTAAAACCTGCCATGAAAAAATAAAGGCGCCACACTTTGTGCACTAAATGAAGTGATCTGTCTAAAGCTGAACATATACTTTATGTTACAGGCTTACTGTACAATCGTGGAGAGTTGAATTGAAGCAGTGCTCTCCACGGGGGTAACCCAGTCCAAGCACGAGATCCACTCACAGGTGCCATGGCTCAGTGTGTCCTTGCACGCTAAATCAGCATACAGAAATGGAAAGAGATGGCAACACTGTAATCCTTTAGAATAGTGCTATCATTTTATTGTCACTCTGATGTAACCAATAAAATATATCCTGAAGGATTACAGTGTTGCTGGCTCTTTCCATTTCTTATTGTACAATCCCCTCCTTTTGTTCTGGGGACAACTGTAAAATTTAGGATTTCCCTTCACTTTCTGTCTTGGCGATAATAACCATCAGGAAAAAAAAAAGTTTTTTTTTTAAAGCTACACTTTATGCTTGCGGCTTTTGGTAGTGCAGCAAATACTGTACAATGGTAGTAGTGGTATAGAACAATGATGGACAGGGAAAAATGTGCTGATTCCATCTGACACTGTAGGCCCTGGCATTTGTTGCCTGCCTGTACTAAAGATTCCATAGGCTTTGTAAAAAATCCTATATAATGGCTTATTCAAACTCAAGTGATCATCTTTGCACTGAAGCTTTGCATTTGAACTGTCTTACTGAATGTTCCTGATCAGTGGCGGCTCGTCCATATGGGGTGCAGGGGCGCTGTCCCCCCAATCCATACGCCCGGCTCTTAGCCTACAAGCAGGGGACCGGACGCATGGATTTCAATGGGTTTGTTTTTGTTTTTTTAAGCACATGATTAGAGCCTGGGGCTCTAATTGGCTTCAAAAAGGGTGGGCTTGGGGCGCAGAGCACTGTGCCCTGAGCCCACCCAGTAGTAGTAGTTCATAACCCGTGGGCAGGATGGCGTTGGTTTACCCCCCCCCCAAAAAAAAATATTGAGCACCGCGACTGTTCCTGATAGTCAGTATACCTAAAACTACCGGTGCTTTTCTAGGGGTAAACAAATATTGTCATAGTAATTTTTAGTAAAGAAAAAATACTGGGTGTGCAAAAGATCTTACAATGATTGGATCATTTAAACAACAAAAACAATCCTTGTAAAGCCACATTCAAAACCTAAAGTAACATTAAAGCTTCAATTTTTTTTTTTTTTATTAAAATAATATGTGTTAAAAATAATAAATGTTATACTTACCGTACTTGCCCTGTGCAATGGCTTTGCAGAGCAACACCGATCCTCCTCTTCTGGGGTCCCTTGCCAGCACTCCAGGCTCCTCCTCTTCAGTGAGTGCCCCCATAGAAAGACGCTCCCTCGTCATTGTATTGGGTTGACAGCAGTGGGAGACAATGGCTCCACGCTGCTATCAATCTTCCCAGTGAGGAGGGAAACATTGACGAGAGTCTCTGCTCTCGTGCAAATCGCTGAATCGGAATCCTGCTCATGTAAGTATGGGGGGGGGTCCTGCAGCACAGAAGGTTTTTTACCTTACTGTAGTAATAGTAATAAACCTTAAGGCTTTAGAAACACGTTAAAGTTGCATTTTTGGGAACTCTGTTTGCATTTTTTGCCTTATGAGTGAAGCAAGGGTGAAAAGTAAGAATATGTCTGAGTAATAAGCAACAAACATAAGGTAGAAATATAGAGCTGTGGCACTGTGTATTGGACAACTGTCTGCAAAAAAATGTATATAACTTGTTTTTGTGCAAATCCTACATGAGATCTATAGTCACACAGCATAAACTCCTCCTCTCAGCACATCTATAGTCCAGAAGGCAGGCTCTGTGAAATGTGTGATCATAGTCACAAGGTATAGTGAATATAGGTCACTGCTTTCAAGGATGTGAATGTGTGGGATTCTTCAAAAAGTTGGTTTTCAAACTTCATCCAGATCATTAGGAGTAGGCTAGAAATATTTTAAATTCAATGTGCAAATGAAAGTACTGTAGGAATTTAAATGTTGAGAACAGATATACTTTAATTTGGCAACATGTCTACATTTTGTAGCATACAAATTATTTTAAACCATGGCTATATTGCCTAGAATAAAATTAGCCATTGCCTAAATCTGACCTTGTGTCTGAGTTTCCCAAATGAAAGTACATATTACTATCACCAAACATGAAATTAATATTGTCTTCTGAAAAAGCAGAAATTTGCTTGACGTGCATCTTTCTGCCTAAGGCTGTATTATACTGACACAGCAAGAAGCCCTTTCCCTTTATCCCAGCTACCACTAATTCAGCCAATTATTTTTTAGAATGTTCGGTATTTCAGCCAATTTGTGTTCCTCCTGGTTAAATCTGAATAGGCTTTGCACAGCAAGAAGGTATAACAATGCCCCCACCTGGATCATTCTGAATGATCAGACACAACACAGCTTATCCTCAGACTACAATCTCTATTCATCAGAACTAACTCAAATTGCCGTGACCAAAGGAAAACCCTTCCAATTTCCCCACCCTAGTCCTACATGCTGGAGTTGAAGTCCACTAAGCCGAGTATTGACTAATAAAAAGAGTTGTCACATAAAAGCGCTGCCCCAACTACTTCAAAAAGGAGAGAAGCCAACTAACTCTCATGGGGCAAAGTCTCCTGCAGTAGTCATACGGCTGAGAAAGCCAAATACAAGCAAAAATGTAAATTATCAACCCAATTTAGCAAAAGTATAATTGAAAAAAAGGATCTAAATGAAAGAACAAGCTTTAAAAAACAAACATCATTAGTCCTCAATAACACATTTGTTTTATAAGCGTATCCCCTGTAAACTGCTAAAAATTAGATTCTATAGATTTAAAGAATGCAGTCCTATTAGATTAAATGCATTTCTTGTGATGATATCCCTACAATGGGAAATGGACTATTTCACGATGAATGCACTTGACGTAGGTTTTTATTATATTGTTATATTTCAGAATAAGTGGTTTGTTTACAGCCAGCATCACAAACCTGTCTTATAAACTATAAGGGGGATTTTCTTGCATTGCCACATTTATTTTACTAATTTTATAGGGATGACAAACCTTCTACCACAGCACTTAGAAAAGCTTTTAACCACTTACATTCATGTACACAGTAGTAGGGCCAATCTGAACAGGAGCCAATAAGCCTACCTATGTGTTTTCTTATTGTGGGAAAGGGAAAGTGCTCAGAAGAAACCTAATGAAACATGGGGGAGAATCAAAATTCCATATTGCCTTTGCAGAAATTAAACCAGAAACCCAAGGCAAAAGTGCTAGGTACTTAAAGTGTATGCATATGCTGGAGATGCAATGGGAGAGGGGGGATTTCCGTTCTTAGACAGTTTCTCTCCTCTTGTTCTGGTGACAAATGTAAATTTTGGATTTCCTATTATACTATTCTGTCTCAGTGACAATGGTCACGAGGACAAACAGAGAGTTTAAATTTATCCAACAGGCTTATCAAAATAGCCAACACTCTAAATTTGGGATACGAAGGAATTATTTGTCTATACATCCAACAATTTAGTAACATGGAAGTCCCCTCTCAAAGTGACAGCCATTGTGTCTTTGAAAAATTGGATGTATAGAACCGTAATTAATGAGTAAATACTCGTATAGCAATTACACAGTGCTAGGTATTTTTTTTAGTCTGTTGTCTGCAATGCCACAGTAGTCCAAATTACTTGTTAAAATCTAACAGGGATTCAAATCTTTCCCCAAAATTGAAAAAAAAGGTTTGGGCTTTATATACCCTTTAATCTTGTGCTGCCCTGGAAGCATGTTATAGCCCAACAAGTCCAACAAATCCATTGCTTCCTCTCAAATTTAAAGTGTTACTAAACCCAGGATCCTTCATTCACTATATCTGGTCTGCCACAGTACACAGAACATGAAAATGCAACTAAATTAGTAAATATAAGCTGCTAAATACCTTTTCTCATCATCAGCAGTATATACAGTAGCAGTCTCGTGGCTTCTATCAGTGTCCAGCCGAGCACTGGTTAAAGCTTGTAGGAGGAGTTTTCATTCTCCTCTGACCGTCCTATGAGACTGCATGACCCTGACCCTCTGTCTGGACAGTGCTGATTGGCCCTGTGCTGATCACATACACCCCCCCACCCCAAAAAACAAAACAAAAAAACTCTCTAGCAATACACACCAAACCGAGCATGTGCAGAGTGCCTCCAAGGCTCTGTACGATCAGGAGAAATATTGGGGACTGTGGAAAAAGGGGAGGATCAGAAAAAACAAGATCAAACAGCCTTTTTACACAATGTGTAGGATTAACCCCTTAGATTCCACAGTGAGTATAACAAGCATGCTTTACTGCATATACAGACTGATTTTACTGTTGTGGGTTTAGTAACACTTTAAATGGGAGCACTGGCACTGGGGTGTAAACCAACCAAACAGCATTGAACTGAACATTTCCATTAGTCATCACAATGCGAGTGGACACATGATTACCCCTGCAACATTTTGTTATATCCTTCTACTGTTGCCACAAATTGAAAGTCAAAGATTTTTTTTTTTCATCTATAGAAATCCTTACAATCAACATGCCTTTTCATAGTTACATAGTAGGTGAGGTCGAAAAAAAGACACAAATCCATCAAGTCCAACCTATGTGTATGATTATATGTCAGTATTACCTTGAATATCCCTGTATGTTGTGGTCGTTCAGGTGCTTATCTAATAGTTTCTTGAAACTATTGATGCCCCCCCGCTGAGACCACCGCCTGTGGAAGGGAATTCCACATCCTTTACGCTCTTACAGTAAAGAACCCTCTACTTAGTTTAAAGTTAATCCTCTTTTCTTCTAATTTAATGAGTGGCCACGTGTCTTGTAAAACTCCCTTCCGCAAAAAAGTTTTATCCCTATTGTGGGGTCACCAGTATGGTATTTGTAAATTGAAATCATATCCCCTCTCAAGCATCTCTTTCCTCATAACTAATATCCTCCAGACCCTTTATTAGCTTTGTTGCCCTTCTTTGTACTCGCTCCATTTCCAGTACATCCTTCCTGAGGACTGCTGCCCAAAACTGGACAGCATACTCCAGGTGCGGCCGGAGCAGAGTCTTGTAGAGTGGGAGAATTATCGTTTTATCTCTGGAATTAATCCCCTTTTTAAAGCATGCTAATATTCTATTTGCTTTGTTAGCAGTAGCTTGGCATTGCATGCCATTGCTGAGCCTATCATCTATTAGGACCCCCAGGTCCTTTTCCATCCTAGATTCCCCCAGAGGTTCTCCCCCCCAGTGTATAGATTGCATTCATTTTGCCACCCAAATGCATTATTTTACATTTTTCTACATTGAACCTCATTTGCCATGTAGTCGCCCACCCCATTCATTTGTTCAGATCTTTTTGCAAGGTTTCCACATCCTGCGGAGAAGTTATTGCCCTGCTTAGCTTAGTATCATCAACAAATAAAGAGATTGAACTGTTTACCCCATCCTCCAGGTCATTTATGAACAAATTAAACAGGATTGGTACCAGCACAGAACCCTGGGGGACCCCACTACCCGCCCCTGACCATTCCCATTTATCACCACCCTCTGAACACGCCGTTGTAGCCAGTTTTCAATCCATGTACTCACCCTATGGTCCATGCCAAAGGACCTTATTTTGTACAGTAAACGTTTATGGGGAACTGCGTTAAATGCTTTTGCAAAATCCAGATACACCACGTCTACGGGCCTTCCTTTATCTAGGTGGCAACTCACCTCCTCATAGAAGGTTAATAGATTGGTTTGGCAAGAACGATTCTTCATGAATGAATGATTACTGCTAATAATACTTTTCTCATTACTAAAATCTTGTATATAATCCCTTATCATTCCCTCCAAGAGTTTACATACTACTGATGTTAGGCTAACTGGTCTGTAATGCCCAGGGATGTATTTTGGGCTCTTTTTAAATATTGGTGCTACATTGGCTTTTCTCCAATCGGCTGGTACCATTCCAGTCAGTAGACTGTCGGTAAAAATTAGGAACAATGGTCTGGCAATTACTTGACTGAGTTCCCTAAGTACCCTAGGGTGAAAGCCATCTGGTCCCGGTGATTTATTAATGTTACGTTTCCCAAGTCTAATTTTAATTCTATCCTCTGTTAACCATGGAGGTGCTTCCTGTGATGTGTCATGAGGATAAACACTGCAGTTTTGGTTACTGAAGCCCCCAGATTCCCTTGTGAAGACTGAGGAGAAGAATAAATTCAATACCTTCGCCATCTCCCCATCCTTTGTAACCAGATGTCCTTCCTCGTTCTTTATGGGGCCAATATGGTCTGTCCTCCTTTTTTACTGTTTACATACTTAAAAAATTTCTTGGGATTTTTTTGCTCTCCTTCGCTATGTGTCTTTCATGTTCTATCTTAGCCGTCCTTATTGCACCCTTACATTTTTTGCTGCATTCTTTATAAAGTCTGAATGCTGATGATGATCCCTCAACCTTGTATTTTTTGAAGGCCTTCTCCTTTGCTTTTATATGCATTTTTACATTGAAGTTAAGCCATCCAGGACTTTTGTTCGCTCTTTTAAATTTATTACCCAATGGGATGCATTGGCTAATGACCTTATTTAATATGCTCTTAAAGCAAACCCATCTCTCCTCCGTGTTCTTTGTTCCTAAGATTTTATCCCAATTTATGCCTTCTAGCAAGGTTCGTAGTTTAGGGAAAGGTTGTGGTGGTACTATAACAGCATAATAATATGGTGCTTTTACAACACTTAGCTTCTCCTGTACTTGTTGTGTACTGAAGGTATAACCTTCCGGTAAAATCAGAATTCCCCCATTAAAAATATGAAAGGGTAGGGAACTTTCCCTGTCCTTGTGAGCAAGCCAAGAATGGTAAAACTTTCATATTTTTGATGGAGAGTGTAGATGAAATATAGTGGCAAGCTCCAGGATTGTCCATGAATAACAGGTGCAAGTCTTGAACGGAGCTATAGATTTGTGTATGTTTTAGAATTTCCCCATGTCATCTTTTGTTCATTCAGGCTGAGTAACAGTATACTAGCTCTCTGTATAGTACTTATTCAATGTTTTACAGGGCAAATCCCCTACCCCCATGTCATATGACTTATTTATTAACACATGTTAATTAGTAAGATGTACACCTGGCACTTTCACAATATATTTTTAATTTTTAAGTGCGGGTTTTTAATACACGTACTGTACCAATCGTTACTCTATTGAAATGTCTTTTCTGCTACAGTACATTGTCTTCAACTTTAACACTTTTGAATGAGTACTGCTTTATATAATGACACAAGATCTAGACATCAAAAATATAGAATTATATGCAATGCATGCACGATCATAAGAGATTTAGAGACATTTTGTTTTTCTACATTTCTACATTTTTCTACATTATGAAGCCAGCTTCACTCAAACTAATATTTAAGTATTTGATAAGTTAAATAACATGCTAACTCCTTATATCTGTCCAGTCTACGATGGCAAGATATCACAAGAATTCCTGGCCCTACATAACTGTGAGCGGCCATTACAAAAGCCAAGTGATATTACTTTCCACCACTGGACTGATCATAATATAGAATAAACAAATTAAACACAGTTAAATACAGTTTGGTGAGCGCAGTTATGGAGTTTTTTTTTCTTCTCTGTGGGTGGGATTTGGGCGGGTAATGTTTTTTAATGTTTTATGTGTTTTTTATATTTTTTTTGTATAATGAAAAAAATTCAATAAAAACAATTTGATTTAAAAAAAGAATAAACAAATGAATCTTGACACTGAGTCACAGATGAGTAATATGGACAATATGTCAAGATTGGTGAACCAACTTATCAATGCTTAACAGAATTTTATTATACATTTTTAGGGGTCTATTTATAAATGGTTTCGCAAAAGAATCAAACAGCTTTCACCAAAAATTCACACATTTTTCTTGGGTGAAAACTATGAATTTTGGGTGAAAACATTAATAAATAGGCCTCTAAGTGTCAGCTGACATCTGAAAGGGCATATCTCTGTAAAAAGTATGTAATTACTAACTCTGATTAAAAAAAAAAAATTGTTCTGGAAAAATAACAATATATTGCAATCTTTATTACAAATTTCTAAGTCTGGCTGACATAAAGTTCACCTATGATTCCATCATCCTAGACATAAAACAAAGATTACAGCAATCTGGAAGTTCCTTGCTTACATTTTTATTGAGCTGTATTTTGTATGTTGGTTGTTTCTATGTGCTACATATAAAGTCCCATCCTTCATATGTATCTCCCTTTTTAGGGCTGAGAGTTGTTTCCACCTATGATTCCAATGAATGTTACAGTACCAGAAGTAACACTATAAGGTTCACATGCTTCACTACAGTGTCACTGGAAACCTCGTCCAAGTATTGCCACCAGACTTTGGGATATTCAGTGTGACAATGTTTGGACTTGGCATCATGTCTTTCAAGCACCATGTGTTGTCTTGTGGGATAGGACATTCTACTCTCCCCCATTCTCCAAAAAAGTCACCCCCCCCCCCCAAAAAAAAAAAAATTCACAGTGTGGCAGGTATGTGCTAGTGTATAAAACACAGCAATACTATTTGCTGCCAAGGTTAATAATAAGTGTGGAGTCAGAGTCGGACTTGCTTTAAAGGACCACTATAGTGATACATATTGTACCGTGGTAACGCATGGGGTTAATTACTGTAATCATAGTATTCAGTATATGGGTTAGTTTGTTTTAATTTTACAGGCCTTAATTTATATTTTTCATCACATTCACATGCAGAAAAAGTTGTCCAGAAAAAGTGACAGCTACAGGGTGACAGTTACAGTACAGGAGTTGGCACAAAATATACAACACAGCTGCATGTCAAGTAGAAATCCCACTATTTCCTCTGTGGCTGCTTATATATATGTGTGCTGCTTTTTTTTAAAATGGAACTAAATCCTCCTATCTTTTATAGACAAGAAAGCTGCCATCTTAGCCTCTGTTTGATCTGCAGTTGCCATGGTGCTGCACATGTGATATATGACACCCCCTCATTTGATGACCTGACAGTTTGCTTAGGAGTATAGCATACCTTAATCTAACTGTTTTGAGAAGCAGTTAAATCAAAGGGTTTAGATCTGCTTTAAATGATACCTTCAAGAAAATTCTGGTTGATCTTGACAGAATTTCAGCATCCTTGTAACATTTTACATAAGAAAATTTTGCATTTACACAAATATTTACTAATAATATCCTATCAAGGCTGGATAGGTGCTTTTGCTTCCCAAACAAGAGAATATCTCACAGATCAAGAGAATAAATGATTATTTTGTAAAACGTGCATCTCACCAACACCCCTCAGGCTAGTTTATACAAGACGTAAAGGTAACATGATCTGTAATGCCTCTAGCTACAGTACATTGAGAGCTGAAGAATGAATGACTACCAAGTAGATACTGGCGACTTGAGGGTTCCTAGTAAGTAACCACTTGTTGCTCTAAAAAGTTAACATTTCAAACAATCAAACAACTTTAAATTATTCAATATTAACACCTGCTGGTACAATGCATATTGAAGTACAAAGGAATGCTGAAATTTTGTAATATATTCCAAGTATAAGCTCTGGTGAAATATACCCGCAGCAGCTTTGTGACTCACTTCTACATAGACGGGTCAACACAGATATCAGGTGAACGACATATCTCGAGAGTAGTATAAACTATCTGCAGGAAACTGAAGCCATTTTCACTCGCAATTAATTATTTTGCATAATGGAAATTATTTGTAAATACTTCACATTTAATAATTATAATTATTACATAAAATAATCTATAACTTTTAGTCTACTATTATTATTCAATGATGTACAAAAAAAAACACTTAGGGGTTGATTTACTAAAGGCAAAAAGACTGTGCACTTTGGAAAGTGCAGTTGCACATGGCAAGAGCAGTTGCTCCAGAGTTTAGTAAATGAGCAGAAGCTCTGCTGGCTTCCATCATCCAATCATGTGCAAGCAAAAATGCTGTTTTATTTTTTATTTTCCTTGCACGTGATTGGGTATTCTTTGCAAAGTGAAACTTTACCTCATTTACTAAGCTCTGGAGCAACTGCACTTGCAGAGTGCAATTGCACTTTCCAAGGTGCACAGTCTATTGGTCTTTAGTAAATCAACCCCTTAGTATTTATAATTAATATATGCTCAAACTGTTGTGCTACATGAATTCGGAATTGTCTCTTATTGTGTTGTATGAGCAAATAAAAATCTCCTACCAATGTAGCAAGTTAGTTTTTCAGCAACAGGTAGTCTTTCTGTATTGTCAATGGTTCCAACAGTTCTGCCTATGACTTTCTGAATTAGACTTTTTCTTTGCAGTGAGCATCAGGATCAGCTGGAATTAGTAGTAAACATTACTAATCCTGTCTGTTATAAAGCTTTATGTCCCTCTGTAAAGTTATAAAGGCAGACTAGGGTGAATAGATCAACAAAGAGAACCACTCACCTAAACCATGGGGCTGAGAGCCTAGACAGGCAGGCAGGATGATGGGCAGTGTGACATGTCTTGCAATGTTCAGCTCCTGAGATGTATCCCTCTGTCATTCTCTCTATAGTCTCAGTGCATGTGGGGGAGGGGCTGTGCAGTCTGGTACTAATCCAGACTGCATCATTGAAACCTGTCACCTAGCAAAGCACTACTAAGCTAGACACCAAGACGGAAGGGACAGATAGTGACAGAAGGCTTGATTCACAAAGTTTTAGCACAATATAAAGGATCTTCATTGCAGCCTTGTGACTAAAATTTTCACATTGAATTAGCTAAAAATAACTGCAATTAAAAAAAAAAATAAAGATCTACAGTCTGGAGTGTTAGCTTTGTGAACTGAGCCTAGAGTCTCCTAAAAACTCACCCCCTCCCCTAACTAACTTAAACTCATCCTTTCTGTATCCCATCTAATGACAACTGGGTGCACAGCCTGACAGTGCTATGTTCTTAGAAAGAGCACTGAGTAAATAACTGTCCACAAGTGATGAGCTAAGGTTCAGGCCAAACCCAGTTCAGCTCAAAAGCAGAAACTATATTGCCAGAATCTCATCAATGTATTTAAAAATTTTAGAAACAATTCATTGGGGTCAATTCACTAAGCTTTACCGCATGCGATAGGGGTATCATGTTACTTATTTGCATAAATTATTGCATGCGGTAAATTAAGTCCAATTCATAAAAAAATTAAATAACGATTATGCGGTGTGCTAGTAAATATCGCTTTAAAAACTCTTAGGTCCTATTCCCAAACAGACCAGAGAGTAAAATAGCATGCAATATTTACCACCAGGGTTTAGGTAGCGGTATCACATGCAGTATTTGTCAAAAAACAGCAAAAAAAACACTGCTTTTTGACAAATAACTATGTGCTAAGGAGTGGGACAGGAATCTGGTCTGCTATGGATTTCAAGTGGAACCCCACGCCAAAATAAAAAAAAAAACAGCGTGGGGTCACCCCCAAAAATCTATACCAGACCCTTATCCCAACATGCAGCCCGGCAGGTCAGGAAAGGGGGGGCGAGCGAGCCATACCAGGTCACATGCCTTCAACATGGGGGGTATGTGCTTTGGGGCAGAGGCTCTAACCCCCACCCCAAAGCACCTTGTCCCCATGTCCCCAAAACATCCTCCTGTCTTTAGTCAGGTTTACACTTTTTTGATGAATGGGTAGGGGTACAATATACCCCATACTCATTCACATGGGTGGGGCCCAGATTTGGGGGCCTCCTTATTCAAGAGGGGTTATAGATTCTGATAAGCCCCTCACCCACAGACCCCCATAACCACCATCCAGGGTTGTGGGGCTGAGGTCCTTGTCCCCATCAACATGGGAACAAGCACCCACCCCCCATGTTGAGGGCATGTGGCCTGGTATGGTTCAGGAGGGGGGTCCCCCCCTTTTCTGACCTGCTGGGCTGCATGCTCGTATAAGGGTCAGGTATGGATTTTGGGGGGACCCCACGCCATTTTTTTTTAATGTTTTGACAAGGGGTTCCCCTTAAAATCCATACTAGACCCAAAGGGCCTGGTATGCATTGGAGAGGACCCCCCACTGTTTTTTTTTTTACCAGTTTTAATTGTCTGCTTTTTTTTTTTTTTCTTTTACATTCAGCTGTCAAGGGGAAGCCACTGACAGCTGATTAGTCATCCGTTGTTAAGGACGCGGCACTGGCTTCCTCGCCCACTCCTTAGCAACCAGCCCAATGCAGTAAATTACCGTATTTAATAATGCTGTCATTACCGCTAAATCGGACAAATACCGCTAAATCGGACAAATAGAGCACTGAGTAAATAACTGTCCACAAGTGATGAGCTAAGGTTCAGGCCAAACCCAGTTCAGCTCAAAAGCAGAAACTATATTGCCAGAATCTCATCAATGTATTTAAAAATTTTAGAAACAATTCATTGGGGTCAATTCACTAAGCTTTACCGCATGCGATAGGGGTATCATGTTACTTATTTGCATAAATTATTGCATGCGGTAAATTAAGTCCAATTCATAAAAAAAT
The DNA here is from genome assembly GCF_042186555.1 of Aquarana catesbeiana. Lineage (NCBI taxonomy): Eukaryota > Metazoa > Chordata > Amphibia > Anura > Ranidae > Aquarana > Aquarana catesbeiana. Next base: position 160,759,225 of record NC_133324.1, on the reverse strand, counting down.
TAAATAACGATTATGCGGTGTGCCAGTAAATATTGCTTTAAAAACTCTTAGGTCCTATTCCCAAACAGACCAGAGAGTAAAATAGCATGCAATATTTACCACCAGGGTTTAGGTAGTGGTATCACATGCAGTATTTGTCAAAAAACAGCAAAAAAAACACTGCTTTTTGACAAATAACTATGTGCTAAGGAGTGGGACAGGAATCTGGTCTGCTATGGATTTCAAGTGGAACCCCACGCCAAAATAAAAAAAAAAAACGGCGTGGGGTCACCCCAAAAATCTATACCAGACCCTTATCCCAACATGCAGCCCGGCAGGTCAGGAAAGGGGGGGGCGAGCGAGCCATACCAGGTCACATGCCTTCAACATGGGGGGTGGGTGCTTTGGGGCAGAGGCTCTAACCCCCACCCCAAAGCACCTTGTCCCCATGTCCCCAAAACATCCTCCTGTCTTTAGTCAGGTTTACACTTTTTTGATGAATGGGTAGGGGTACAATGTACCCCATACTCATTCACATGGGTGGGGCCCAGATTTGGGGGCCCCCTTATTCAAGAGGGGTTATAGATTCTGATAAGCCCCTCACCCACAGACCCCCATAACCACCATCCAGGGTTGTGGGGATGAGGTCCTTGTCCCCATCAACATGGGAACAAGCACCCACCCCCCATGTTGAGGGCATGTGGCCTGGTATGGTTCAGGAGGGGGGTCCCCCCCTTTTCTGACCTGCTGGGCTGCATGCTCGTATAAGGGTCGGGTATGGATTTTGGGGGGACCCCACGCCATTTTTTTTTAATGTTTTGGCAAGGGGTTCCCCTTAAAATCCATACTAGACCCAAAGGGCCTGGTATGCATTGGAGAGGACCCCCCACTGTTTTTTTTTTATCAGTTTTAATTGTCTGCTTTTTTTTTTTTCTTTTACATTCAGCTGTCAGGGGGAAGCCACTGACAGCTGATTAGTCATCCGTTGTTAAGGACACAGCACTGGCTTCCTGGCCCACTCCTTAGCAACCAGCTCAATGCAGTAAATTACCGTATTTAATAATGCTGTCATTACCGCTAAATCGGACAAATACCGCATTCGGTATTTAACTCAAGATTCTTAGTGAATTGAACACTTGCACAATTGTTACTGCATATGGTATTTTACCGCATTTTATTAGCCGTTATTTAACTCTTAGTGAATTGACCCAATTGTGTTGTAAACTGACAACACAGGAATTATTCAGATCTTAATTTTGCGTGATCTGAAAATTCTTAAATTTTTTTAATTTGTATGATTATGAATATATATATATATATATATATATATATATATATATATATATATATATCACATATAATCTATATAAATGAAGAAGCATAAAAAAAGCAGAAGTAACTCATGGACCAATGCAAAGTACCCCCTGGCTTTACACATAACACAGTAAAGCCCTGTACACGCGGGCTGAATATTGGGTGGTATTGGCCTGTTCAATAGAAACCGACCGACATTGGGCCTGTGTGCACCACAGCCAGTCCGACAGAAGCTGGCTCAACGTGGTTTTGCGCAGAGCAGCCCAGATCCTGCTCTTCTCGGGTCCCTTTTCAGTTCTCCTGGCTCCTCCCTCCTGTGGAGTGCCCCCATAGCAATCGGCTTGCTATGGAGGCACCTGAGCCTAGCTGCAGCTCCCTGTGTCCATTCAGACATGGAGCCGTGGCCTGGCCCGGCCCAGTCCCCCTTCTCTCCTTATTGGCTCACTGTCTTTGAGTGACAGCAGTGGGAGCCAATGGCGCCGTGCTGCTGTCTCAGCCAATAAGGAGGGGAGTCCCTGACAGCCACGTCTCTCGTGCAACATCTCTGGTTCTGAATGGACCTTAGGTAAGTATTAGGGGGTCTGAGAGGGGGAGCTGCACACAGAAGGCTTTTTATCTTTTAATGCATAGAAGAAAAAAACTTAAAAAACCTTCTGCCTTTACAACCACTTTAATTCCCCTCTGGGTGATCTATGTACATTATAAGGATTTTAACAAACTTTGTTGGAGATTCCTACCTTTTGTTATTCTGAAGAAATCCCTGTTTGTTTGTCTGTGTCTATGTACTGTGTGAATAATTATCAATCAACCGCTGCAGCTACAGGGCTCTAATTAGAAAGTTGGCAAAAACTGCATCTCTTTGGACGTGATTTCCCTTAGGGGGTATCTCACCAAAAATTACATTTTTGATGCAGAAGATGCAAAAAATCTGATTTGTATCTTAGTGCAAGCTTCTTGGAAAATAAATAAGCCAATCACACAGGTTACAATATTGCATTGCATTTTACAGAAAATTACAGTGGCTGCAGATTGAAAATGAAAGAGAGAATGCATTAACATTCAATCACATTTTGAGTCGCAATTGTATATGCTATATTTTTTTTTTAGTTTGCTATTTTTTTTTCTCAAGAAAGTGGAGTTACCCTTTAAAGCAGAACTCTGGCCAAAAAATAACAAGATAAAATAAAACCAGTTTGTCCTCTGACAGTACTTTTTTTCCTGATGCATCAGAATTTACTCAGTCTGATGGTCATCATCATTCCACCCACTTCCTCTGAGCCCAGTTAGATCTAGACCCCCCCCTCCCCCAGCCCACAATTAAATAGTGAAAGGAGAAGCAGTACAGTCATAAGCTCAAAGCTGAATCTAAGCCGATTGGCTCTTGTACTGCTTTTAAAGTTGGCCATACTGGATCAAAATCTGTTGGTTCAGCCGGAAAATGGACTAATCTATGGGCTGTCTTACTCTCACACTCCAGATCTGTTATAAAGGGGCTGCAAGAGTCTAGTGGCAGGTGACATTCAGATGTATTAATGATTACACTGTACAGATCTGCATTATTTTGTCTTTTATATCTGCCATTTACCTGGTCAAAGTTTGGTCAAAGCATGCTGGAACTTGTAGTTTTACAACAGTTTTAGGCAGCTTTAGTTTTGCAAAATTATTTTCTTTGGACGCTGCTAATACTGGGTCACAGCAGCACTTTGGTTTAAAGTGGAACTAAACTATATCTGAGCACCACAAACTGAAAGCGCTATTTGATTTATTTTTAATATTCAAAGCAAATTAACTCATCAAATCCATGTCTCCATGCTTTATTTTGTTGAGAAATCATTTTGAAAAACACTCCCCTAGCATTTTTCTAGCTGCAGCCATCTTGAGTAAAGGCAGAAGATTCATGTGGCATTTATTTCCTGAAATCCACCTGCCCTTAGCTCAGTAGTGCAGGCAGGATGGTATGTTTAGCTGAGAAAACATTGCCCCCCTTCCGGTTGAAAGAAAATAAAATACCCAGACTCCTGGGATGTATGACATCATTTTGGCCTAGGCCAGGAACCAGGAAGCAACTGAAGAAATATAAAAAAAATATATAATGGGTGTTATTTTCGAAAGGCAAATCCACTTTGCACTGAAAGTGCACTTGCAAGTGCAGTTGCTCTAAATCTAAGGGGTACATCTGAAATGAGGGGAAGCTCTGCTGATTTTATCATCCAATCATGTGCAAGCTAAAATGCTGTTTTTTAATTTTCCTTGCATGTCCCCCTCAGATCTACAGCGACTTTACTTCCAAGTGCACTTGCAGTGCAAAGTGGATTTTCCTTTAGTAAATAACCCCCAATATACTTTCCTATCTATTTACTAATGTTAGCAGCATAAGGTTTAAAAGTCGTTAATGATAGAGTTTAGTTCAGCATTAAATATGCATGATGTGACATTAATAAAAAAAATATACATAAGCCATAACAAGTGCAAAAAACATTATTGTTTCTTTGCAGGTACATCTAACCACAAAGTAAAATCAAATTATCAAACAGCACATTTATATTTAGGTCAAAACAATATTAACATTTCTGTGAAGTTTCTTTTTATGGGATTGCTATCACATCAGTGATCACATATACATAGAAGAATAAAAAAAATCACTAGAGGGTATGTGTGGTCACTGCCCTTCCAAAGCTGTCCCAGCTGTCAGCAGTGGGGTGGGCATAAACACAGCATGAATTCTACCAACACAGACACAAATTATTCTGGTTGACTGGATTAAGAAGGCATTTAATTTGCATGTTAGGACCCCCCTCCATTGTTAATAGCCAGGTTATATTTTGAGATTGAAGCAGCTCTAGCATTTTCATGACAAATGTAGTCGTCACATTAAAATTAATGGGAAGTTCAAGCTGTATGATTTGGAGATATGGTTTTCTCCAAGATCTCAGATCTAAAATTGGCCAAGTAACTTAAATGCTGGAATATGTTATTTAAATGTGAAATTCTGAATAATTTCAGCGCGGCACAGAATAATATTTTACATATACATATAATAACGGTGTACTTAATTATGTAAATTGGAATTTTAGCCAAACCTTTTTTTTTTGATAGAGTGGGAAGTTCTAGCGAGTATATTTCTAATCTAATTCCTACAAAACTGGGGGAAATTGCATACCTACACAGGTTTGTCCTTTAAAAGGCATCGCTCCACCAAGTTGTATATACTGTAGATAACGGTAAAGTGCCCCTCATTTTCTCCAACAGCTCTTTCCAAAATGTACCCACTGCCATTGGTTGAGATTGGAGGATGACTGACACCCCTGGTCCTTCCTGTTGGCATGCATTAGTGGAATGTTGTGTGTTGGGAAGGTGTTTTGGAGTTCTGCAGCAGGAGCACACAGAGAGAGGTGACAATGCCAATGCTCATTGGAAGAGAGAATGTGAGTGAGGGGTGAGCTTCGTGTTTAGGTCGACCATGAGTTTGACCCGAACCAGGGCTGTCTGCAGTTTGCCTAACAAGCAAACTAAATGGCCAGGTTTGGCTAGGTCACCTGCCTGTCCTCCGAATGCCTTTAATTTTGAGTCTGTATCACTACCTCCATGAAATGACAACTTCCCAGCTTCCCTGGAATGTCATTGATCATGTATGATTTATATATATATACATATTATATATATATATATATATATATATATATATATATATATATATATATATATATATATATACATATATATAGTAACATTGGGGTGTTTACCTCAAGTGATAGATGCGTTTCTTTTGTACAGTGAGTCCACATCAGACGGGCATTAGGCCCCTTTCACACGGACGGACCGCCTATCCGTTTTTCTTCCATCCGTAAACGGATAACAATGCATTCCTATGGGCAAACGGATGACCATCCGTTACCATCCATTAACCTCCGCTTCCATTTTGATCCGTTTTTTTTTTTTATGTACAAGGCTACGTCCAGATCCATCAAAACGGATATTAACTGACAATGTCCATCAACGTCCGATCAGTTAAGATCCGTTTTGAAGAAATAATTCAAAGTTCATACTTTGACAAATAAAAAAACAAAGTGAAAAAAACCTTTATTTTAAAAGGGTTATGCAGAATAATAAAACTAAAACTGTTTTGCACATATCATGTGCTTTTGGGTCTTTTTATGCTATCAAAATACAATGAAATAACCAAATTAATTAATTAATTAATTTAAAGTTGCACTGCATTATTTATATATGTTGGTACTGCCATGGAACTTCTCCTGATGGAGATAGAAAGTAGTCGGCAAATTGTTCACACATGGCAATGTAGGATGGGAGGAGTAGTGCTTTCTGGGTAATTTCCTTAAAGGCACAGAAACTGCTGTAAACGGATGAAAACGGATACAAAAATGGATGAAAAAACGGATGTAAACGTGTACATTAACATTAACGGATGAAAACGGATATTAACGGAACGGAAGACTGATGAAAACGGAGATTAACAGAACACAAGACGGATGAAAACGGATGAAGCAACGGATAAGAACTGATACGGTTTTAAAAAAAAATCAATATATTTCATTTGTAAATAACGTTTCAATGCTTTGTACCATTGCTGACAGCTGAAGTTAAAACAGTAATTGGTATCGGCGAGTACTAAAAAAAAAAGTATCGGTACTTGTACTCTTTGTAAAAAAATGTATATATACATATATATAATTATTTTATTTTATCTTTTTTCTTTCATTGTTCCCCCATGTAATGACCTTTTTTACCAAAAACGTTAAAATTCGCCTTGGAAAAGGGCAGAAAAAAATTACAACATTAACCACTTCAACCCCCGGAAGATTTGGCTGCTCAATGACCAGGCCTTTTTTTACGATACGGCACTGTGTCATTTTAAATGACAATTGCGTGGTCGTGCGATGCTGTACCCAAATAAAATTGACGTCCTTTTTTTCCCACAAATAGAGCTTTCTTTTGGTGGTATTTAATCACCTCTGCGGTTTTTATTTTTATAAACAAAAGAAGAGCGTTAATTTTGAAAAAAACACAATATCTTTTACTTTTTGCTATAATAAATTTCCCACATTTTTTTTTTCAAAAAAACACATTTTTTCCTCAGTTTAGGCCGATATGTATTCTTCTACATATTTTTTGTAAAAAAAAAAATCGCAATAAGCGTATATTGATTGGTTATAGCGTCTACAAAATAGGGGATAGATTTATGGCATTTTTATTATTATTTGTTTTACTAGTAATGGCAGCGATCTGCGATTTTTATTGGGACTGCGATATTACGGCAGACAAATTGGACACTTTTGACAAATTTTTGGGACCACTGACAATTGTACAGTGATCAGTGCTATAAAAATGCACTGATTACTGTATAAATGTCACTGGCAGGAAAGGGGTTAACACTAGGGGGTGATCAAGGTGTTAACTGTGTTCCCTAGGTGTGTTCTAACTGTAGGGGGATGGTACTGAGTAGTGGAAGAGAGAGATCGGTGTTCATACTCAGTATGAACACACGATCTGTCTTCTCTCCCCTGAAAGAACCGGGATCTGTGTGTTTACACACACAGATCCCAGTTCTCGCTCTATCACGAGCGATCGCGGGTGACCGGCAGTCATCGCGCATGCCGGGCACTCGCATCAGCTCTGGGCACATGCTGCAGGCGCGCGTGTGCCCCTAGTGGCTAAAAGGCGAAGCGACGTAAGGTAACGGCGTTTCACCCAGCCATGCAATTCTGCTGCAGTAAAACTTCAATGGCTGGTCGGCAAACAGTTAAAGTGATTGTAAAGCCTAAACCATTTTTACCTTAATGCATTCCTTGCATTAAGGTAAAAAATGTTTAGGTGTCAGCATTTCCCCTCACCCCCCCCTTTTATTTACCTGAGCCCTCATTTGATCCAGCAACGTGCACGTCTGCAGCTCTTCTCTCCCCTCACTTCCGGGTCTTGCTGGCTTTGCTGGGGCACTGGGAGCCATTGGCATATTGGCATCCAATTGATGTCAATCAAAGCCAGTGATGAGGGAGTGGGGGGGCGGGCTTCAATGGATGCAGCAGTGGGGCACGCATGGGGGCACTGGACAGAGGGGAGGGGCCAGGAGCGCCAGCGGGGGACCCAAAAAGAGGAGGTTTGTGGCTGCTCTTTGTAATTCCACAGAGCAGGTAAATATAGATGTGTTTGTTATTTTTTTACCTTTACAATCTTTACAACCACTTGAAGTTCACATAAATCTGAATGAAAAAAACTGAACCGATTCCCCCATTCATACATTTGAGGTGGATGGGGGAATCCTCCCTGCTGCACTATTGTATTCTCACAGCAGGAGAAAACTCCTCCACTGTCAGAATACACAGATTGAGCGGCTTTTTTTACAAAATGTCTGTTCAAGTGAAGTTGATCGATAGATTGACTTCTGTTGAGCAGCATTGGCCACACATGGATTGAAAGTTGTCTGGTCCCTGCTGTACCGGCTATCTATGGCCATCTTTGGAGACTGCTTATGTTATCCCTGTGTACACATTTTCCTTGCAAACTATGCACAGGAGGAAGAGGAATTAACCTCTACAATTTAGAGTACATGCACAAGGATGATACTCTTGCAGTGAATATCCAATCCCTGCTTTATAAATATGCCCCTATGTCTTAGGTGGAAGGATGTTTAGGTGAGCAATTTCTTTCTTCTTTCTAAACATAGCGATGTCCACTTCTGCCAAAACTTTCAACTTTTGTGTTACCTCAACCACAGTAGACTATTGTAGCCTCCCTGATGGTATGGCTCGGGGTTAAATTTCAGCACCATTAGCGGTAACCCCAAGCCACACTCGAGATTACATCTCAGGATCCTGGTGCGGTATACTTACCTTGTCCCCAGGATCCTGCAATGTCCCCCCGCTGTGTGTGTCGGCTCCGTCCTCTCACCGATGCCTCTGTGTGCCGGGCTCTGTTCCCTGCAGGCATCGCGATGCACGGGGGCGAGCCTGGCGGCAAATTCAAAAAATTTAAAAATCATAACACATACAGTACTGTAATCTTACAGATTACAGTACTGTATGAAATCATTTCACTTCCCTTTTGTCCCCAGTGCTTTGGCCTATGCCCTGCATGCAGTTTTATATTATATATACTGTTCTTTATGCCTGGAAACTTGAGATTGTCCATAGCAACCAAAAAGTGTCCCTTTACATCAAAAGTGGCTTTAGACCAGCTAGAAAACAGCGATAGTAAATTAGAACACTTGCAGATTTGAGCGATAGTGAATCGTGGGGAAATTTATTTTATTATTATTATATTATTTTTTTTTTTTTAATTATTTTATTTATTTATTATATTATAATTTATGATTTTGTGTTTCAAACCTCATCATACCCGGGATATCTACTAGACTCTTGGTGGACAGATCTAAGTGTGTTATTGCTAAGAATTACAGACCTACAATATAAAACGCCAAATTTCTATGCAAAATAATTGTACCGCTTTGAGATGCAAAAATCTGAAATAATCATACCGCCAGGGAGGTTAAATTAATTGTGAACTCCAATGAAGAAGAAAACAGAGGCACTGGGACTTTTATGTGAATTCATACAAAGTAGTGAGAAGACAAAAACATGTGGAGAGCTCACTGATTTAAGCCTCGTACAATCGGATTTTCCGACGGGAATTGTGTGATGACAGGCTGTTGGCGAAAAATCCGACCGTTTGTACGCTCCATCGGACAATTGTTGTCAGATTTTCCACGGACAAATGTTGGATGGCAGGCTTTAAAATTTTCCACGGACAACAGTCTGTTGTTGGATTTTCTGAGCGTGTGTGTATACAAGTCAGTCGGACAAAAGTCCAAAGTACAAACACGCATGCTTGGAAGCAAGGGTGAGCCAGAAGCGTCCGGTCTTGTAAACTAGCGTTCGTAATGGAGAATTAACATTTGTTATGTGGCAAATTATGAAATCTCGAAATGCAGCGCACATTCTCTTCTTCTTTAATGGGATAATAATGAAGCTGCTTAGCTGGTGATACTGATGGAGTTATTGCAAACAAATTTTCAAAGGCTTTTTTTTTCTAGTGATATCAAGAATAATATTATTATGCTTGTTATTTTTTTTTGTTGCAAGTTACCGCAAAACCATTATCCCGTGGTTTTTAGGATCAAAGATACAACTATGTTGGTGTCCCTTGTTAATTTTACATTGTATTTTTTAAAATGTAACTGCCTACTGCCAAACTGTCATTTGAAGTAAAACACATAGCCAAGTATTATTCTCCACAATTTTCTTATTGTGCATTAAAAAAAGAAAACAAATAAAATTAGACATGCTATCTGCCAACAGAACTTAACCAAAAAGTGCATTCTGTGTATCCAAAAATATAGAAAATATACCAAATCAAATCATTATTCAACCAAAAAATAAAATAAAAGCCTCATGCATGTGTCCTGCTTCTTCAACAATGCCAAGAGTTGGTGAAAGCAGGGGTCCGTCACCCGGAGATAATTTCGAAAATCATATGGATTATTCTCCTGGAGCTTCCGCAGCAAAGGCATATGACATAATTGGTCATGATTAACAAAGCAACCAATTTTTGGTCCAAGAAATACTCCTCCTCTTGTTCCTGGACTGGACTTGGGTCAAAGCAATAACTCCGAGGCCAATAATACACATTATCTCCTCCGATTCCGCAACATGTCTGGTTGACGAACGGCCGCTCAGAAACTAACTGAAAAGCGCAAACTGAGAAGCGCGAATCAACACTCACCAAACTTCTACTAACACAAAATTAGCAGAAGGAGCCCAAAGGGTGGCGCTAAAGAGCTGAAAAACCACGTAGTACATCACTACATTCGTGTTTGTTGGCTGACAATTCCTTGCCGTTTGAATGCAATACAAGTTCCTGGCCAACGCCCTTCGGACAAAAGTCTGAGGTTTTGTCTGCGGAAAATCCGATCATGTGTACGAGGCTTAACGTTAGGCTGCTTACAACAGACAAGGCTACCCTCCATTGTGTACCCAAAAGGTTACCAGAAAAAAAAAACATTTACTAATGGAACAAGATCTTGATTGCTCACACACATACTGCTGGCCAGTAAATCTCCTGATCCAGCATTCCCTACACAGATTCACAGGGAAGCCCCATTTTGAGTCCATTCAAGGTTATTTTAACTGATAAAGAGTGAGTTTTTTCTGACCTCCAAAACAGATTTACTGTGTATTAGTATAAAATAACAAATACATTTGAACTCTTTTATCCTTTGGTCTCGCACTTCTTTCAATAATGTATTTTGTTTCAGACTAATTGTCTTTTGCAAACCAGGGGCACACAGCAATATTTTTTTTATAATTTATAACGTCCTTCTATGAATGATCATTTTCAGTGTTGTTCTCATAGTAGACACTAGAGCAAAGATCAGCTAGGACATTTCTGCAGGTCCTTTGTTGCTTCCCTTTTCATCTCCTTTTGTAGACAGTTTATCCTGTATGATTTGATGAATACCTCTAAAAAAGGCCTCTAAAAATTGTTTCTGTAGCCTTTTACAGTGCCATGCATATGTCCAACTTCAGGGTCAACAGGTTCCCATGCATTCCTCCCTCCCCTCATTAGAACACCCCCTGCACCTTAAAGGGGGGTTCCAGGCCGCAATATTTTTTTTTTTTTTTTAAGTCAGCAGCTACAAACACTGTAGCTGCTGACTTTTAATAAGGACACTTACCTGTCCAGCGAGCCCACGATGTCGGCCCCCTGAGGCCGATCCGTCCATCAGATCGGCCGCCGGCGCCTCCATCTTAACAAAGGGAAACAGGCAATGGAGCCTTGCGGCTTCACTGCCCGTTTCCTACTGCGCATGCACTTTGTGAATGTCCCCGTGGTTTTCTGGGACACACACAGTTCCCAGAAGGCAATGGGGCCCCTCGCCGAATAGGAGGAAGTGCCGCGGAATAGGAAGAGGCAGATTAGGAAGACTGCCTGGCAACAAGGGTTTCAGGTAAGTTAAAATTTAATTTTTTTTCATTTTTTTTTTTTTTTAAAGATTTTTGATGCAATTTTTCATTTTAGGGTGGCCCTCCACTTTAAAGAAAGTCTGTATGCTTACTTTTTTTTCCAAGTTTCTTTGGTTGTATCTAATGTTACTGAAATTGCTTGCCAACTTCTTCCTCGGGTGGTGGGAGGGTCCTAAATGTGACAGAGAGCAAAACCACATAATGATGTGATGCCGGTCTTTGCAGCATTACTACTCTGATATTTGGCATCATTCAACATGGAAGAGGAGCGGTAGCTGGAAGTCTACAGGGAACATCTCTTGAACAGCTTTTTCAGGGGCTACTGGGAAAGCCAAACCTTCTTGAGGTGCCCAAACTAGAATCAGGCTCAGGAATATGTCTTCAGACAAAGTACATCAAGAGAGGCCATTTTTGGACTGAAATAGCTATTAATGGTGTCAGTCTTGTCTGACTGTCTTGTTAAACTACTAAATCCCTCCCTCTTCCCTCATCCTCATCTCTGCAACATACAGAATAATTGTTCTGTATCCCAATTTAATATAAGAACTGGGAGGGCTTCTTGAGATAACACAGGAATTGAGCACAGGACAGCTCTGGCAGGCCCCATTCACACCTCAGCGTTTTGCAGCTTGAAACCTGAAGCTACAAAAGGGAGGGGAAGAAAATCAATTATTCTCTATGGAGATGGTTCACATCTCCACTCCAAAATGCCTGAAGCTAGAGTTCTGGACAACAAGTTCTGGAGCTTCTTTTTAGGCAGATTACAGACGTTTTTCTTCTTTTTACATTGGTGACTATTTGACCAAACATCAAATACAAAATCGCGGCAAAAACGCGGCAAAAAACACGCAACTTTCTGCCTGAAAACTATATGCTCAGGTGTGAATGCAGCAAAGTTTTGACACAAGCAACAGGCATTTTTTTTTATCAAACATTTATAACAAAATGCTAACAATTGTATGTTTAGGAGAAGTTCATTGTAAGGGTTGACATACACTTTAACCTCCCTGGGGGTATGATTATGTCAGATTTTTGTGTCTCAAAGCGGTACAATTGTTTTGCATGGAAATTTGGCGTTTTATATTGTAGGCCTGTAATTCTTAGGAATAACTCACTTAAATCTGTCCAAACAAGTGTCCCGGGTGATATAAATTTTGAAACACAAAATCATAAATTATAATATAATAAATAATTATCAATAATTATAACAAATAATAATATAATAGTAATAACATGTATTCAATAATGTAATCAAATCAAAAACACAGAAATTTGCTCAGTTGCAGAATTGTCGCTGTAGTTACTTTCAGTGTTTGATGACGAATTTCCCCACAAATCACTATCACTCAATTCTGCGAGTGATCCTAATTTATTATCGCTGTTTTCTAGCTGGTCTAAAACCGCTTTTGATGTAAAGGGAAGATTTTTGGTTGCCATGGACAATCTCAAGTTTCCAGGCAGAAATAACAGTATATATAATATAAAACTGCATGCAGGACACTGGACAAAGCATTAGCGACAAAAGGGAAGTGAAATGATTTGATACAGTAATGTAATCTATAAGATTACAGTGTACAGTATGTGTTTTGTTTTTTGCACTTTTTGAATTTGGCGCCGGGCTCCATCCCCGTGCGTCGCAATGCTCGCAGGGAACAAAGCCTGGCACACAGTACATCGGGCAGAGTACACAGCCCATGGACACAGTGGGGGGACATCGCAGGATCCTGGAGACAAGGTAAGTAACCCAGGTAAGTTTCCCAGGATACTGCGATGCAATCCGGAGTGTGGCTCTGGGGTTACCACTTTTGGTAATGAAATGGCACCCCGAGCCACACTGGGGATTACCGCCAGGGAGGTTAAGGGTCACCATCTTCAGCTCTGTGTATAGAATGGATAATGGTGAAGCTCAAGTCTGTTGGGGATAGTATTGTCACAGACTCAAATGAACCTAAATGTCTCAAAATTGATACAAGCCAGAAACAGTTAAACAAATTAAAGGTAATAAAGCACCCGGACCAGACGGCTTACACCTATATACCATCAATAACTTGAGCTATGTTATTTTCAAAACCATTGTTTCTAATTTTTGGAGACTTTTTAATTATTGGCTTGGTATGAATGGACAAATGAGTGGCTGTAAATATAGTCAACCTGGACTTTTCAAAATTGTTTGACATGATAAATAGCATGAAGGCAGGGCTAACTTTTGAAAACATGGGCCCCAGTACAGCATACCTTCAGGGCCCCCTCTCCCTTCTTGATGTCACTGTAGTGTCAGTGCAGAGCAATACATAGCAGTATGTAGTGTCAGGACAATCAGTGAGTAGTATGTAGTGGAAGGGCAGTTAGTGTGCAGCATATAGTGGAAGGGAAGTCAGTGAGCAATGTGTAGTGGAAAGACAATCGGTGAGCAGTATGTAGTGGCAGGGCAGTCATTGAGAAGTATGTAGGGGCAGGGTGGACAGTGAGCAGTTTGTAGTGATAGGGCAGTCAGTGAGTCCAGTAGGGATTGTTGAGAGTGCAGCTGTGAGCTGCATGCAATCTCTAACACCTAGGAAGCCATGAGATGCATGGCATAAAGCTGGCCATAGACATCCATTTAAAACTTTATTCATAAATAAAACCCTTTCTCTTATCCTTATGCACTTACAAACAACGGTAAAAAGATAGCATTCAATATAACAACATTGCACTGTGTGTTACGTTCCGACACTCTCTCTCTCCGGCATGATAGATGCATTGACAAAGACGGAATGACAAAACGCGTCTAGGCGTGACCACATAGCTTGCTGCACCTGTCATTTGATCCAATCTCCTCCCGTGACTCACCGCGGACGATTTGATCTTCATGAGCGGTGAGAGAGTGTCAGAACATAACACACAATGTTTTTATATTGAATGCTATCTTTTTACCGTTGCTTGTAAGTGCATAGGGTTAAGGGAAAGGGTTTTATTTATGAATAAAGTTTTAAATGGATTCACGCAATGAAGATTGTGTGCTTTACTTTGTACAAGCACTTTGGAATGTATTTGACTTATAAAGCATGAGTGAACCGCAGGATCGGAGTGTACAAATCTTTTGGTGATCCATTCTGAATTTCCTGGCAGATGGCTCGTAAGCATTGATCTATATTGATAAGTAGTAATTGTGCTGAACAGAAGACCTTTTAGGTTGAATTCTGCTTGTACTGAGGTGAAACCCTTTTTGTCTTGACCTTTTGGTTGTGCTGAACAATTCCTTAAATTGGAAAGTTTGGTTTTTGTGAGCAAACTGAGCAAAATCAATAATATATCACTGTTGTAAAATAAATACCTGTGGTGCCACTTTCGAAGCTGAACCAGGTTTCTTTGCTCATGTCTCTGCCTTTGGGCCCTTTCTCAGAGTCTTACATTGCAAATAGCTGCAAGTAAAATACAAAAAAAAAAAAAAAATTATTTGTTTGCACATTTAGAGAAAACCGACAATACAGATCACATTATACAAGAAGAATTTTAGAGTTTAAGTGTTACTAAACCCACAACAGTAAAATCAGTCTGTATATGCAGCATAGCATGCTTGTTTTACTCACTGTGGAACTTAAGAGGTTAATCCTCTGCATTGCGTAAAAAGGCTGTTTTATCCTGTATGCACAGATCCTCCCCCTCCTGTACTGTCTATCTGGGGAAGGCCAGCTAACACAGGCAGAGTAGCCAACCTGCACATGCTCAGTTGGGTATTTTATGCTGGAGGGAACAATTACTTGTTCTCAGATCTAGCCAGGACACATGATATTGGCATCACACATGTGGGCGTGTGTACAGGCTGTAGAGAAAATCTCCTCCTTCCTGAACTCTCAGCACTGAAGAAACTGTGCAGTTTATCATGTAACCGTGGTATGCAGATCAGCCAAAAAGTTATATAGTGGCAGTATTTTAATGTAAAAAGAAGATTTATAAGCTCTGGGCACTGTGGGGGGGCGGATGAACTATTTTCATATTACTGGGTTTAGTAACACATTAAGAATATTAGAAACGCAAACATTTTGTTGAAATAAAGTGTAGTGTGACAGTTTGGAGGAGACTCTCAAATCAAAGCATGGCTATTGACCACAGTCTGCTTCTAAGTCCTTTTCATTCTCTGTGCATCCAGCCCGTGGTTTTGTAAATGTCCCAAATGCAGAATAACTGCTTTACTTTGAACTATTAGACCCCTTTTCTTTAGGCTACAATTATCTCTTTAGAAAATCCCAAGCTCTGCCTCCTGAACCATTGTGGCTTGTGTATGAACTCTAAAGTCCTCTCCTATTGACTCTTAATGCATAAAATATCAAAATAATTTGATCTACACATAGGATATATACTGGACTCTATATTTTAATTAGTGTTAATCCCCCTGCTCTGTTTTGTCTCTTATTTTTAGCAGCTGGTGCCAGCTCGTCTGCCTGATGGATGTTTAACCATTTGCCGACCAGCCCATAGTAAAAATACGTCATTTCTTTGACTGTTAATACTGGTGTTATAGCAGCAGCTAGCTGCCATAACCCCGGTATCATTTCTTACTATGGCTGGTTCTCTGTAAGATAAAAGTGGTCCCGTGGGCAGATTCACAGCAGGATCACTTTTAGAAGCGGTAGGATGGGTGCCCCCTCCCGTGGCTTCCTGGTCATTCCCAGGCTTACCTTACTCATCAGTAAAGCCCGAGAGCGATCCGATGCAGCCGTTTGTTGGGCAGGAAGACAAGTGAGGCCAAGATGGCCACCACTCATCTCTATGCCCTTGGAGAACCGAAGCAACGTCTGATGTCAGACAGCTCACTGTCTTCCTCCCTAGACAAGATTGCCCCCCTCACTACACGCAGAATTAGGCCCCGACTGCTACAACCCTGGCAAGCAGATGACACCAGAAGTCTCAGAAAACATAGTCGCGCTCTTGAGCGCCTGTGGCATAAGACTAAGACCCAGGAAGACTTCACACAATATAAATCTGCCCTCCTAAAATACTACTCCTGCCTTCACACTGCCAAACAGACCTACTTTATCACACTCATTAACACCTTCTCATCCAGTCCACGTCAACTCTTCTCTACCTTCAACACTCTACTCTGTCCTCCACTGCCTCCACCCACCAACTCACTCACTGCCCAGGAGATTGCCAATCACTTCAAAACTAAGATTGATACAATTCATGAGAAGATCACCAATGCGCAAAAACCTCCCCCATGCAACACCCCATGTCCACAGACACAATCATTACTTCCCTCATTCAACCCTGCTACTATTACTGAGGTTGCTAAAATTTTATCTAGCACTCATCTAACCACTTGCCCCCTGGATCCTGTTCCCTCGCAAATGCTACGCTCACCCTCTGACTCGATTCTACGCTCTCTAACTCACATTTTCAACCTCTCCCTCTCTTGTGGCATCTTCCCAAACTCTCTAAAACATGCGCTAGTCATCCCCATACTAAAAAAGCCCTCACTGGATCCCACCAATCTCAACAACTTACGTCCCATCTCCTTACTCTCCTTCTCCTCCAAACTTCTTGAAAGACTGGTCTACAACCGACTAAGCGACCATCTGACCATGAATAAACTTCTTGATCCCCTTCAGTCCGGTTTTCGCCCTAAACACTCCACGGAAACTGCTCTCCTTAAACTCTCAAATGATCTACTAATGGCTAAAGCCAATGGACACTATTCTGTACTACTTCTCCTGGATCTCTCTGCTGCCTTTGACACAGTGGACCACCCCCTCCTCCTCAAAAAACTCCACTCCTTCGGTCTCCGTGACTGTACTCTTCGCTGGTTCTCATCCTACCTATCCCACCGCTCCTTCAGTGTCACTTACAACTCTACTTCCTCCTCTCCTCTTCCTTTTTCCGTTGGGGTCCCCCAAGGTTCTGTTCTTGGACCTCTCCTTTTCTCAATCTACACCACCTCCTTGGGTCAGTTGATTGCCTCCCACGGCTTTAAATATCATCTCTACGCTGATGACACCCAAATCTATCTCTCCACCCCCCAGCTCTCTCCATCTGTCTCCTCACGCATTACCAACTTACTAGCAGACATATCAGCCTGGATGTCACATCACTTTCTCAAACTCAACCTATCCAAAACTGAGCTCATGATATTTCCTCCCTCAGGTGCCACTTCCCCTGATTTCCCTGTCAAGATCAATGGCTCAACTATCAACCCATCTCCCCACGCCAAGGTCCTAGGTTTAATCCTGGACTCTGAACTAACCTTTCGACCCCACATTCTATCACTATCCAAAGCTTGCCGCCTCAGTCTTCGCAACATCTCCAAGATACGCCCCTTCCTAACCAATGACATCACAAAGCTTCTAATCCACTCCCTGGTCATCTCCCGCCTCGATTACTGCAACTCCCTCTTCATTGGTTTACCTCTAAATAGGCTATCCCCACTTCAGTCCATCATGAACGCTGCTGCCAGGCTCATCCACCACACAAACCGCTCAGCGTCTGCCACACCCCTCTGCCAATCTCTCCATTGGCTGCCACTCAGTCACCGAATTAAATTCAAGATACTAACTATAACTTACAAAGCCATCCACAACCTGGCCCCCAGCTACATCTCTAACCTAGTCACAAAATACCAACCTAATCGTTCTCTTCGCTCCTCCCAAGACCTCCTGCTCTCAAACTCCCTTGTCACCTCAACCCATGCTCGCCTTCAGGACATCTCCAGAGCCTCCCCCATCCTCTGGAATGCTCTACCCCAATCCGTCCGATTTTCTCCTACTTTATCCACTTTCAGACGATCCCTGAAAACTCATCTCTTCAGAGAAGCCTATCTGGCCCCCACCTAACAACTGTACATTTATCTTCTCAATCAGCACATCACCCATAGTTATTACCTCTTGTATCTCTTGACCTTCCCTCTTAGATTGTAAGCTCTAAGGAGCAGGGTCCTCTGATTCCTACTGTATCAAATTGTATTGTATTTGTACTGTTTACCCTCAAGTTGTAAAGCGCTACGTAAACTGTTGGCGCTATATAAATACTGTATAATAATAATAATGTCACTTCCAGTTCTTGGGCCAAAATAAATCATTTTTTTTAATTTTTCATTTAAAGGTAAATGAGAGATCCTTATTTCTATTACAAGGGATGTTTACATTCCTTGTAATTGGAATACAAGTGATAAAAAAATAAAGGGACAGTGTAAAAATAAAAAATAAAATAAATAATAATTAAAAAAAAGTAAAACGCCCATCCCTTCATGCTCGTGCGCAGAAGCGAACACATGCGTAAGTCGTGCCCACATATGTAAACAGTGTTCAAACCACACACCGCGATTGTTAGAGTAAGAGCAATAATTCTAGTGCAAGACCTCCTCTGTAACTCTAAACAGGTAACCTGTAATTTTTTTTAAAAGGTCCCCTATGGAAATTTTTTAAAGTACCGTAGTTTTACGTTATTCCACAAGCGTGCACAATTTTAAAGCATGACATGTTAGGTATCTATTTACTCAGCGTAACATCATCTTTCACGTTATACAAAAACATTTGGGTAATTATTGTGTTTTGCTTTTTTTAATTAAAGTGTATTTTTTCCCAAAAAATTGTGTTTGAAAGACCGCTGCACAAATACTATGTGACAAAATATTGCAATGGTCGCCATTTTACTGTCTATGGTCTCTGCTAATATATATATATATATATATATATATATATATATATATATATATATATGTTTGAGGATTCTAGCAAAAAATACTAAATTAACCGCTTGCCACCCGCCGGCTATCATGTGACAGCCAGGCGGCATGGCTCTCGTTCTGGGAGGGCGTCACATGACGGCCCTCCATTTAAACAGGCAATGCGCATGATCGTGTGTGCGCATCCCTGTTCCTTCAGTGGCAGTGTGTCACGGAGACACCGCTCGCCACCGAGGGGGGTGAACAGCCATTGAGCATGGCTGTTTACCACGTGATCGGCCGTGATGAAGTCACGGCTGATCACAGGTGGTACCGCCCCACTTTGCATGGCACATGCGCACAATCTCGAGCGCACTGCGCGTGCAATATGGTGGCGGCATGTTCCCCGGAACACTGCTCATCACTGACGCTGGTAAACAGCCATTGGCCGGCGGCTGTTTACCAAATGATTGGCTGTGATCCTTTCACAGCCGATCACTAAATGTCAACAAACCGCGGTAACGAGATGTTACCGGGTTCTCCTCCTCACACACCGATCATGTGTGAGAAGGAGATTACGGTGACATCTCGTTACCGCTTACAGTGTACACCAATCACACTGATTGCCCCCCCAATAAAGAGGACCTGTCACCACCCATCAAAGTACCTGTCACAGTTCATCTGAGTTCCTGTCAGTCCATATGAGTACCTGTCACAGTTCATCTGAGTACCCAAGTACCTGTCGCAGTCCATCAGAGTATCCGAGTACCTGTCACAGTCCATCAGAGCACCCGAGTACCTGTCACAGTCCATCAGAGTACCCAAGTACCTGTCACAGTCCATCTGAGTACCCGAGTACCTGTCACAGTCCATCTCAGTACCCTGAGTACTTGAGTACCTGTCACAGTCCATATGAGTACCTGAGTACCTGTCACAGTCCATATGAGTACCAATTACCTGTCACCGCCCTTCAGAGTACCCAAATACCAGTCACCAGCCCATCAGAGTACCTGAGTACCTATCTGTAGCCCATCAGAGTACCCAAGTACCTGTCACCAGCCCATCAGAGTACCCGAGTACCTGTCTGCAGCTCATCAAGTTACCCGAGTACCTGTCTCCAGCCCATCAGAGTACCTGAGTACCTATTTGCAGCCCATGCCTCATAGAATATAAGTTGGGGTGTTTGCTTTCCAAAATGGGGTCATTTTGTGGGTAATTCTATTGTCCTGGTGCTCAAGGACCTTCAAAAGTGTGATAGGTAGGAATTAAATGAGATGTGTAATTTGTGCTCCTGAAGCCTGAAAGTACTACTTGAATGTTGGGCCTCTGTATGTGGGCAGGCTGTGTAAAAGTCTCACACATGTGGTATTGCCATACTCGGGAAGAGTAGCAGAATGTATTATGGGGTGTAATTTTTGCTATATACAAGCTATGTGTTAGAAGTATCTTATAAATTGACAACTTTGTGTAAAAAAATGCGTTTTCATTTTTTTCCACATTTTCCAAAAACGTCTGGAAAAAAATGAACCGTTTAAAAGACTCATTATGCCTCACATATTATACGTGGGGGTGTTTGCTTTCCAAAATGGGGTCATTTTGTGGGCAATTCCATTGTCCTGGTGCTACAGGGCCTTCAAAAGTGTAATAGGTGGTTGAGAAATGAGATGTGTAATTTTTGCTCGTAGAACGCCTGAAGGTGCTTCTTCAATGTTGGGCCTTTGTATGTGGCCAGGCTGTGTAAAAGTCTTACACATGTGGTATTGCCATACTCGGGAAGAGTAGCAGAATGTATTTTGGGGTGTAATTTGTTGTATGCATATGCTGTGTGTGAGAAATAACCTGATAATTTGACAATTTTGTAAAAAAAAAAAAAAACAATCTTCATTTTGCAAAGAATTGTGGGAAAAAATTACAACTTTAAAAAACTCACTATGCTACTTACTTAATACATTGGAATGTCTACTTTCTAAAAAGGGGTCATTTGGGGGGTATTTGTACTTTCCTGACTTGTTAGTGTCTCAAGAAATGAGATTCACCTGATGTACTGAAGGCCTGATCAGATGTGATCAATTTTCAGTAATTGGCACCACAGACTCTATAACTTTCACAAAGACCAAATAATATACACTCATTTGGGTTATTTTTACCAAAGATATGTAGCAGTATAAATTTTGGCCAAAATTTATGAAGAAAAATTACTAATTAGCAAAATGTTATGACAGAAACAAAGAAAAAGGCATTTTTTTCACAAAATGTACGGCCTTTTTTTTTATTTATAGCACAAAAAATAAAAAAACTCACTAGTGATTAAATACCACCAAAAGAAAGCGCTATTTGTGTGAAAAAAGGTTCATATGGGTACAGTGTTGCATGACTGAGTAATTGTCATTCAAACTGTGAGAGCGTTAAAAGCTGAAAATTGGTCTAGGCAGGAAGGGAGTGTAAGTGCACTGTATTGAGGTGGTTAAACTTGTAAACAAAAAGTTCCAGAAAAGGCCTGGTCTTCAATAGGTTTGCAGATAGTTATACACATAAATGGAGGTCTTTCTATTTTTGTACCTTTTTTCATAAAATTACTTATGAAGTTTACATTACATTGTGTTCTCCTCTTTAATATTAATATATATCAATGTGTTACATTAGTTTAGTATTCTTCAAGTGTTCCTGTGGAGGCAGACATTTTCTGAGTGCAGCCAGTATTCAGCCAGTATTTTTTCAGCTGAGCTACTGAAAAAAATAGCTACCTTAATACCAGCATGTTTTATCATTACCAAAAAATTGCTGCAAAATAATGGGGTGTTCACTTTTCAAAATGTTTGGTCTGTTTTCATTTTTACAGTAAAAAATTAAAAATAAGTAGTGGTTGAATACTCCAAAGAAAAGCTTTACTATCTTCAATCTAAATATAAAAAAACACACTAATGTCAATACAGTGTTCCAAATTAAGAGTGTAAAGCAACAAAATAACAGTGCAAAGCAGCAACTTAACAATGTCAAATCAGCACAGTAAAACAAATATTAATCAACAAAGTTTCGCTACATATAAATTCTTTAAGAAATGCAATAAAATTAATAAAGTCCACAGGAAATGATGAAAAAATATTAAAGCATTCTTCTTCAAACGTTCATTCAGAGCTCCAGCACCTCAAGTGAAAAAGACTGTGTGAATACCACCACCTCTGATAATAAGGGCGCTTTCCAGATCTTATTGACATTCTATATCTAGAAAGGTCAAGCGAGCAATAATCACAACCATCGGTGAGATGTTGTATGCCCCTCTATGGACTTTGGACTGTCTCTCCTCAACTCCAGACCAGCCACGTCAATTCACATGGACGAATGTATAAAGGGAAAGAGATGCTCCAATAGTGTAAAATTGTTTACTAGTTTATTAAAACAATTAAAAGATGCACTTACATCCAATAAGAGATATATACGCTAACTGTAGAGTCTTTCTGGCCGGAAAAACAATACACCCGCGCAATCAGTGTAAACACTATATATCCTAAAAAATTAAATTGTATAAAGTTAATTTGGGTACACTTTTGTAAGACCAAGTAATCATCAGTCAAAGTATCACAGCACTGATAATTTAAAAATGGCCTGGTATTGAAGGGAGTGTAAGATGCTGGTATTGAGGTGGCTAGGGAAATAAAGGCAGTGAAGCCAACAAATAGGCATTTACACATTGAGAACATGTAATGATCTTCAAATTACATTTATGAAACCAACCAATAAACCATTTTCACATGGACAACAATACACAACAGAATATATGCACTGGCATTTTTAACAAGGTAGTGCAAATTATTCACTATATGCAAAACTCAGTAATTCAACGCATCCAAACTGATTTTTACTTACTGTACTGCAATTTTGAGTGCTATCAGTTACTACTAAGCTTTTAACATGTAGTTTATCTGGACTGAGAAGTAGTGCAGGCTGAATATTTTCCACATAAGCCAAAATCTACACAAAAGATCAAAACTCTAAAGCTCAGCCAAAACAGACTCAGCGTTTAGCCAAGTCAAACAAGGGAGCACTCCGTTCGAACAACTAGCAAACAAATAATGTTTATTTACCGAACTGCATAAAAAAATCCGTGGTGATGACCCCTGCTTAACAATCAGAAACATGCTTTAAGAAATTAATCAAATTCTTTTGAATAGAAGCCTATACAGTAGGTACACGTGAGTGTGTGCATATATATATACACGCTTGCATATTTTTTAACCATCGAGTTCTGTTGTATCTAGATAAAAAGATTAGATTTAGCAAGATGAATATTAATAACAGTTAGTTGTTAATTAACCACTTAAGCCCCAGACCATTTGGCTGGCCAAAGACCAGAGCACTTTTTGCGATTCGGCACTGTGTTGATTTAACTGACAATTGCGCGGTCCTGCGACGCAGCTCCCAAACAAAATTGACATCCTTTTTTCCCCACAAATAGAGCTTTCTTTTGGTGGTATTTGATCACCTGTGAGGTTTTTATTTTTTGTGCTATAAACAAAAAAAGAGCGACAATTTTGGAAAAAATGCATTATTTTTTACTTTCTGCTATAATAAATATCCCCAAAAAATATATAAAAAAACATTTCTTTTCCTCAGTTTATGCCGATACATATTCTTCTACATATTTTTGGTAAAAAAAATTGCAATAAGCGTTTATTGATTGGTTTGCGCAAAAGTTATAGCATCTACAAAATAGGGGATAGTTTTATGGCATTTTTATTAATAATTTTTTCTTTACTAGTAATGGTGGCGATCAGGGATTTTTATCGTGACTGCGACATTATGGCAGACAGATCGGACATTTTGGCGCTATTTTGGGACCATTCACATTTATACAGCGATCAGTGCGATTAAAAATGCATTGATTACTGTCTAAATGTGACTGGCGGTGATGGGGTTAACCAGGAGGGGGTGCTACAGGGGTTAAGTATGTCCTAGGGAGTGATTCTAATTGTGAGGGGATGGGATACGTGTGACACGGCACTGATCACCGCATCCGATTACAGGGAGCTGTGATCAGTGTCAGTGTCATTAGGCAGAACGGGGAAATGCTTGTTTACATCGGCACTTCCCCATTCTTCCTCTATGTGAGTCGATCACGAATCCGCGGGACCTGCGATCACACTCACGGAGCTCACGGCAGGTCCCGCGCGTGCCGGCGGCGCGCAAGTGACCACACGGCGGACAATTTAAAGGGATATACCTGTACGCCCATTTGCCTGTCCGTGCCATTCTGCCGACTTAAATGTTCGTGCAGCGGTCGGCAAGCGGTTAATAACCCATCTTCAAACTCCCTGTCCACACCATACAGGCAGTCCCCAGGTTACAAACAAGATGGTTCTGTAGGTTTCTTCTTAAGTTGAATTTGTATGCAAGTTGGAATAGGTACATTTTTTAAGTGTACCTCCAGCTAATTTTTAAGTTTTGAATAGATAGCATAGGGAAGGGTTAACACGTCTGTAACATTTGTTTGCTGTCTGTGCCCCTGTTCAGAAGATTTCACCTCACTTTCTGTCCCTGTGACAATTGGATTTTGAAAATTTTGGGTTGTCGTAGAAACAAGTATTGGAGATAAAGCTTCAGTGGAGACACCTTTTTCCCATAATAACTCTTACAGAAGTGAATTTCCCTTCTTAGGGGTAGATTTCCTCTCACTTCCTGTTGTCTCCCTCCATTTGTAAGTATCAGTCGTATGTAAGTCAGATGTATGTAACTCAAGTATATGTATAAGTGCCTGTATATGGAATTCCCCATTAAAGATTAAAATATAACAATATGCAAACAACATACGGTTGAAATCATGCCATATTAGTTGGATTTCTGTACAATATGCACAGCTGCCTTAGGGCCGGATCCCACTGGTGCGATGTCCGACATCGCATGTGATTCGCACTGCAGTGCAAATCACATGCGATGTCTGTGCTATGTGATTTCAGCCATACAGATAGTATGGCTGAATTTGCATCGCATTCAGACCAAACTCGCACAGGGCCCTTTTTTTGGTCAGATTGCACGGGTGTTCACTCCTATGCGATCCGATTCCTGACTGAATTTGCAGTTCGCACTGCGATATGAAAACTGATTTGGGGGTGTCATTAACTTTTAATTGACACTCCCAGCAGTTTGCATAGGGCAGTGTGAACTGCCACCGGGACACATGCGATGTGGGAACCCACAGTGAATTGGCAGGGGTTCCTGCATTGCTGCAGTGTGAACCGTGCTTTAGAGGTAATCGCAAGCTTTTATAAGAAGCGCTTATTATCACACATGCAGGTCTTCCAAATAGTTGGAAAATCTCTAAATAGTGGATTCAGATCCTTATCTTTTTGTACATCTACTATACAATATTAGCTGGGTACCAGTGAGTTTCAGGACATGTGGATGTCACCTCCACTTTATTTTAATAGTACTTGGGCGAAGATCGTGAATGAGTGCCCATCTCTTTTTGCGTCCCGATTTTGACACTTGTGAATTGAATTGAAAAACTGCTAAAAAAAAAAAAAACTAAAGTAGCATCCAACCAAACTATTCCAAATAGGAACAATAGGAACTTTTTCTATCAACAAGGCTAAAATAGTAGGGGGGCTAGGCACCAGTAAATTATACCTTTTTGAGCGGTTGCTGCATGCTCAAACTCAAAGTATCTTACAGAATGAATAAAGTATATTCTGACCGTATGGCAAATTTATAGATAAAGGATTTATCAGATATCCATAGCTTTGAAACTCATGACAGGCACTTTTCAGTGTAAACTTTTAAATTAGGGTACATTGTAAATTAGATGATCCTCCTATTTTAAAGATCCTGAAATAATACACAGTAGTCCCTATGAAACCATTTTATAGCTGAACCGTTAAATGCTTACAAGTAGTCTTTAAAAGTCAATTAGTCTGTAAATGAAAGCAACAGTTTTTTCCTTTGCCTAGCTCCCCTAAGCTTAGTATTTCATTCAATACTTACTTTAATTACTTTGTATGTGAGGCTAATGGTGGTACATTGGTTGTTAGTGAATCCAAGAATAGATTTGCATTTCACAAAAGAAAATTGAAGAGAACACCTTTGTAAAATATCTATGAGCTTAAAAATAAAAAATGAGTGTCTTTCAAGTAGGAATTATTCAGCTTTAGCCTCAGAAGTCATTAATTATTACATATACAACAAGAGACTGCAGCAAGTTTATTATTTCAATATACTTTTACTTTAAACTAACAAATTATTTCTGATAGGTATTTAAATTATGGTCTATGTTTTATATGGTCAAGTTTATTTATGAGAGGACTTTTGAAAACTTTTCATTTTTAATAATAAGCTGAAATAAAAAAAGGATATATATCATATAAAATCAACAACACTATAGAAGACAATATTTATTTATTTATTTTTATTTATTTATTTCAGGTACTTATATAGCGCCGTCAATTTACGCAGCGCTTTACATATACATTGTACATTCACATCATATTCTGATATCTAAAGTGTGGCAACCATGGTTACCTAATAATACTGAAAAACAAGTGTTCTAGACTTAATGTTTGACAATATAATTGCCTTTATCTGTTTTCTGTTCTAGTCATTTTATAAAATTGTAACACTAAGTACTAGTCTTTGAAACATACTTTCTTTCTCAAGTCATACTATAAATCCTTACTGTACATGCAGCATATAACACTCTAATATGAAATATTATCTTGCCCATCCCAAGAGAACAGCTACTATCACATTAATCAACTTCATTTACAAGCCAAAGCAAATGCAGTAATCCACATCAACCAGTTTTCATTTTTCACCGGTTTGAACCATCCAGAACAATGAACAATTATACTTTACTTGTTGCTACAGACACCTACATGACACAGGATGGCATGCCTTGGTTAAGGTACATATCAAAGAGTATTGCTGAAAGCAGTAGAAAAAGAGATCTTTTCTTCCATTAGTTTAACACAAGGAAGATGAAAATGGATTATTTTTCTTTGGCTCATGTAATAAGATTATTTTGTCACTAAAGCACATGTATGTATTACAGTATAATATAGGGCACAGTTGGAAAGTCTGACACATCAGATGTGTAAAGACAACAGGATATAACATGCATTACAGTTTTTTATGAAAGTAATGTTTGAAATACCAAGGCACCTGAGCATTTTTATTGGGGTATGGGAAAAAAATGAAGAACTTCTGTGGGAATATTTTTTATTTATTTTTATATATATCTATATATATATACATATATATATATATATGTATGTATATATATATATATAGATATCTATATATATATCTATATATAGATAGATAGATAGATAGATAGATAGATAGATAGATAGATAGATAGATAGATAGATAGATAGATAGATAGATAGAACGTAGCCTAGATTGTGATATAAAAATGTACTGTTTGTTATAATTACCTTATCATTGACCAATTATAACTCCTCTGCTAGTCTCTTAAGTACGCAAACCACTAAACTCATCTTAACAAAGGGACCAATCCTACATCACAGGACCTTGCTAACCCTAAAAACTATCAAATCCCCAGACAGAAATCAACAGGAAAAACGACAGGACACAACTGAATTCAAATTAGAGCCAGAAAATGAAGCTTAACAAAGATGGTCCCATCGTCAGAAAGTTGTCAGTCTATGTAAACTTATTTTGCCATTCTAAAGTCTCTTTGCTTAAAAAAGCATGTTAAGCTCCTACTGGACATTACACATTTTATATATTTACATAAAGCATTTTAAAGTAGCAGAAAATAAAAAATGGATAAATACCTCAGTCAGATGTTTAATCAGTAAAAAGCAACTGAAGATACAGACAGTGTAGACAGTGTCAAACAATGGATGTAAAGTCGTCCCACTTGTTACCCTTCCACTTCTCCCGTCTAGAAAGAGCTGCGGGAACATGAAATGCTTGCTACAGCTTTATTCGGGTGCATGATAAAATGTGTCTATCCATCAAAACCTGATGTGTGCGACAAGATTTCTTTTCTCTGCTCTTTTGAAGCATAAATTAAAAAGAAGTCTGAGTCTGGAGCAAGACTTGTTCCTGACCAGTCGGCTTGGTCTTTTAAAGTTGCTCCTGGATGATGCTCGCCATGTGTGGTAGGGTCTCCTGTGGTTTGTTATTTTACTTCAATGGAGGGGGGAGGAACCCAACAAAGCACACTGACCACACTGCATATCAAAATGTAACCATGGAAGCAATTGTCCACTTGTCAGAGCCTCCCAGAAATGATCCAGCCATTCACTGCATTGAATCAATATTGAAGCTTTTAAGATTTATTAGGCTAGGGAATGCTAAATGCAATGCCTTCCACTGCAGAGTTTATAGCCAGGTATTGAACAAGACATTTACTAGTCATCTAATATTGATTCATTTAACTCCCTTATTATTATTTTATTTACAACATGAAATATGTGCATTGTAAAGCTCCCTAAACAATGAAGAGATTCTGGTTCAATTTATAGAATTACAATAAGATCATAAAAGCTGTTTAGTAAAGATGCTTTCCCTTAAGTTTGCCAAAATAACACATTCAAAGCTGTAGAATGCATTTGTTTAGAGAACTAATGCTTTAAATATATGTGTGTATTTAATCACTCTCTACACACTAGAACATACTCTGAGAGCTCTTTTTGACATTTGTTTTAGTACTAAGGCCTCATGCACACTGGACGTTATAATAACGTTATAAAAACGCCAGTAGCTTTGCAGTGAGTTCTTCAACGTTTTTCAGCATTTTTGCAATAGCAGTTTTTAAGGCTTTTCAGTGTTTTTTTAGCATCTCTCAGCCTTTTTTTTTTTAAATCAATGGGATCAAAAATGTTAAAAAATGCAGGTGAGCCATTTATCGGCGTTTTTTTTGTTTTTTGTTTTTTTTACGTTAGAGATTTTTACAGCTGAAAAACTCCTCTCAGAACTCACTAGTTTTGGGGTTTTTTTAAAGCCAAAAAATGCCCTAGTCAAAAACAGTTAATCACAGCCTATGTGTGCATGGACATATAGGATAACATGCTGGAGAGTTTATTGACTGTAGAAAAAAACGTCTGAAGCCAAAAAACAGCAGCTGTAAAAACATCCAAAAATGTCCAGTGTGCATGAGGCCTAAAAGTAAACCTGTTTCTATAAAGAACAGAGTCTGCCATTGCTGAGCTGATCTTTCTGAAAATGCTAATTACCTGGTTGCTATGGGAAATTTAAAATAAAATATACAGTAATGCTTACAATGTGTGCGAATGTATCCATTATTGTACCAATGGTGTAAAAATAAACACTCAATTATCATAGATGAGTAACTTTATTTTTTAGTGTTGGATAGAGTGGAGCGGGATTAGAATCCCTGTCAGTTTTTTTTTGCTGTCTGTGCACCTGTTAAAATGGAGTTTCACCCAAGAGGAGAAGCTCCACTTTGAGGCCTCCTCCCTTCTAAACAGCACTTTTCTTTGGGGTTGGGGGGAGGGGGGGTGCCTGATTTTGATAGATACCCATTCCAACTTCCGCTCGGATCGCCTAGACAATCCGAGTGAAAGTTCTCCTCCTGTCCCTCCCTGCAGTCATCTGAGACACATCACAGGTCCCAGAAGACTGCAGGACCATTCACAGTGCACAGCATGGCTCACGCATGTGCAGTGGCCACCCAGCTCTAGAGCCACAAGCTGCCACAGCCGGGAGTCCACAGTTGAGATGCCGGGGAGAGAAGAGAGAGAGAAGGGATGGCTTGGGTAAGCACATCGCTGGATCCTGGGACAGGTGAGTGTGTTTTTATTAGTAGTTTATGTAGCTGCTGACTTTTAATAAACACAAAATAACCCAGAGCTCCTCTTTAAAGATGGCAGTATGGCATCATCCACTGTTGGATGGAGAAACTAATTTGGGGTTATTTAACAGTGAAGGCCACAATTATGTGTTATAATCCAGAACAACCAGATAATATAGTCTATCGGTGAGCACAATAAAAGTGTTGCTGAATGACTGCTATATGCACTTCATGGTCCGCTGCTTTAGTAGCTTTTTTGAAAAAGTGGGCTCATAGTGCATTCAACAGAAGTGCATTATATGAATTCAATTAATAAGATACCAAGGGAGTTCTTAAGGAACTCTATGAGGAAATTTGAGAATATCTGGTCACAATGGCTTGAGGCTATGTCTCCGGGAGTGTATTTTATACAATAAGTTTGTATTGATTGTAAACTGCAAATAAAAAGAATCTGATAAAAAACATAAATAAATAAGACACCAAGGATGACCATAATTGCAGCCAGATCTCTCACCAACAATGATAACCATTAGGATCTCTATTCTCAGAATTGTATAATGTTGTTCCCTCATTTCCAGACTCCAGAATGCATTGAATCTTTATATGGGAAACAGAGAACACTAATAGATTCAACAAATGCATTCAACAGTCCGAAGTGCTTGTTATTGACTGGGAATTAACTCATTGCATGGACCTGTTTTCACAAAGCGCTCATACTGATTGAACTGCATAAAGTAATACTATGGGCACCCTTGGGACAAGTATACTCCAAGATAAAGAGGAGGCATTCATAAAAAAGTATGGTATGTTGGATGCTTTTCTGCAAGAAAAGTCTCCAAGTGTTTCTGGGGTGTGGGGACATTGTTATTTATTAACAGATCAGGGGAATCTGTGCTGATGAAAATATGTGAGACTTCTTCTTCTGAAAATGCTAGATGCGTTGCTGTAGTGGTCCTCTGGCTTCAATACTTTCTGAATGACTGACCCAGAACAAGTATGCAGATCAAGAGTGCTGACTTCACTCTGAATATTTTTCCAGGTCTGTGACTTAGCCTAGGTTCACACCAGTGCTGTTGCAAAGTCATGCATTTTTCATGAGAGCTGGAGCCAGCCCCAACCCCCCCCCCCCCCCAGTCTGGTGTGCCACTGTGTGCTGGGGAAACAGATTGAGAAATGAGCAATCAGAGGTCATGTGATCGCTCAGTTCTCAGTGTTAGTCTGTGTGGGACAGCTGCAGCATCACACAGATACTGCAGCTTGGAATTTTTTTTTTTTTCAAAAGCCCATACACCTCCTTTAAAGTAGCTGTAAACCCTTACATATGCACAGTGAACTGGCTAGCCTAAAGCCGCGTACACACGAGCGGAATGTCCGACAGAAAAAGTCAGATGGAAGCTTTTCATCGTCTATTCTGGTCGTGTGTGTGCCTCATTGGACTTTTTTTTTTCGAAAAATTCTGACAGACCTAGAAATAGAACATGTTCTAAATATTTCCGACGGAACCAATTCCTATCGGGAAAACTGCTCGTCTGTATGCTGTTCTGACGGACCAAAACCATGCATGCTCTGAAGCAACTACAAGACGGAAGCTATTGGCTACTGGCTATTGAACTTCCCTTTTCTAGTCCCATCGTACGTGCTGTACGTCACCGCGTTCTGGACGGTCGGACTTTGGTTTGACCGTGTGTAGGCAAGACCACTTGAATGGAATTCCGTCGGAGAAACCTTCGGAGTTTATTCCGACGGCAAAACCGGTCATGTGTACGCGGCATAAGGTGATACATAGACATGAAAAAAATCCTCCAACATAAGTTCTAACTATTTATCTTTTTTTCTTATTTTATTTTTACCTCCTCTCTACATCAGTTCAAATGCAGAATTTACACAGCATGTCTGAGCTTCCAGAGGCAGAGGAGGGGATCTGATGTCACACAGAGAGGAGAGCTGAGTGTAATCTGAGACCTGGGTGGAGGGAAGGGACACCCCCACCCCCTCTACACAGCACACAGGGAGACATGCACAGATAAGGCTAGCAATCGCAGGCTGTGTGCTTGAGCTCCCCTCTCCTCCTCTGCCTTTAGTATGTAACAGTGTCTCTTTAATGTAATAACTCAGGAAATTTATGAAAATTAACATTACTGTATCAATTGTTTGCAGACTATGACTACGAAAATGCTCCCACCTTAACCAGCTAAGGACCAGCCGCCGCAGTTGTATTGCGGCAGGTTGGCTCTCCTGGGTGAATCGCAACAATCGTACGTCGGCCACTTTAAGACCACTAGGGGGCGTGTGCCCACGGTGTGACGCCGGAGCCCTTGCACCAGGCTGGCGGCCGCAATGTCTGCCGGCCGGCCACCCGCGATTTCTCCTGAGAGACACAGAACGGGGAACTGTCAATGTAAACAGACAGATCCCCATTCTGTCAGGGGAGGATAGACAGATTTGCTGTTCCTAGTGATTAGGAACAGTGATCTGTCTCCTCCTCTAGTCACTACACTGCCCCCACAGTTAGAAACACCTCCCTAAGGAACATTTAACCCCTTGATCGCACCCTAGTGTTAACACCTTCCCTGCCAGTGACATTTATACTGTAATCAGTGGCTATTTTTAGCTCTGATTGCTGCATAAATGTCAATGGTCCCAAAAAGTGTAAAAAGTGTCCAATCTGTCTGCTGAAATGTCGCAGTTCCTCTAAAAATTACAGATCACCACCTTTACTAGTAAAAAAAAAATTAATAAAAATGCCTTAAATCTATTCCCCTATTTTGTGGACGCTTTAACTTTTGCGCAAACCAATCAATATACCCTTTTTGAGATTTTTTTTACCAAAAATATGTACCAAAAAACATATAGGCCTAAACTGATGAAGACATTTGTTTTTTTTTTATTTTTTTTATTTGGATATTTATTATAGCAAAAAGTAAAAAATATTGTTTTTTTTTCAAAATTGTCAGTCTTTTTGGGGCTTTTTTTGTTTATAGCGCAAACAATTAAAAACGCAGAGGTGATCAAATATCACCAAAAGAAAACTATTTGTGGGAAAAAAAGGACATCAATTTTGTCAATTTTGTTTGCATAAAATGTCGCACGACCACGCAATTGTCAGTTAAAGCGACGCAGTGTCGTATCGCAAAAAATGGCCTGATCCTTAAGGGGGCAAATCCTTCCGGTCCTTAAGTGGTTAAAATCTTACAATTAAAGGAGTTGCAAAGGCAGAAGTTTTTTTATCTTAATGCATATGCATTAAGATAAAAAAAACTTCTGTGTGTAGCAGCCTCCCCAGCAGGGGCGGCCTGTCCATTAAGGGCACATGGGCTCTGCCCCCCCATCCACGCGTCCGGCCCTTTTCAGGATACTGGATGCATGGATTCCAATGGGGGGTGGGTGCTTTTTTGAAGCACCCGATTAGAGCCAGAGGCTCTAATAGGCTTCAAAATAGGGTGGGCCGGGGCGCAGGGAATGCGAACTTAGCCCACTCAGGTGTGTTACAATAGCGACTGAATATTCGCTATTGTAACACTATCCTCCTTCCGGCCAATCAGGAAGCAGGTCTTGAGACCTGTCACCCGATTGGCTGAAAGGACAGGCGATCCTATTAGACTCCTAAGAGGGGAGGAGACGCACGTTCACCACGATGGAGGAAAGGACACAGGAGCCGCTGCCCGATGCCTGCTGCCGCTGCCCAATGCTGATACCCGCTGTCTGCCACCTGCCACCTAGATGGGGTAAGTGCCACACCGACCAGCAGACAGCGAGTGGGCTGGGGGGTTTGAGGTGTCGCCGGTCGCTGGGGGGGTGGTTGTTTACAGCCCCCCCACCAAAAAAAAAAAAAAACACCAGCCGCGACTGCTTCCCAGGACCCCCTGATAACTTACCTTACCCCATCTCTCTCCAGCCATGCCCACGAGTGTCTTAGCTGTCCCGGACTCTCCTCCTGATTGGCTGAGACACAGCAGTGGCGCCATTGGCTCCTGCAGCTGTCAATTAAAGTCAGTTAGCCAATCAGGGGAGAGAGGCGGAGGGGCTGGGCTGGGGCTCCGTGTCTGAATGGACATACAGAGCTGTGACACGACTCGGGTGCCCCCATAACAAAATGCTGGCTGTGGGGGCACTTGATAGGAGGAAGGGGCCAGGAGCAGCGAAGAGGGACCCGAGAAGAGGAGGATCAGGGCTGTTCTGTGCAAAACCAACTGCACAGAGCAGATAGGTATAACATGTTTGTTTTTTTATTTTATTTTTTAAACGAGACTTTACAATCACTTTAAATTTAACTTACATTTTAAAACCTGCAAAGTACTAGTTGTATGGCTGTTATGATGATCAAATGGCTTCACTACTTTATGTGTTAGCAAACTGCAAGCATAAAGAATAATGCCCCGTACACACGGTCGGATTTTCCGATGGAAAATGTCCGATCGGAGCGTGTTGTCGGACATTCCGGCCGTGTGTGTGCTCCATTGGACATTTTCCATCGGATTTTCCGACACACAAAGTTTGAGAGCAGGCTATAAAATTTTCTGAAAACAAAATCCGATCACGTCAATTCTGACCGTGTGTGGCCAGTTCCGACGCACAAAGTGCCACGCATGCTCAGAAAAAATTCCGAGACGGAACAGCTCGGTCTGGTAAAATTAGCGTTCGCAATGGATACAGCACTTTCGTCACTTCTTCTTTATAATGTGAGAAGAATGAAGTAGTTTTGCTGCTCATATTCACACAGACTTCTCACAAACTTCTTTCTTTACTATTTAACGGGACTCCCTCAATATATTTGGATGTGTCACATCTGACAAAATAATTTTTGGGTTGTTTTTTTTTTTTTTTTTTTTTTAAAGACTGTTTTTTTGGTTTTTTTTTAGGTTTGTATTTTTTTCAAGGCTGATCTTTGTTTTATTTTATTTTTAGTTTTACTCCATAATATTTTTGTGTGTGTTTTGTGTGTCAAGTTACCACAACACCATTGGTATCTTATATTATTTAATCTCAAGGAGATTGTTGGTGTTGGTGTCCTTTGTTAATTTCACATTGTACTTTAGAAATGTACCTGAATCCTCACAAACAAACTGTCCTTTTTCAAGGAAAAAACACATAGGAGAGTATAATTGAAACAAAAAATCCTTTATTAAGGGCTCAGAACCAAACAAAGAGGGAGACAACGCTGGATAAACAGCAGAAATTGGCGAAGCCTTGGACCCCCAGGGCAGACATCAATTCTTTAACATCAAAATTGGTGGCCTGAGGAGTCCATATATAAGGGAGTGCAGTCTGGTCCAGAAGTCCCAGAGATCATGAAAGCAGCAGATGACA
Source organism: Aquarana catesbeiana (assembly GCF_042186555.1). Classification (NCBI taxonomy): domain Eukaryota; kingdom Metazoa; phylum Chordata; class Amphibia; order Anura; family Ranidae; genus Aquarana; species Aquarana catesbeiana. The sequence goes on along the minus strand of NC_133324.1, from coordinate 160,724,241 downwards.
TCTGTGTCCCCAGGCTGTGGTACTACAAGAGACTGCATCTTTTGCCAGACCAGACTGGACCCAGGGTCATCACTTTCTGGTCTTTCCACGCTTCCTTCCCAGCTGTGGCTCTGGTGTTGGAGATGTGGCAAGAGGAGGAGTAGAACCTGGAGGAGGAGGAGGAGGAGGAGGAGGACCTGGAGGAGGAGGAGGACTAGTAGGACCTGGAGGAGGAGGACCATGTGTGAGGTTACAAATGTGGGTAGCAGATGTTATTTGGCCCCTCAACCCCTTATTGAGAGCTTCCAACATTAAGGACTCACACAGGAGTTGTTGGCCCTCCTCCATCTGCAGCATTTTGCAGGCAGTTATGCAAGCAAAGTCCTCCTCCACAGTGTGGGGGGTTCTCAGGGCCTCTGTAGCCTTCCAAAAGAGGCCTATGGCAGCCTCCTCCAGGGTACTCCTCTTCCTGCCACGTTGTTTTTGCGGGTGTAGGGGAGGGACCTGGATATCAGGCAGCCTGCTTGGCCCGGCCACCTCCTGGCTGAGACTGCACTTGTAGTGCAAAGTGTCTTTGCCTTTAGTAAATAACACCCAACAGTGCTTTGTATAAGGTTACACAATCACACCATTTTCAGGACTCACCACATTTCTGTCAGGGTCAGCTAAAACAAACACAAGCAGTAAATGTCACCAAAGATTTCCTTATTTTTTTTTTATTTGATAAAGGTTTCACACATTGTCTGGCATATTGATGGCCCCCCTACCCGCAAAGAACTCAAGGGAGGGCAAGCCAGGACGGCCACTTTCAAGCGCCATCAGGGTTGGTTCATTTTGAATTCCGGCCTCAGGCCCAACTGAGCCAGCATAGTTTGCAGAATGTTTCCTTAAAAAGTTGTGTAGAACACAGCATGCCAGGATAATATGATTCAGTTTGTACTCCACCATATGTATGGGTGTAAGAAATAGGCAGAACCGGCTGGCCATGATTCCAAACGTGTTCTCCACCACTGTTCTGGCTCTGGCCAGCCGGTAATTAAAAACCCTCTGGTCCGGGGTGAGGGTCCTCATAAGGAATGGCCGCATAAGATGGTCCCCAGCGCAAAAGCTTCATCCGCAATGAAGATGAATGGGAGTCCTTCCACATTGTCTTCTGGAGGTGGCAAGTCCAAGCTGCCATTCTGGAGACGCCTGTAAAACTCCATCTGGGCGATGACTCCACCATCGGACATCCGGCCATTCTTCCCCACGTAAACATACAGGAACTCGTAATTAGCCGACACCACGGCCAACATCACAATACTATTGAACCCCTTATAATTATAATAGTACGACCCCGAGATGGGTGGTAGGGCGATGTGGACGTGTTTCCCATCAATTGCCCCTCCGCAGTTAGGAAAGTCCCACTGCTGGGCAAAGTGGGAGGCCACAGTCTGCCATTCCTGTGGCGTGGAAGGAAACTGTTGAGGAAAACCAAAAAAAAAATAGTCATTTTGCACATAAACAGGGAAAGCTGATTAGACAACATTCTTGGCCAACATCAAGATAACATTTATTAATGGGAATTTTTAAACACCCAAGTATAAGGTACACCTATCATATTCCCCCCCCCCCCTCCTGGGCCCTTTCTAACATTATGGGGGGGGGGAGCTCTTGGACAGGTAACCCTTTCCACTTCATTGAGATATGAATGCCTAAATAATGGGTATTACTTTGAACAGCCCCTCCTTAGTTACACTATTGGCAGCCCACTTTACAGGTAAGAAGTGTCATAATACAAAGATATAAATACACACTGTACACATTTGAGCACATTTGGACATTCTGCTATTACCTATCAAGATAATAATAGGTTAAAACTTTAAACAGTACCATTTGAAAGTATTCAGGCAGGCCCTTGCACTACATGCTTTGGGAAATTCATCCATACATCTGACCACAAAAGAGATGGGTATAGTGTGTATGGGTTTGGCAAAGTCAGCAGATAGATGATTGAGGATAGATAGAGAATTGGTATCAGCTGACTTAGCAGTTGGGGGGAGGGAGGGTTCTAAATGATTTGTGGACCCCCAAAAAAAGCCTCTGGCACTCTGCCTGAATTTAAAGCACAAATCACATTTCTAAACATTTTAGGGGGTGTTTGGGGTAAAGCACTACTATGGAGCTGATAAAATACATTGTTAAGTGACTACATGAGGTGAATATAGGGCCAGGAGAGCATGCTGGGGAGGTAAGTGAAGGCAAATATGTATGAAGAACAACAAAAATAATTACATAAAAATCCAGCATGCATGAGGACAAAGGGGACATTCACAGCATATTATAATCATGGTAATTAGGGAATGAGGAAAGAAATACAATACATTAGCAAACATTAAATACAATAAAATGTGATATTAAAGGATAAAAATCTTACCTTAATATACTCCTTCTGCAGGACCTGAATGATGGCAGAACAGGTCTCTGGGATAATGATCCCCAGAGCCTGGGGGGAGATGCCTGTCGAGAACTTGAGGTCCTGCAGGCTTCTCCCCGTCGCCAAGTACCGCAGGGTGGCGACGAGCCTCTGCTCCGGAGTGATGGCTTGCCTCATGCAGGTATCCTGCCTGCTAATATAAGGGGTCAGCAAAGCCAACAAACGGTGAAATACGGGGTCCGTCATCCGAAGAAAGTTCCTGAAATCATCAGGATTATTCTCACGGATCTCACGGAGCAAAGGCATATGAACTCCTCCCCACCCTGTTCATGGACTGGAATTGTGTCAAGGTTAGGACCCCAACACCAAGCCCCCGCACAGCACGAACTTTACGAGGAGTACGTATACGCAACATGGCTAGAAAATGGTCGGCTGCTAAGAACGAAGTAACAGAACGCACTAAAGAACAGCAAGGCCTGTGAAGAGCGACCTGAAAAACAGTAACGAACAAACAAGAACACAATGACTAATCAAAGTCATGCGTAGCTTGCTTGCACGCACTGAAGAGCAGATACAAACCCACAAGCACAAATTGAACAGCAGAAAACGATCTGAAAACCACGAGTCTGAAAAAGCACGAATGGTCTCTCACCAAACTTTTACTAACACGAGATTAGCAAAAGGAGCCCAAAGGGTGCCGCGCTTGGTTCTGAACTGGCCTTTTCTAGTCTTGTCGTACGTGGTTGACGTCACCGCGTTCTTGGCGATCAGAAATTCCGACAACTTTGTGCGACCGTGTGTACGCAAAACAAGTTTGAGCCAGCATCCGTCGGAAAAAATCCTAGGATTTTGTTGTCGGAATGTCCGATCAATGTCCGACCGTGTGTACGGAGCATAAGATTCAGAAAAAATGATGATAACTTTATCTGCATACTTTTTCTGGGACATCGACTCAAAGAGATGACAGCCAAGCAACAATCATATTCAGAAGGAGAGTAAACATTACCAACCTCACTGTTAAAGATAAAAATGATTATATGATGAGCTGTTTTTAAGTCTCATGCATATATATTAGGAAACACATACCGAATGACATATTTGCACAGCTTGCCCCCCCCCCCAGAGTTGTGTTCCAAAGCAGCATTTGGATGGTGATGAAAGGAATGCCACAATGGATTAGTCCAATTAACAGACAAGCTGCTGCTTTCAATAGAATAAAAGGAGATCTGCAATTACTTTAATAATACAAACATGTATTATAACATCTAATATTATCTGTTACATGCAATTCTTTTTCAAAAGCAATGCAGATTTCATACTACTGTTAGGTCTTGACGTGTCAATGTCCAAAGATTTGGTAACAGGCACGGATTCAGGACATGTCTACACAGATTCAGAAATAATATAAACCCATATAAAGGGTCACTCTAATGCAAGAGGTGTGTAACTGGCCAGATCACCAGGTGAAAACAGAGGGGGGGGGGGGCCTAAAAAATTAAAACTAATGCAGCCATCTTATCTAATTGATCATCTGATTGGTAAGCTGCAATATATTACATTTTTTTGTTTTGGGTGTAATACTGCTTTAGTGTTTATGCTTGTAAAGCTATATGTATGAAATGAATAGACTCCAGCAATTTAAACTCCTCAACGTTGATAAAAAAGACAATGGTTGCTTATCAAAGTAAAAGTGTTTATATGCAGTATATATGAGAAGCCATGTCACAAAAATTCAATAGTATTTTGGCTTGGTTGGCACTGGTATGTAAAGCATCTATTTTAGAGGTTGTTCACATAGGATTCCCTGCTAATTTAGTATATCCGTCCTCCCATTTTGTGTTTTTTTGTGGTAAAGCCATAGTAACTGGAGCCTAATTATTGTCAGAGTATTGTTGGTAAGCTGTTGGATAGTTAGGAGTACCCAGTTATTTCCATTGGCTCCATAGAAAGTCATTGCTACAAGTATACTGGAGGCTTGAATGATTTACAGAAAGTGGCGGTCCTGATGTCCAGATTCTAGCTCTTTTTTTTGTCTAGTACAAGATAAAAAATAAAGCAGATATCTAGTTATCTGCTATGAAAAACGAGGACATTGTTTATCTTCAAGTTTTTAAAAAGCAAGTCAAACAGAGGGTTTGGCATATTTATCACACTTTGGAAGAAAAGCTGAAATATCTTTCTCTTTGATTATCACTCTTATGCCCCGTACACACGGTCGGACATTGATCGGACATTCCGACAACAAAATCAATGGATTTTTTCCAACAGATGTTGGCTCAAACTCGTCTTGCACACACACAGTCACACAAAGTTGTCGGAAAATCCGATCGTTCTAAACGCAGTGACGTAAAACACGTACGTCGAGACTATAAACGGGGCAGTAGCCAATAGCTTTCGTCTCTTAATTTATTCTGAACATGCATGGCACTTTGTGCGTCGGATTTGTGTACACACGATCGGAATTTCCAACAACGGATTTTGTTGTCGGAAAATTTTATAGCAAGCTCTCAAACTTTGTGTGTCGGAAATTCCTATGGAAAATGTGTGATGGAGCCTACACACGGTCAGAATTTCTGACAACAAGGTCCTATCACACATTTTCCGTTGGAAAATTCGACCGTGTGTACGGGGCATTAGGGTAATTTATCAAATATTGTTTAAAGACCAAAGTGATTTTTTTTTAGCAAAGTCTGGCTAGGTAAAGTAAAAAAAAAATTAAGTCTGCCAAGAGACTTAAAAAAAAAACTGAGGAAAAAGAAAGTTGTAAAGATTTTAAAGAGTTACATCTCAAGTGTTTGCTAATGCAGATAGTGAAAAGTATCATAGTGTAAAGGGATACACATTCGATTTATGGAAAGATAGTCCACCATTGACACTAATGCTGACTGTCTTTTTATAAATAGACAAAATTAACCACTTCAGCCCCGGAAGGTTTTACCCCCTTCCTGACCAGAGCACTTTTTACAATTCGGCACTGCGTCGCTTTAACTGCTAATTGCGCGGTCATGCAATGCTGTACCCAAACGAAATTTGCGTCCTTTTCTTCCCACAAATAGAGCTTTCTTTTGATAGTATTTGATCACCTCTGCCGTTTTTATTTTTTGCGCTATACACGGAAAAAGACCGAAAATTTTGAAAAAAAATGATATTTTCTACTTTTTGTTCTAAAAAAAATCCAATAAACTCAATTTTAGTCATACATTTAGGCCAAAATGTATTCGGCCACATGTCTTTGGTAAAAAAAATGTCAATAAGTGTATATTTATTGGTTTGCGCAAAAGTTATAGCGTCTACAAACTAGGGTACATTTTCTGGAATTTACACAGCCTTTAATTTATGACTGCCTATGTCGTTTCTTGAGGTGCTAAAATGGCAGGGCAGTACAAAACCCCCACAAATGACCCCATTTTGGAAAGTAGACACCCCAAGGAATTTGCTGAGAGGCATGTTGAGCCCATTGAATATTCATTTTTTTTGTCCCAAGTGATTGAACAATGACAAAAAAAAAAAAAAAAAATTACAAAAAATTGTCACTAAATGATATATTGCTCACACAGGCCATGGGCATATGTGGAATTGCACCCCAAAATACATTTAGCTGCTTCTCCTGAGTATGGGGATACCACATGTGTGGGACTTTTTGGGAGCCTAGCCGCGTACGGGGCCCCGAAAACCAATCACTGCCTTCAGGATTTCTAAGGGCGTACATTTTTGATTTTACTCCTCACTACCTATCACAGTTTTGAAGGCCATAAAATGCCCAGATGACATAAAACCCCCCCAAATGACCCCATTTTGGAAAGTAGACACCCCAAGCTATTTGCTTTGAGGCATGTTGAGTCCATGGAATGTTTTATATTTTGACACAAGTTGCGGGAAAGTGACAAATTTTTTTTTTTTTTTTTTTTTTTTTGCACAAAGTTGTCACTAAATGATATATTGCTCACACAGGCCATGGGCATATGTGGAATTGCACCCCAAAATACATTTAGCTGCTTCTCCTGAGTATGGGGATACCACATGTGTGGGACTTTTTGGGAGCCTAGCCGCGTACGGGGCCCCGAAAACCAAGCACTGCCTTCAGGATTTCTAAGGGCGTACATTTTTGATTTTACTCCTCACTGCCTATCACAGTTTCGGAGGCCATGGAATGCCCAGGTGGCACAAACCCCCCCCAAATGACCCCATTTTGGAAAGTAGACACCCCAAGCTATTTGCTGAGAGGCATGGTGAGTATTTTGCAGCTCTCATTTGTTTTTGAAAATAAAGAAAGACGAGAAAAAAAATTTTTTTTTTTTCTTTTTTCAATTTTCAAAACTTTGTGACAAAAAGTGAGGTCTGCAAAATACTCACTATACCTCTCATCAAATAGCTTGGGGTGTCTACTTTCCAAAATGGGGTCATTTGGGGGGGTTTTTTGCCACCTGGGCATTCCATGGCCTCCGAAACTGTGATAGGCAGTGAAGAGTGAAATCAAAAATTTACGGCCTTAGAAAGCCTGAAGGCGGTGCTTGGTTTTCGGGGTCCCGTACGCGGCTAGGCTCCCAAAAAGTCTCACACATGTGGTATCCCCGTACTCAGGAGAAGCAGCAGAATGTATTTTGGGGTGTAATTTCACATATTCCCATGGCATGTTTGAGCAATATATCATTTAGTGACAACTTTGCGCAAAAAAAAATAAAAAAAATAAAAAATTGTCTCTTTCCCGCAACTTGTGTCACAATATAAATTATTCCATGGACTCAACATGACTCTCAGCAAATAGCTTGGGGTGTCTACTTTCCAAAATGGGGTCATTTGGGGGGGTTTTGAACTGTCCTGGCATTTTATGCACAACATCTAGAAGCTTATGTCACACATCACCCACACTTCTAACCACTTGAAGACAAAGCCCTTTCTGACACTTATTGTTTACATAAAAAAATAATTTTTTTTTGCAAGAAAATTACTTTGAACCCCCAAACATTATATATTTTTTTTAAAGCAAATGCCCTACAGATTAAAATGGTGGGTGTTTCATTTTTTTTTTTCACACAGTATTTGCGCAGCGATTTTTCAAACGCATTTTTTGGGGAAAAAACACACTTTTTTACATTTTAATGCACTAAAACACACTATATTGCCCAAATGTTTGATGAAATAAAAAAGATGATCTTAGGCCGAGTACATGGATACCAAACATGACATGCTTTAAAATTGCGCACAAACGTGCAGTGGCGACAAACTAAATACATTTTTAAAAGCCTTTAAAAGCCTTTACAATTTACCACTTTAGATTTACAGAGGAGGTCTACTGCTAAACTTACTGCCCTCGATCTGACCTTCGCGGCGATACCTCACATGCATGGTGCAATTTCTGTTTACATTTGACGCCAGACCGACGCTTGCGTTCGCCTTAGCGCGAGAGCAGGGGGGACAGGGGTGCTTTTTTTTTTTTTTTTTT